>NC_086256.1:4400769-4709807 GCF_021018805.1 Prinia subflava
AGGTCAAGCCTCGTCAGAAACAGCCACCAACAACAACCAGACAGGAAAGGTCTCCTTTCTTGCACGCCTTAACCTCTTTTGCTGCTGCAGGAGGATTTCTAAGCTCAGCATCTTGGATCAGATTAATTTTTTTTTTTCCTGTCCTTAGTCCCAGCCCTGCAGGCTGGACTGACGACCTTCCCAGGAGCAGAAGGTGAACATCAGATCTCTTTTTGACAAGATGACCTGTCCCAGCTCTTTTCTCCTGGCTGAGCAGGCAAAGCCTCTCTCTGTCTGCTCCGGGAGATGCTTTTTCCAGCACATCTCCTTCGAGTTACAATCCAAAATAGTGTTAGCAGATGGAAACTCTGGATTTGCCTCCCTGTGATGCCATCCAGAGGCCAGACAGCTCCAAGGGGGGATCCTGCCCCAGGCACAAAGGGAGTTGGTGCCTTTCAGCCTCTCCACTGGGATCTGAGGGGCTCATGCAGCCCTGCCTCTGTGTTTACTTTTCACAGGTTTTATGGCAGAGGCTGTGCATTGCAACAACCCTTTCCTTTTTCTTTTTTTTCCCCTGGAATTCACAGCAGGTGCAGGATTGTGGAGGATACTTGCAGGAATAAGCCAGGCTCCAGCGGAAAAAAAATCTCCAACCCTTCCTCTCCTGCTGTCTCCAACTGAGGTCAAGGCAATCCTGCTAATTATTGGATACATTAAAAGCCTTTACAAGCACAGGAGCCCCTCCAGGAATCCTGCAGTCAGGTTTAGCAGTGCCACGCATCCCATAGCTTTCAGGGCAGGCAAGCTTCAGGGATATCATGTTTTTCCAGGCACAGTACTGAAAGTAGTAGGAAAACAACTGTCTCATTGTTTAGAGCATCCCTAAATATTGCCAGTAAAGATCTGGTCAACTTTCCACAGTCTGCGGCTTTTGAGATTTTTCCACCGAGGTGATTTATTTCATCAAAACAGCTCTTGGGCCACCAGCTGTTAAAGCACTTGTGGAAAAGGCCAACTCCATTCTCATTCCTCACTGCAGGTTTCCCTTAATAGAATCAAACTGGATAATAAGTGCTAATACTGTAATGCAGTTCTCTGTACTTTGACCTAAATTCTCCTCCAGCTCCCAAGGGGGTGGACACGGGGGGAACGCTGCAGAGTTTCCTCCAGTGCATGGACAGGCAGGATAAACCCACACAGACAGTCCTCATCCCTGTGTTTTGGGAACACTTGGAGGTCTAGGCTCTGCTGTATCAGATACTGTGCAAAATCCTATCCAGTATCTCTGATCCCAAACTGTTTGAGGTCTGCTAATATCCAAACACTGCTTGGTCCCAGAGCCTGTTCTCCAGAATGACCTTTCCCTGCTGCTTGCAGCCAGATCAGGCAGTCACAGCTGGTTTTTTTTTTTTTTTTTATAATAGATAAGATATGGCACAATTTTCTAAGTTTGGTAACTGCACTGCCAGCTTGAGCACACAATAAGAAAGCAAATATCACTGTGATTAATTAATATCACTGAGGGGGAGGGCTTTATTTTGTTGGGTGTTTTTTTTTTTTCCCTGAGAGACTATCTAGAAAAATCAGACTGGTGTAAACATCACGAGTGTATTTTGGTCAGGTTCATTTGGCAGGTCAGGTTCCAGTGAAATTGTTCATTTAACTGCTCTCATTGCCAAGTAACACAACTTGGAGTTTTGGACACATGAGCCACATGTGCCTCCCTAGGACAAGCACAGGGCCATGACAAAACCAATTCACCCAAGCTGTGTGGAGCAGAGCAAGGTGGTTCAGGAATGGGATCTGGGATGGAATGAGATGACTGGTTCCCCCTGGTCCTAATCCCAGCACAAGCACATATTGCTGCCCAAGAAATTGGACCTAAGTCACTTCTCAAGTAGAAATGGGCATCCTTGGACTTCAGGGTGAAGGTTTCAGGGTTAAGGCTCCAGGCTGTGGAGCAGGGTGAGTTTATTGTAAGGCATTCCCACCCTTCCTCCTGCCAGGTCAGGGACAGCAGGAGTGGCAGCGCTGACCTCCTGCACGGCTCAGCCTGCACTTCCAGAGGAGCTCTGGCAGCCAAGGGGAGGAAGGAAGGAATGCAGGCTCTTCCAGTCACCAAGTTAATGGGTTTCAATGCATAATTAGTGTCATTCTTGAAAACCCACGTCTTGTCACCACTCTAAATGTGTTTAGCTTCTGTTTCCTCATTATTTTGGGATCTCGTTTTTCCGCTAGATTGAGGAGATGCTTTTGTTTCCCCCCCACAAAAACCCTCTCCCATGTGTGTGTTCATAGATGATTAAGAGATGATTGGAAACCCCTTGGCCTGCTCTTTGCATTAAATGTTTGCCTGAGGAAGGACAAATATCCACTACGCAGTTTGGAAGTTTGACAAAATCTGACGTATTGAGCAGGGACTAACAAATCCCTGATTTGTATCTCATCCTGGGTACTACAATTCTTTGGGACTGCTTATGCACAGCGATCATGAAATGAATTAAAACTAATTTTCCTACATTGGCATAGAAATTTGGGGGAATTTCAGGCTGCCCTGAAAAGCCCAGAGTCAAACACCCCAAAGGAGCTAGTTTAGGAGATTAGTCAGGGAGAGCAGGATTGCTCTTCCTAATGGAAAAGCCAGGAAAACCAAGCAGTAGCCCAGGAACAGGGCAAAAGGCAGGCAATCCAGCAGCTCAGGCTGGGCTTAGCTCAAGTGGGGACTTCTTGCTATCATTATTAGGGAAAAACACGTGCCTGGAGATGTGAAGTCAACTTGGAGTAAGTTGGTAGAGAGGAACTATCTCCTCTCTTCAGTTTTTAAACCCATTTCAGCTGATGTAGTGAGAAAACATGACTTGACATCTCTGACTCTAATCAAAACACAAGATTTTTTGTTTTAACACCACTGGCACTTCGGGGTACATGTCCTCCTGCAGCCACAGTAGTTTCCAAATCCCCTGTGCCTGCAGCCCCTTCCAGCCCAGCCAGAGTGTGCAGCAGCATGAGAGCCTTCAGGCACAGCACAGCTGGGCAAGCTGAGGAAAAGGGCTCAACTCTGCAAATACAGAGATCTAGAGTTACACACTACATGTTCCTTATCCTATTTTATTTTTGATTTGATTTTTATTTGCAAGCCAGCGCAAATGCAATGTTCTGCAGAGGGACACACTCTCCTTCCCCTGCCTTGAGACAGACAGAAAGACTTAGGGAATGCCACAGAAATAAACTCCGCACGGAAAATGCAAGAGTGGAGCAGTTCAGCTTTCAAGAGTCAGATAATGGCAAACAGAAGGTTGAACTTTTCCCCTCGTGTGCATATGCATCATGATTCATTGCATACTCCTCTTATGCTATTCCTCAGCTATTGCAGCACGCCATAATTTGTCTCCAGAGGCAAACAGTAGTTTGCAGAGCTGCATACTTGTCTCTGCGCGGCGGGGCAAGGCTGAGTTCACAGCACATGCCCACGGCACTGCACACCGCGGCAAGCGTGCTGGCGTCAGGGAGGAGCACAGGAGCAGGGCTGCTCCCTAAAGGAAGAGCCAGGAAAACCAAGCAAGCAGCACAGGAACAGGGCAAAGGGCAGGCAGGCCTGTGGTGCAGCTCAGGCTGGGCTGAGCTCAAGTGGGGACCTCAAAAGCCCAAGGTGAGGGAATGGGTCAGGTTGGAAGGGACCACAGTGGGGTCATCTGGTGCAACCTCCCTGCTCAAGCAGGGTCATCCCAGAGGACATGGCACAGGATTGTGTCCAGGTGGTTCTGGAATATCTCCAGTGAGGGAGACCCTTGCTGGGCAACCTGTTCCAGTGCTCAGTCACTGCACAATCAAGAAATTCTTCCTCACGTTCATGTGGAGCTTCCTGTGCATCCATTTCTGCCCATTGTCTCTTGTCCTATTGCTCAGCACCACAGGGCAGAGCCTGGTCCATCCTGCTGGCACTCTCCCTTCAGACACTGATAGGTATTGATAAGATCAAGGTCTGTCAGTGCCCTCAGGGCCTCCAGCTGGACCATGGATGTCCCTGAGATGTGGCTGCCCTGAAAAAATTCCCTGAGGAATTGCAAGGGTGGCTGAATTACACGGGGCCAAGTGGCCTGCCCATGGCTCAGCCAAAGCCTGCCCCATGCACACAACCCTGCAGGATTTGGTCTCGTGAGATGAGAAGCAGTGGCAGGTTTGAGTCACTTCTGGCAGCAACACGAGTGGAGCTCCTCATGCCCAAAGCACAGCCCAGAAAAAGCTCTGCTAGAAAAGGAGCCTGAAATCATGGCTTTGTGTCCGTGTGTCCACATCACCGCTCTTCCCCAGCCAGCTTGGACCAGTGGAGTCTGGCAGGCTGGTATTGCAAATTCCTCTGAAAAGCATCCCCGAGCTGCCTCCTGAAAGGAGGCCAAGCCCAGTGCTGGTGCTGCTGAAGTCAGCATAACCCTGAGCCCAGGCAAGAGCGCTGCCCGGGGAGCCTGCCTGTGCACTGGCCACGCTTCCCAGCGCTGCACGCTGAGTAATCAGCTATTCCCATGCAGAGGAGCCCTGGGAGATGAGCAGCAAGCAGCACTGGGACCTGGAGTTCTGGGAAGCACAGACCTCTGCTTTCCCAAATATCTCACCGCGGGAGCGATACCGCTCGAACCTTGCGGGTAATAAAAAGTAATGGGAAGCAGATGCTGCTGTACCTTAGATTAGAATCTGTGTTTAGATTTCCAAGATAATTTTTATCTCTGATACTTTGGCTAATGTAAGGCTGATATGATAAATGGATTTTCTGCCGAGTCTGAGAGGAGTGCGCCGGCTTCAGAACGCAACCTGATACGGAGCTGTCTCCGGCAGGGAGACAGAGAAGAGAAACAGAGCCGGGGTCTGGGTGGAGGATGTGTTACATGCACCACGTCAAACAACCCTGCACTGGTGCTGGGGTAGGAGGAGTCACATCTCCCCTCCCACCTTCCCTGAGCAGGGTGGGAAGGACCATCCCACAGGGCTCAGAATCTTCAAATCCTGGAGGGGGTGGGCTCAAACACACAGTGCACGGGTTTAATCACCCACTCATGGAGAGAGGAGGGTACCACATTCCAACAATCTGTATTTCCACCAGCCCATATCCCAGGATGGGGTATAGACATCCCTTTGCATCCTCATCCTCCTTAGCTCAGCTGAACCCTGCTTTCTGAAACTGATTTTTTTCGCTAGTCCTCTTCCAATATTCCCTGTCTCCATCACCTCTCCTGAGGCCAGGCACAGTTTACTGTCATGCTGTGACTTCGTTTTCACTGTCCCCTTGAAGCAATGGCCACACACAGTCCATACAGCCTCGTCTTGATCTGCAGCCAATGGGGCCAAATAGCAAATGCACATGGCAAAAAAAGAAAAAATGGGGGGAAAGAGTAAGAGAGATTTTACTTTTTGAGATTATTTTTTTCCTTATTATTTTCCAGCCTGAAAACTCTTGGCAGAGTAAAACTCATCAGTTCCTTTTAGCATTGTAAGCGGAGATTATGTAATATTTACAGTGATATTAATGCAATCAATCAGCGTCAGCAAGTGGAGATGTGGGAGCCAGCTATGCACACGAGAGAAAAGTGGGGAAAAGGGAAGCACAAAGGGGTCCCTGTGATGGCCATGGAAAGATGCCAAATAATTTCACTGCTTTCCAAACTAATATGTTACAAAATAACACAATCAGCTTTGGCCCAGTTCATTAAAAATAATTGACTTGACTGCTCAGTGACTTCCCGGCAGGCTGGAGATGCCCACGAGCACCCGGGCGTTCCCATAAACACCTTTCCTCCTCACATTTGAAGGGAAAGACTTTGCCCAGCTCAGCTCCAAATGATGTCAAAGGAGCCCTTGTTGGACCTTGGGCTAGTGGGAATGGTGAAGGAGTCATGGATCAAGAGCCCTCACTGAACAGAAGGGCTTGGCCACCGCTCCCTCCACTTCCAACAAAATGCCAGGGCCTGAAAGGGGCCCTTCTTCCCAGGGCCTTGCAGCATCAGGAAAGGGACTTTGCAACCCTGAAAGCCCCACAGACAGCAACTTCTGCTGCTTTGTTTTATTTTCCTTCCCTTCTTCAGGTGGAAATACCAAGAGGGGATTATTGCCAGAAGCTGATTTCTCCATCGCCATTGGAGAAGTTTTTGGCAGCGGGGAAGAGGCGTTGTTTTGCTGTACAAGGGTGGCAAGTGGGACCTGTAGACAATTCAAGAAAGGCTTCAGCCTTTCTCAGCTCCCAGGTAGGCTGCAAAGGGCTCAGCTGTTGGCTTCCAAGGAGCTGGGAATGTGCTGAAGAACAGCAGCTGGGAATGTGCTCTGGTCCCTGTCTCCCAAGGTGGAAACACTGCAGGCATTTCTAAACCATATCTTGGAATAAGCCTTTCCTAATTAGTTGCTACTGATGTTTGGACCCCAGGATACAGCTTGGCAGAGGCCAATCTTGGGATTCAGGTCTTAATGTGGAGTGTCTCAAGTTCTGATGATGCTGGAATGAGGAATCCCTGCTGCTCTGGCTGGTGGGCCACTCTCACTGGGGGGAATAGGCAAATCAGTTTAGAAGAAAGTCAGATCACATCCTTGTAAACCCATGAATCCTTCCTTCATAAAAGGTAGGAATGGATGAATTATCTTGTTTTCCTAATTTTAAAATGTTTTGTAACTGTTGAGATGCTGAGTTGGATGGTTCTCACACCCCAGTAGAAGATCTGATCCCTGACTTCTGGACCATGAAGGAGTTTCATAGCCAAATATGACTAATCCAAGAAATTCAGGTCTGCTCTGGAGGGGTCACTGCCTGTTGATGTGTTTGCTGAGTGAAAAATTTCAGCTTACAGAATTTACCCTGGCCTGCTACCTAAGAGACAAAACCTGCACTTCTCTAGAAACATGTCACTTGAGAAACAGAGGCAAGGACCCTAATAAAATTAAGAATAACTGAAGTAATGTAAAGGCCTGGGACCTTACAGCATTTTCTTCAGAGGACTTTTTCAACAAAGAATACTTTTTTCCCCTAGCATTTTTCCCATGTTCTTGTTTGTTATGTTACCCCAAACCCAGAGGCATGCTCAGGCCAAAGTCAAAACAGAAATATTCAGGGCAGGTTTCTTTTTCTCTGTTGACCTCCTGCCAGAACCCACCTGAGGAAATTCCCATACCTCCAGAAAGATTTACTGACACCCATCTGGGTTGAAAGGGAAGGGACAGCCGAGTGGCAGAGCACTGCTGAGCTCCTGACCCCAGTGCAGGTGGAGATAAGGCCGGGGACAATGACTCCTGGAATGCTGGTTATGAGAAGAGCAATTGGCCTGGCTGTGATTGAGCAATGCCTGCTCTCCAGAGGAGGATCAGCACGTGGGCAGCAGAGAATTTTTCAAGAGCAGCCCTCGCCTGCAGTTTGTTTGGCAGTAAGAGCCACTTGTCTGCAAACAGGCACTCAGCATGTGATCATTTTGGGCTGCTTCCCATCCAGGAGCATGACTCTTGGGAAAAGCTTGACATCAGATTATGCCCTCTGAGAGTACTAAACTCTGTTTCAGGCCAAGTTTTGTGCATTTCTGACTCCTGAGCCATGCTCTCACTTCTTCTCTGTCCCAATGAGTCTATTTTGGGCTGAATTCCTAGTGACATGAGCAAAAATTCCTAGAAAAAGACCCTTGTGCGCAGATGGAAGAGCAAACTCTTTTAACCACAACCACAAACCACTTCCATAAACTCCAACCTTTTGCTCCAGCATTAGGTTTCTTTGCAGAGACTTGGAAGCTTTCTGGGCAAAGTTTAGTGCTCTTGGGGGAAAGGGGCCCCTTTTTTATTGCTGCAGAAACCTGTTCCTTGCACCATGGAGGTGCTCACCAGATGCCCTAGAAACCTTTGTCACTGGGACCAAAGGAAAAAGAACATTTGCTCCAGACAACTTTAATCGCATAAGCAAACTAAATTAGATGGCTGATCTGCCTTTGATCTCTTTGTAATCTCTGCAGAGATATTTATTTGAGTATAGAGAAGGAATTAACCTCCTGTGCAGGGAAGAGCCTTACAGAGTAACCTTTGTCTCTTCCCTGTGCAGAGGAGCTGTTGAGCAGTTTAGCCAGGCAGCTAAACTGACTTAGAGACTTAAAGACTTAGACAGCTTAAGTAGACACCTGGAGGTGTCATCACCTTCTGGAGATGAATACTTTTCTGGTACTCTACCCTCTGTGCCTCCATGGAGTGGGAAATGCTTCATGTGTGCTTCAAAATCTGGACAACACCTTTCCCAGCACTAAACCGACCAAGAATTAATCATGGATAGAAGGGTGACCTGAAATGTTTGTTCCAGAAGAGCAGCAGTTGCTTTCCCTGGTCTGTGGTGGTATTCACAGCTTTCTCTGTGTGTCACACTGAGGCAAAAATTACGCAACGCCCTGACTGCACATTTATCCACACTTCTGGTGCTTTAGCAATCTGGCTTCTCAGCTAGGGGCTGGAGCCAAAGCATATTAAGAAATGAGCCTGTGTTTTGAACATATGCTATCAGCAGTGTCTCATTTTTTGTTGCCACTTGGTATTTCTCAACAGGAGGGGAATGCACATGGAGCTGTCTCGAGGCAGGAATGATGCAGGGCAAAGCCCTGGATGGTTCTACACCTTCAGGCCACTTGCTGCCACTGGTCTGCAGTGCAGAGGTGTCCAATTCTGACCCACCCCTAATGGACTAATGGAAAGAATCAGCAGCAGCAAAAAACACTGCAAGGACCCAAGATGCTGCCAAATCACCCGCCACCTTGTTGCAGGCAAAAATGGAATAAAAAGGACTGAGCTGCACATGACCTCAGGATGGATTGGGGAGAGCTGTTCACCCCAGTCCTGGAGAGCCATGGGCTTGGCCAGCAGTCCCTGGCTAAATGATGAGTCCCTGCTGCTTGTTACAGACACAGAGCAGCCCTTGGCTGCTGCTCTTGTCTGTATTTCTATTTGTGCCGATAATACACATTTTTAAAGGCGATCTTAATTGCCACACTAGATTTATTAGCAGGGATATTATCCATCCTTTCAGTCCACCCCCTCCAGCTCAATTCATCATTTTTACGAGAGGGCAAGTTGAGGACCACACCTCCTCTGCTTCCCAGGGACAGCACTGTGGACATCGGCTTCACCATCTCCCAAAAATCAAACAGGATGAGTTCACAGAAAGCTGGAAAATGACTGAATGTGAGCACAGGGAGGCCAATTGCATTGTTTTCACCCTGAGCAACTCAAGGTGGCAAGTACCATTGCATCTATTTTGCAGCAGGGTAATAAGAACGAAGAGCTTTTGGGGTAGAATCCAAATCACATCCTTCCATCCAACCCTGCTGAGCCAGGGTGCTGAAACAGCTGAGCCTGCAGCTTGGAGCTACACAAAGCTGCAGGGACAGCAGCCCTTGGCCAGTGCCAGGCTCCAGGCTGAAGTGAGGAGGAATTCTACAGGCCTCCAACGGGATGTAAACTGCATTTCTGGGCACAGCAGAAAGCCTGTGGCTGGTGTCTGCGCAGATCCTGGCAATCTGCATCTTTTGATGTAAGCGTTGGTGGTGCCAAGCAATTAGGATGTTTACAGAAACTGATGGCCTACATCTGTTTAAAATACTTCCCAGTGTTTAGACTGACAAGACAGAAAACATTCTGCAAGGAGTAAGCAGAAATTGGATGGTTTTATATATATATGTATATGGTTTTGGGTTTGGTTGTTTTGGTTTTTTTTTAACTTAGAAGAACTCACACTAAATTGATTAATTACTCAAATTCATTAGCACTGTAGAGTGAGCACAAGCCATAAACCTGCCTTCCTGCATTCTAGAGAATTAACAAAAATTAACAAAATGTAAGAAAACTCTTCCAGAGGGTGAAGCCTGTTTGGAACTAGACTGAAGCAAGAGTTCATTTTCCCTTTTTTAATGCCAGTCCTAGAGGTGGGGTGCAAGTTTTATGTGCAAAGCACACAGAGACCCCAAAAGGGACACCCTGTTCTGGAATTAGTTATAACCAAGTCCCCTCGGGCATGGCTGCTGCTCAGCAAGTGGGAAGGTCTCTCCTCTCTTGGTTATACTGAAAACAAATGTATGGTAGGAAAAAAACCCATCTCTGGAGCTCTCCCTTAGCTCACTGCCAGGATTATTATGGTATCTCAGTTAGTAAAAGAGAGTTTCCACTCTCCTCCTCCCACCCAACCCCTTGTACTTTTAAGGCCACTGATGTCACACACACACACATGCAAAACTCCAGCAGGAGCAGGCAGCCACATCAGGCACTACATCACAAAAAAAGCAGCCACCCTCTCTTCCAAGACCTCCTTCCTTCTGCTCTTCTGTAAATTAATACACAAATTATGCAAATCTGAGCACAGAGGGGAAGTTGCTCTCCCTGGCACTGGGATAGGAAGGACTGCATCTCCCATCGGGAAGTTCTCTGGGGCACAGGGATAGGGTTAGGACTGTGCTTTGCACTGATGCTTCATCCTCGAGGACCCACAGGGCTTGTCTGTGCTCCCCCTGGAGCATCCTGTCCTCTCAGCAGTGACATCTCTGTGTGCTCCTCCAGCACTGCTGCCTCTGCGCCAGTCCCTGAGCAGAGCTGTGTAAAACATGCAGAGGTTTTCATCACTAAACTTATGGCTGCCCTGAGGGCATGTGCATAAGTTTACCCAGTGCTCCTTAAATCAGTCCCAGAACAACCTTTTCCAGCCACTGCCAAACAAAAGCTTTTCCAGCAGAACTCCATTTTCCTTTTCCCTGTAAGAAACCCTTTTCCTTCAGGCTAGCTCAGCTGTTACACTTGAGCACTTGGCTGGTGGAAACCCACACAAATACCTGCAACCCCACTGAAATTAATGGAAGAAAACCTGCTGTTAAATTCAAAGAGATGGGAACAAAATTTTACAGCATTTTTTTTCCCAGGAAGGTAAACAAAAAAAGAAAGAAATCAAAAAAGGAATGAAAAGATCTGTTGAAACCCAGCTTTAGTCCATGTTGAAGCAAATCCTGACGGCGCTCATATTCCCTGTGGAGGACATGTACATGCCACAGCAGTGAGCTGCTGCTCCACCACAGTGTAAGAGGTGTAAGGATGCAATCAGCTCTAGGTTAAGGCTCTCAAGCTGCTCCTCCTGCACTGCTGCTGCAGAGGTGTAAACACGGAGCTGGCCACAGGTAGAGCCTGGGTTTGCTGCTAAAGCAAGCTCAGGGCGGGTGGGCACAACATCCACCACGCAAACTCTCCAGGGGTGGGGTGCTCTCAGATTTTTATTCTCCTACCAAAATAGTCCAGCTGCTGACGTCTCTGAGTGGGCTTTACAGGGAGAGGCAGTGCTCTGTTTCCATCTGCTGTGACCGTGGCCAGGGAATGCCCTGTCCCACACCCAGTTTGCATCTGTCACCACCAGCCCAGAGGACACCCAGGGAATGACAACCCTTGTGTTTCCCAGAGGCAGCCCCTGTTTGAGACCCTCTTGTTCCATCCTCCCTCTCTGATTCTGTCACCCCCAGCTGCAGCTTCACACCAGGCAAGGGGCTCAGAAATGCCTGTACCATGTGAGGAGGGGTGTCCCTGGCAGGGAAAGGAGTGCCGTGAAGGGAGAAACAATTTAGGGCTGTTTTATGGTGCTGACATCAGCCAGAGGCTGTTCTTTGCACGGGGGTGGGTAGGGGAATTTTAGACATTAGAATTTTAGAATTCTAACGTCTAAAATTCAGAGCTGACACCTCTCAGTGTGGCTACAAAACCACTCCCAGACATCTGACACGATCCCAAGTGCTGGACCCTCCAAATTTTCCCTTGGTGTCACCTAGGGCTCACGAGGTCACCCAGGGTGAGTGTGCACCAGAGCAAGGCCAGGCCTGTCCCTTCCACGGGGACAATCCAGGGGACACCTCTGGGCGATGCTGAAGGACCCCAGAAGCTCCAAAGGCCACCTCCCTCTAAGGGGTACAGCACTGCCCTTTGTGTGGGGACTCACCCCAGGATCAGGGCTCTGAGATGGGGCGTCCCCACACCACAGCCAGCCCCTGGAACTCCTACACGTGGATATTTCTGTACAAACAGGCTTGGAAGCCTCTCACATCAATGATCAGCTGGAGGAAATCCCAGCCACGAGCCCACCGGGATCAGGGGAATCAAAGTGTTGCTAATAAAGAGCCTTTTCTCACCCTCCCAAATCCACACTCCGAACAGTAGGATGCGAGAGGGAGGATTTCTCACGAGCTGAGCGGCTCCAGCAGGAAATGGCACATTTAGCGCTTCTTTCGTGACTTTCTCTCCACCACGTTTCCTCCGTGCCCCCTCCCAAGCTCTGACCATGGCAGCACACAATCTCTGGGAGCAGATCCCTTCATTTTTAAGAGCAGCACTCCTGCCAGAGCAGCACTCCTGCCAGAGCAGCCAGGCTGATCCCTGGCCACAGCCGTGTCTCCCCAATTTAGCCCTGCAAATCGCAGTGGCACCAGATTAAGCCTTTAGCCGTGTTATTTCGTGAGGTTTACTCATCACAAATGTTGACAGTAAGGATCAGCTTTAAGTAACAAACCAGAAAACCAATCCCCTTCCATATATTCAACAAAATCCTGTTGCTTCCTCAGGAGAAAACATGCTGCACTGCCTTATTGTACAGGCACAGGAGGAAATCACTCTCTGGATTTGAAAAGCCAATATTAATGGGCTCAGACTGCAGCAGAGGTCATGTTCATTTTGCAATCGAGTTACTTGCCCTGATACTCTCTTGATTCTATTTTCCTGGCAAATTGTGATTGCTAATAAATTGCAATAACTTTGAGTTTACATTATGACTTGCAGAAGATTATTTTGGGCAGTAATGACATTCCCAAAGTGGAGGGTCTCTCCAGTGAAATATCTGGCATATGGAAGCAATTCAGTTTTTACAGATTCAGATGAAACCTACGCATTACTGATGAAGAAACCATGTTTTGATAAGATAATAGGCAGCGGTGTGAGCCGACAGGGAAGAAAATATGAAGTTTCTAATGCCTACAAGGAAGTCAGGCTGCTCCCAAAGCTTATTGAAGCCAGTGGACTGAGTCCTCCAGGCTTCAGTGGGGTTGAAGATCAAGTCTTCACCCTCCTCACAACAGGAACATGTTCTGGGTCACCTCGTCCCATCCCAGAACACTTTATCCTACAATAATATTCCAGCCTCCCACTTATTAGATGCTCAAATCTGTTTATTTCCTCTAGTGTCCAAGTCTCTCTCAGTGTCTCCTTTTGAAACCCCCAGGGCAGCCAAAGCGGGAATTTTAATTTTATTGCACTATTTGTCAAACGTTTTTTCCTTTTTTTTTTTTTTTTGTTTAAACACTGTTTACACAGAGCAGCCCTCCTCCCTGATCCCCTCTGGTTTGTCTTTAGCTTCTCAGGCATTTCCTAGCTGCTGTGCTTGGGCTCCACCTTGTCATGTAAATCCAATTTAATTTGCACAGTTCTGCTTGACTGGGGCTGTTTTCTAATAAATTCAAGCTCCGTGAAAAATTCCAACCAGGTGATACACTCAAAGGCAGCAGCTCCTAGCACAGTATGTGGGAAGGATCTTCAAAACACACTCCTTAAGAGGAGGCAGGTGGCTTTTGGGGCTGATTGCCCTTCTACTTCTAATATTAACTTTTAATTTCCAACAGCTAAACCTTGTTTTCCTCTATATGATCCACTGCTGTCTCAAAATCCGTTCTGTCCTGGGGTTATTGACACAGTTGGAAAATTTACTGTGTTTACTCTTTTGGAGAAAGCAGTTTGTTTTTTATGCATTGATTTCTAACCAAGGCTGTGTCCATGCTCATAGTGCAATCTCTAATTCTGCTCTTCTGCATCCTCTATCATTAGCAGGGAGTTGTCTTCAGAAACCTCTAATGCAGAGATGAAAACATGCAGGAAACAAGGATGAAGAAGAAGCTTTATTTTGTGGGTTTATGGTTTTAATACTTCTGCTTATCAGGGAGTGAAATTTGAGGAAGACTCAACAGACTAAAGAGCAAAAAATGCCCACTGCAAAAGGGGATGTGGAGTCTGTAAGCCCCAGTACAACACCCTGAGAGACCAAAGCAGGGTCAGAACAGGCTGATAAGAGAAATAATTGAGTTCTGTGCCCTGCCCAGCCTGACAGGGGCCAGGAAATCTGAGCCCAGAAATCCCCTTCTGCCATAGGCAGGGGCAGGGAGGTTTCTGAGCAGTGCCTACAAACAGAAAAAAGCCCTTTTCCTCGTGCCCCACACCTCAGTGCAGGCTGGTGCCTCCCCTCTCTCCTATTTTTGGCTGCAGGCTCAGCTCCAGCACAGGTTGGGGGATACATGTGGCTTTTTCTGCCAAGCCACCACTGCACCCCCTCACCTCTGCGCTGGGCTTGATGCCCTGTGAAGCACCTCCAAAAATAGCAGCATTACATTCCTCAGGTACAAGAGGCCAGCTGGAGGTTTAGGTGGCATTTATCTACTCTCCTGAGCAATGGAAACCCCCCAAAATTCCCAAGAAATCCACAGAATGAAGAATCTTAGCTCTTGTTCCACCTGGTCAATAAAACGAAAAAAATACTCCTCTAACAGCTTTGTAAATAAATACAGGGCACCACGACAGTGCAGGTGATTTATTGGCACTTAACATTATGGGGGTGACAGAAAGCACTGCAATAGTCAAGTGCCATGGCCATTATAAACATTTTTTTAAAGGGGTTTATTACAGAGCTGTAAAAGTCAGCTCTAGGCTAGGAGTTGGCAAGAGAATACTCTACCTTTGAAGTGTTTATTGACAGTAGAAATTTGGAAGGGAAAAAAAACCCCTACGATTTGGAAACCATGGTTTCATCAGGCTTTGAACAGCAAGTGTAAAAAGGAGAGGAGATAAAGAAGGGGGGGAAGAGGAGAAGGAGCAGTGCTGTGAGGATAATGGATAATGTCCAGCAAATCTTTAGCCAGGGATATCTTTTGGGTTCCCCTTTTTCCATCCATAGGTGACTCACAAAGCAGTGGTTTCTACAGAGTTCCTCCCATCTTTCAAAATATTTGCTCAGCCATTTCCATGCAGTTATTGGTGTGTAATTTACAGCTTTTCACAGAGGGGAATGCGAGTCGCCCTGGGGTAACAGATGCCTTGGAGAGCTGCTGGGAGAGCTGCTGCTCTCTGGCTCCCTGCTTTCACCAGAGGAGAGGAGCAGGAATTTGTATCCAATAGCATCAGCCCTGCCAGGTTCCACATTGGCGAGAGCAAGGGGTAAATCCCACCTGGCCCGATTCTCCAGCCAGTACTGGAGTTTCAGAAGTCTGGTCCAGGCCGAGGGGCTGCTTTTCCATTCCTGCAAGCACTTGCCAAACACAGGTACCTTTCAGATTTCAAATCCAGAGGGGACCGCTGTTAGCTCCTTATACAGGAAAGGCAGCCCCATTTTTTGGGTAAATGTAACCTCAGCACTGCTCCTGTTCACCCATCAGCTGCACAGCACCACTGTACCACAAACTGGGCATGCTGCAGCATTCCTGGGAAGCCTTGTGCCCAGGGGTACCTTTAAAGCTAATTTTAGGAAAAGGTTGCACAGAAAACATTTGAGAATGGGTTCACCACCCAGGAGGGACTGTAAGGGAACGTTAACTCCTCCACTGGCAGCACCCAGGGGTGCACTCTGAGCATGGTGCAGCTCAGCACCCCATTCTGATGCCTTGTGGGTGCCCACTTGCACTTGGTGCATCACTGAGCTTGGATCAGATGGTCAAGAATCAATCCATGAATTGTTTGGCTCCTCCAGGAGGAACCCCACAGTGAGACCTACTTGGATGGGAGAAATGAGCTGGAAAATCAGCTTGGAACATCTCAGAGCAAGCCAGTAAGGTTTGGTGAAGATGAACCACACCTTGAGCAGGCAGAGCAGGAGAGGAGAAACTGATTAACACCCACCAGCAGCCTGGCCTGGCTCCCTGGGAAGATGATGCTATTTTTGTCTGCCCTTTTCAGAGCCACATTCACCGCTGAAACCCTGCCACATGCCGAATTATGGGCTGGATGGATGATTCCAACGTGGAGCAGATGTTTATCTCATTTGAGTCCACACTTTTTTAAACATTTCACGTGTAGGAAAACGATAAAAGCAAGAAGATTAAAACATGGATGCTCAAAGTCTAATTAACATCCCTCCTGGTAAGCTGGGTGTGTTTTATCTTTAAAGCAGAGTGATTGCAGCTTCCTTTGTAACATACATGAATCCCAGGGGGAGCAATCAGAAATAACACAATGATGTTGTTAGGAATCATTTATTACCGTTATTATCACTGTGAGCTTATGTGAATCAACTCAGTGAGACCAACACAACCTCTGTGAATAAGTTAAACTCTATTTTAAGGTCTTGAATAAGACTTTGATGGGACTGAGTGTAAAAAACTACACATGGGTGAGATGCAATTATGGAACTTTGACAAGGGCATTTGACCAACCCCAAAAAATCCATGCATCAAACTGTCATCATCACCAAATGTGCATGCCTCAGATTTTCCAGTTCAGCAGGGTTATAGAACATTACAGCTTTTTATGTATTTAAAAGTGAGAGTTAAAATATAATTATAATATAAAAACATTATAAAATAAAAAGCCTACTTTTTATAAGCTCGCCACACTGGAAAATTTGAGGCACAATAATCTTCTCTATAGCAGCCTCAATATTATGGTTCCAAGTTCCTCACACCTTGTAACATAATTAGGCGTCCTCCCGAACGCTTTGTCGCACTTTGATTTTTGGGGAACGTGGCCAGGAGTGGTTGGTCAGGCTCCATTCCCTCCAACCATCCTGACACTTGCTGGCTTGGATAGGGATTGCTCCAGGAGCAGTAGAAGTGAGCCCCAGGGGTAGCTTTGGCTCTCTAAACTGGCTGCACACAGGGAAAGAGAGCGGTCAGAAACATTTTCTTCCCAGATGCAAACGTGCACGCAGGTGCCAAAGGGCTCTCACTACACGACTTTATTCAGCCTGGTGACAAAATGAACCCTTGTGTAGGATGATAAAGCAATAGGTGAGGAGGTTCTTTTTAGCAGAGACTTAATAACTGCTTTATCAGAGGGAACAGCATTCATATATATATAAATATTCTTTAACAAAATGTTAGCCCTGAGGTTATGTGAACTGATTTCTTTTTCTTCTGTCCTGCCAGTGCTTTCAGGTGTCCATACCCTGCAGCTGTGGCTCCCATGTGAGCTTGGCCCAGCCCTGTGGCAAAGGGATATTAGCACCTCATGGCCACTGGTTGGAAATTGGTTACTCCTTGGCTCAAAGGCTCGTGCATCTTGGAACATCTGGGCTGGAGAGGTTTGTGAAGTAAATCAAAACAAGCTACAGGAAGTTCTAGACATGGTAAAGGTTCCTTGACTGAATGATTGATTCACAGTTTGCAAGAAGTGCTGTGCTGGTTTTGGCTCAGGTAGAGTTAATTTTATTCGTGGTGGCTGGTGTGGGGCTGTGTTTTTGATTTGTGCTGAAGACAAAAGACAGAAAATTTGGAGTGATTGTTGTTTGTCATCCCAAGTCACTGTTACACATAATGAAGCCCTTCTTTCCTGGGGATTCCTGAACACTTTCCTGCCCATAGGAATGAATTCTTTGGTTTGGTTTGCTTGCACACATGACTTTAGCTTTACCTATTAAACCATCTTTATTTTAGCCCATGAGTTCTCATTTTTCTGTTCCTCTCAACCATCCCACCGTGGGGAGTGGGCAAGGAGCTGTGTGGGTTTAGTTGCCAGCTGGGGTTAAACCACAGGGGTCTTGCCAGTCAAAAATCTCTCCAGTTATGAGCCTAGACCTTTACAAAAGAAGCATAGAAGGTGTTTGGAGTATGGATTACACCATCCTGCACCATAAGGACACCATGTCCTCCCTATTTCTTTCTCCTCTTTCTGGCTCTGTGGATGGGATTATGCAAGCAGAGCACAGTTCCCCCTCAGGACTCATGGTCTACAATTGTGATGAAATCACATCTTGAATTCTCAGGGGACTGTGAACCCGGGAACCAAGAGATGGAGTGGAGAAAAGAACAGAAAGGTTGTGCTGTCCCACCCAAATAAGGAGGAGATGGAATGGGTCTGACTGTGGGGGCAGGCAACAGGTCCCAGTTCTGCTCCCCAGGTAAAAACCTTGTACATGTGCTGACTCTGTGCCATCCCTCCACAGAGTTTGGGGTTTTTGTAAAGAGATTCAGAAGTGGTCACAGGAGAGCTCCAAATTCTGGATGATGTGATGTACACTGGCTGTTTCCCTTTTGATTCAGGCCCAGCTGATCCTGAGACAGGAGACACTACACAAGTAAAGACCCTCCCTGTTACATCTCTTGGGACATCTCACTGGGGGTGGCCTCAACACTGCAAAACTGGGCGTACTGCAGCAAGTTAGGATAGATAAAAATAATCTGCAGCGTGTCCAGAGCTGACTCTTAGGTGTTAGGGAGGGCCATGAGGAACGATACTCAGATTTTGGAAGACAGAGCGGAACGTTCCAGCTCTTCCCAAAATATACAGTGGAAATATTTGGGCTCAGAGAGAACAGCTACAGCCAGGGCAGCAGGAGAAACAGTCCTGGCAGCGCTGGAGGAGCTGAGAGCTGACTCAGAAGGAGGATTGTCTTTCATGCTGCCGATGGCAACGTCCTCGCCTGGCCTTTGGGGCTGCACCTCACCCGTGCTCTGAAAGCCAAATCCCTGGGGATTCCAGCCAAAGGATGGCCCTGAACGTGGGGCAGCTGGCACCAGGAGAGTTTCTCCAGACACTGCTTGAGGGCCAGAGGTGAGCTGATCCCTGATGGTTATTGCAGAGGTGTGGTGAGCTTGGCAGCTGCTCCTTCCCTCTGCCTGCATGGGCTGGATAGGGGAAAGCAGGGATGTGAATCCATCCACGCCACTCTCTCCGGCTGCCCGTGGGCCTGTCGAGGATCCTGGCCATCTAAACAAAAAAACCCCTCACAGGGGGACAGTCTTACCTGGTTCATTGTCCCTTTACTGAAAAGATCACCAGTCACTGATGGAATATTTCCCACAGGGAGAGTACAACCCCACAAATGAAAGATAAAGCGAATGAGACAATCCTTCAAGCAAAGTTTGACCATGTTAACATATAGGAGAACAGAAAAACTTGTGGTTCACCCAAAATTAATCCGGAATGGAGCCGGGCAATTAGAGAGAAAACCCGGAGCAGACTTCTGCCGGAGTACAGAATGGAGTAGGCTGGAGTCCGGACCGGACTCAGCTGGTTGGAGCGAAAACCTGGAGCGGATACAAGCCAGAGTCTGGACTGGAGTTGGCCAGTTGGAGCAAAAACCCAGAGCAGATTCCGGCTGGAATCCGGATCGGAGTTGCCCAGTTGGAGCAAAAACCCGGATCGGATTATGCCTGGAGTCCGAACTGGAGTTAGCCACTCAGAGCAAAAACCTGGACCGGATTGAGCTGGAGTCTGGAATGGAGTCAGAGGGTTGGAGTCAGGATCAGAGTCAGTTGGTTGGAGCAAAAACTCGGACCAGATTATGGTCCAGAATGGAGTCCAGAATGGAGTCAGCTGGTTTGAGTGAAAACCCGGACCGGATTCTGGCTGGAGTCCAGACCAGAGTTGGCCAGTTGGAGCAAAAACCTGAACCGGATTCCGGCTGGAGTCCAGACTGGAGTCACCTGGTTGGAGCGAAAACCCAGACTGTGTTTCTCCCAGAATGGAGAGGGAATGACTGAGGGAGCTGGAGTTTTTTATCCTGGAGAAAAGGAAACTCAGAGTGACCTTATCACTCTCTACAACTTCCTGAAAGGTGGTTTTGGTCATATGTGAGTTGGTCTCGTTCTTCAGGCAACAACTGACAAAACGAGAGGACACAGTCCTCTGCTGCACCAAAGGAAATATAGGCTGGATATTAGGAAAAAGTTTTTTACAGAAAGTGTAATAACGTATGGGAATGGTCTACCTGGGGAGGTGGTGGATTCTCCATCTCTGGATGTGTTTACAAGAGGACTGGATGTGGCACTTGGTGCCATGGTTTAGTTGAGGTTAGGGTAGGGTTGGAATTGATGATCCTGAAGATCTCTTCCAACCTAATGATTCTGTGATTCTGTGAAATCACAGGACAGAGAAGTTTCTATTTTCATAGGCTTATTCTGTTCTTCCCAAACTGTGATACGGGATTTCTTTGTGTTCTGTTCCAAAACTGACCAAAGACAGTGAACTGCTTCCAGGCTGGTCTGCAGCTGACCATGCATCCCTGCATGTGCATTTCAGGTATCACCATAAAACCATTAGCCACAAAAACCCAAATTATTAGCAAGTAATAATCAGTTAAACTAATAGATTACAGTCGGCATCTCATCAAGGTGCCACCAACTTCCTGGGCACCAAGACCAGGCACCTTCTCAGAAATGTACACATGTGAGACTTGTAGCATGAGACTCCAGAAATTATTCCTTCAGTGTTTGGGAATTTAATCCAGGCAGCAGCCAGAAGACAGCCTGATCCTTTCTTTCTGGCCTTTGCCATATCTAAATATGGGCCAGAAAGATGAATTTCAGACAACTTATTACAAACGGGGCACATCCTACACATCTCGTCAACTCAACAAATCAACTGAAGAAGGACCAGAGCTGATTTTAGGGCCTTGAATCCTAATTCTCTTCCCATGGCAACCAGTCATAAAATGAAAAACAGAGTCAAACACCCAGGCATGGCACCCAACTCCCGATGTGTGGGCATCACCATGGGCCTGCTCCAAAGAGATGTGTTGGTAATGCTATTTATGAAATTGGTTTCTCCCCACCCTTACTGTAGCACTTTACTATTTTTGATCATCAGGCAGGAAAGCGTGAATAAAATCCTCCTAATGTCATAGTCATTTTTCAAGCAGGAAGTGACACAGGTTGACACCCAACCATTAATTTGACATGAGGTAGTAAAATCATTTGATTCTGCTGGCAGAATTTCATAGAAATCAACCAATTTGAAGATTTATTGCCAACATATTGCTTTCACTGTAAAGGCTGGTATGAAATGGCCAAAATGGACCAATATTGTAAAAGGGATTTTTTAACTATGGAAACAGAGAAACTTAGGAAATCTCTGCTTTCTATAAACATCCTTTTCCCAGTTTTGCTTTTTTCCTGATTTAAAAAAAATAACCACACAAGGGTATCTTAGGAGAAGCAGTCCTTACCAGGCTGCAGTCAGCAGCACCACGTCAGGAGCGTGCCTGATGTGTTGTGCCACCCTCCTGAGATGAGCCCCCTGAGCCAAGCCTGTGCTTGCCTGAGCCAGCTCCCTGCAGAGTGTCACTCAGTGACTGCAGGGAGCAGTCCTTACCCTGCCACCCTGCTCCTTCATGCTCAGCCACTGTCTCCCTCACTCAGCCCTAACGCTTGCATTCCCAGTGTTATTTAAAATCCTGCAGGGAGATCTTTCCAGCACCTCCAGATGGGAATGAAACCTGGATGCTTCCACAGCCAGTCTGACCAAGAAGTGACTGAAGCACTAACGATCAGAGGATGAAGGATGAGGTTGGAGTTCTTGGAAAGGGATGGGCTGCCAGAAAAGGAGGGCAGATCCCACAACAGCCATCCTTATTCCTTGGGCTGCCACCTTCAGTGCAAGGAGCACCAAGACCACCATGTCCAAATCTGATTGCTGCAGCGCCTGCACTAACAGGGTGAGAGCTGATGTCTATTATTGTGGGCAAAGCTGAGCATTAAAAAGCTCTGGTGATCCTGGCTCACATCCCATCACCTTGGAGCAGGGTGGAGTCAGTCTCAGATCTGCAGGCAGAGCCAAAAGCCCGTTGCTGCTCCAGTGTCTGCCTCACGGCCAAAATTCCTGCACGAACCAACCCACAGCGAGAGGGCCTCTGAACCAAGGAGATTTATAAGCTCAACAGCAGGAGATTTTGGGGGAGCAGATGTAGAGAGAGAGGGTCAAACAAGGTTACATTGGAAATATATGGCAGAAGCAAAAGCTTAGCCCAGTTGAACTGAATTCTCACTCAATGGCAAAACCATGAGACCATTCCTCCTCTTAAGAGTTTTCCATGCCCTAACAAGCCTGGTGAGGAACTTAATGACATCTGTATGTTCTTGCCTGAGCAAGCACCTTGTGATTTGGCTGGGTGCCATGAAAAAAACACATGTCCAAAAGTTATGAAAATAAAGGTATTTATCTTCATTGTTGGAAAAAAAAAGGCTGAGCCTTTTATTTCCCTCTCTTGGAGGATTAAGCTCACAGATTTACAAAGAACTGGTTGATTACCAAAATAAATACATTGCCACGCCAATTTATAGGACACAAACGTAGGAAACCCATCCAACCAAATCAGGCAAAGTGTAATTCATGTGAGAGCCCTCAGCATGTGCAAAGGGCACAGTGCATGTGGAACAAAGTACATAGGGAAAGCATGTTAGAAACCCCTATCTGCGGGAACAATTCCCAGTGCAGCATACAATGGAGCTATAAAATAAATGGTTTGGCTCTCCACTGGAAGCAAAGCCCAACTGTTCTCAATGAGAAGGAGGATCATGTATCTTTATAATGAGAATTCAGTCATTTTTAAATGTTGGCTTTGCTCATATCACCACCAAATCTGTCTGCGGAGCTGACAGGCTGCAGACTTCATTTGGGTTTCTAACTGTGATTATACATGGCAGTGATGGATACCACAGGGTTTTCGGGGGCTTAGGGTTTGGGGCTGGCTTTTGTTTTTCAGTTGTTTGGGGCTTGGGATTGAGAGAGCTGGTGGGGGTATTTTTAGTGTCACTGTCCAGTGAGGCTTAAAGGGCTCCTTCCTTATTTTAGCAGCTCTGATAATGCGCAGAGATGAAAGCAACCCCTGAACAAGTTCTTCTTTATATTGGCAAAGCTGCCCCTTCTGCGACAAAACCCAAGAGCAGTTTCTGCTTTCAGTGCTCAGTGAGATGGAGCAGAACATGTTTATTGAGCCTGAACATACCATTGCCCTCAGAGGTGTAAGCACCACCCTTTGCAGCAAAGGTGATCCTCAGAGCACTAAAACATCTGCTTGCTTGGTGGAAAAACAACCTCACAATCATGTTAACATTCATGAACGTGGCATATTCAGGAGTTAAGGGAACTTCCTTTCCTCCCTGTTGTTTCTTACAAGGCAGAATCATTTTCTGTAGCTGACAGAACATACAGGAGTGATGCATTTCACAGCCAGAGCAGCTCCTTTCCTGAAGAAATCTGAAGTTGTCCATTAGAAATGAAGCAGCCTTCACACCAGGCTTAAAGCCCCATTTGAATCTCTTTTTTCCCAATCCAGCTGCCGACTGCCAGGCTACAGACAAGCAAAGCACTTGTATTACAGTGGATGCAAAGCATCTATAGCAGCCCAGAGCTGTCCAAGACTTCACAGCAAACTGGCACAGGGAGGGTATTTGCAGTTTAAAAACTCTGTTTCTCCCAATCTTTGCTCCTACTATTAAGACTAAAGAGAAGAAAGTTGTCTGGTTCCTTCAGGGAAAACAAAGTCAGTGCTATGATCTGTAGGGACTGCAGCCTGGGCTAAAATGGGAAAGACAAAGGGAACAAGTTTATCTTCTGCAAGGTGCTTCTCCACATAACCTGGGGAAAGCATTCCTGAACTTGTGACATGTGGCATGGGGAAGCAGCAACTTGCACATTTATCCTGACTGGGAGCACTGTTAGGCAGACTGGAGCTTTGGTACCTGTAAGAAAAGTGCCTGACCTGACACTGGAGCAGTGGAGACACTGAACTGACAACATGCATGGAGTTCTCAGTGTGTTCTTTGCAAGTGGACATGAAGCAGCTCATAAAAGTGGTTCAGATCAGTTGCCAAGATTAAATGTTCTCAGCTGAGCTGATCTGGCACTCGACAGGGCTGGGTCTCACCAAAGAGAATCTCTCTGTGACTTCAGAGCATTGTATGGTCAGAGGCATTCCAGCTCTGCACAGGAGCTGGGTAACACCTTGGGTTCCAGCCTGCTGTGGCCTTCAGAGCAACAGTGCATGGCCAGGGAGTGTAAAAGCACCCCAGGAACATCTAGATCACACCACAGTCCTTGTGGAACCATAGAATCATTAGGACTGCAAAAGATCTCCAAGATCATCATGTCTAACCATTAACCCTGATGCTGTTTGCTCTTCATACAAGCACAGAAGACTGATTGCAAAGTTTCTGGGACTCCCACCCCCGAAAATCATCCTGCCACTACACCAATGGAAAATTTAAAGGTGATAATCACAAGTCCACCCTTGAAATCAAACAAAAAGCACATCCAGCTCAGCAACACACAGCTGTACTCCTTCCTATACCCCAGCAAAGTGCTGCTGTGCCACTGACCAGCTGTAAATTCAATGAAGGGCAAAGCCAAGCAGAGCTCCAGCTCTCCCGAGCAGCATGCCAACTCCTTCATCCCAGCACTTCTTCCCAAGCTTCAGCCATCTGCCCACGGGCCTCGAGACCAAAATAAAAGGAGCCTTCCCAGTTGCAGCTTTTGGAGGAGGCCAAACTCTGTACATTGTGGGTTGTGAAATATATGTGAACTCCCAGGCTTCACATGAGCCTCACTCTTCTGTGCAATATCACATGGCTTTTGGATTTGCCTGCCCTGTCCACCTCTCCCATGTCTTTCCAATAATTGCTTACACATGGAGGGGTTTCTTTTGTTTGCCCTGAGAAGCAACAGGCTGTTGTTCCCCCTTCCTAGATGAGGCTGCAGACGTACACATCATTTTTATTGGTGTCTTTTATTGCCCCCGCTTCTTTACAGCACACGCCACAGGTCTCCCCAGCCTTCCCTTTCAGGCCACTGTTTACCCTCTCCCCTGTTAGGTCTCCTCATTCCCCATCCCCTCTCAGTCAAAACAGGGGCCCCTAATTAAGAGAATGCCTTATAAATCTCTCTGCATCCAAATAAGAACCAGAGCCGGGCTGGGGAGACGGGTCTGGAGACAGCGGGTAGGTCTGGCATTCCTCACGTTGCACACAAGGCTCTCTTTCGCATCACTGTTTGGCACGTGAGCTTTGGTCCCAAGTGCCAGGACCCAGCTCCTGTGCCCACCATTTACAGCAAGCAGGCACCAGAAGGACAGGCTGGACACTGCCCACTTGGACCCACAGACCCTTGGTTAGGCAAAGCAAAGTCCCAAACTGGGATGCTGCCCCTGCAGGAGAGGCAGTCGTGTCACCTAAGGATTCCCTGCAGGACCTTGCGGTGAGCACTGGTAGGAGAGGTGGGGTAGAAACCTCTCCCCCAAAATGCTGGGAGATTCTGCTCTCCCAGAGATGTGGCCAGCAGACCCTTTGGTCAGGAGGTGAGCTGCATTCAGAGCTTGTTATTCCTCTGTTAGGGCACATCCTACCTTCAACAGCCCCCAAAACAAGACAAAAACCGGGATGGAGGTTCCTGCTACCAAGCCCTGCCTGGATATGGGTTTGTGCCCTGTTTAGCACTGATTGGTGCCAGACAAGTCCCAGCTCAGCACATCCATCACCCAAGCCCCCGTGGAAGCACCCAAGATCAGAGCTCCTGTCTGGCTATCTACTCTCTCCACTGATGCTGTTTGTACAGGGAACACAGGTCTGACTCCAGGCAGGATGACCCTGCTGAGACATCATCATTGCATCACCCAAGCTGTGTGTGTTTGAAGCAGATGGTGCAAGTAACACCCTCAAAACTCACAGTAACTCTAGGAACACTGCTGAAAACCTGCTCCTTGTGGGATAGGGGGTTGGAGGCCCATAATGCAAAAAACACAAAGGATGAGAGCGGCCTGAGACAGAGAAAACCCACCCCACTATGTCACCACATTACTTTGTCCACGCTTGCTCACAGTCCTGATTTTGATCAATACTGTGCCTGCCCAGGGCCTTAAGCTCAGCTTGCAGTGGTGTCTCTGCATCACACTCACACACAATAATTTCCTCAGCATGCACATCCCTGGAAACGCAGCCGGTGCCAGAATTCCTTGATACCAAATCCCTGCTTGGGCTGGTGCCCAGTGCTCTGAAAGGGCTGTCAACATCTGGAAGAAGTGGCACTGCACATCTGCATCAGAGTTGCAGGATGGAGAGAGAACTACCTACAGGATCAGTTCTGTTGATAATTAAATCCTAAATAGGAGGGCACTAGATGTACTCACCTTCCCTAACACCGTAATGCTTGAACTGACTCCTACACGATGATGTTGCTGCTGTAAACAGGAGGAGAAGTAGATGGACTTTTTCTTGGAACAGAAGTGCAGCTGGGGAGGCTGAACAGATAGGATAAATCTGAAGAAAACATCTCTAATTATCAAGGGAGTGATTTTGACTCTTATTCACACGGAGAATAAAAAAACAGATTGTTGCACCTGTTGTCAGTGGGACTCAGGGGACTAAATCAATGCTTTAAACAGAACCAGGACCTCTAGGACCAAACCAAGATCATACAAAGCTTCTTCAGGCTTCCCACAAACTTGTGGAACACATTTTCCCCTCAGACTTTGCAAGGCTTTTCTACCATACCCAGCAAGATACCTTCTTCCAACACATGGTTCTCTGGATATCTGCTATGGGGAAGCACAGGATACATTGTGGTTTTGCTGGAAACATTCCCTGTTTAGAATTCTGGCCTCATTTATACCTCAACATACAAGATACCTTTCTCCAAGCCACGTGACACCATATTTAATGTTTATTTGGGGTTTTTGTTTATTTTGGTTTGGTTTCTTAAGTCATTTAGGTTTTCACTACTAGCAAAGTCCCAATTTCTTGGCAGTGGGGTCAGATTTAGCAGAATGGAGGAGAGGGCAAGAGGGAGTGTGAGTCCTCCCTGTGATTCCCCTTTGTGAGGCTGACCAGGCTCTGAAGAGGCTGGGATGAGTGATAGGAGTTTTATCAAGTCAACCAAAAGTCAGAGAAGCCAGGAGAATTTACAAAATTATTACTTCAGCTGCTCTATTTGTGTACTGACACCTCCTGCATGGCTCCAGGATGACAAAATTTCAAAGAGGCATTATTTAATTTATGTTTATTTTTCTATTACTTTTACATTTTTTGGAATGTGAAATTCCCACTTCAATAGCCAAGATCAGGGACCTCGAGCACCCCAGCTACCCTGGCACCTGGAGGAAATGTTTCCCCACGGTGATTCTGAACGGAGAAGACATCCAGACCAACAACCCACTGCTGCCACAGGCTATAAAATAGCAGGAGCCACCTGAACACCCTGCAGGAGGCACGGTCTGTACCAGCACAGACAGCAATTTGCACAAAGGAGAACATTTGCCACCGTGATTAAACTCAAGGTAATGAGGCTTCCTGATGCTTATCTCTGATCCAAGAATTAGGCTCATTCCACTTGTGTTCTAAGGCATCACAGATAAATACTGCTTTGCATTCCCAGTGACCCCAATCCAAAGCTTTTCCAAAATCAGAGGCTCTCAGGGCAGCAGTGCAGTAGCCTTCAGGAATACGTTTTGGAGAGGGTGGGGCAGATTTTATTTTTGCTTTTTTTGCTAGTGAATAAACCCATTCTGTGGACACTCAGCACTGAAACGATGAGAGATCTGGGTTCAAAAAAGGTTTTTGTTTCGCTGTAAATCCTATTTATGGCTTAGAGTGCAGCTGATACGCCGTTAGCTTTTATTTCATTGATAATTCTGTGATTGTAGTTGAAACCCTGCAACTTAATGAGCTGATGTTATTACTCATACTGTGTGGCCATCTGGAACCAGTTTGGCCAGAGAGCCCAAAGCACCACCAGCCACCTGTAATGCATTAAGCCTCAGCCCAGTACCAGCTCCGTGGATTGGAAAAGCCAGGCCTGCATAAATACTAACCTGTGAGAATGTAATTGGAGAAGTGATATTTAAGAACTTAGAGTTTGCCAGAAACGCTCATTCTCAGGGGAGTGCAGGCAGAGGCTTAAAGTTTAAAGCCAAGTGGTTTTTAGTTTCAGCATTGTGAATCAAGAAAAAATCATTGCATATGGATGTCGTAGGAGTGTCCAAACCACCGGGTCTGTCCAAACAGACCGGGCTGTGCCAGGGCTTTCCAAAACCAAGGTTCCCTCCTCACACCTGAGCCTCACACTGCACATGGTGCTCATTTACCATCTCCAGACATCCCTCCAAAGGTGCTGAAGAAAGGAGTCAATGCTCCAGAATGCCTTGCAGAACATGCTGCCATGATCACCAAAAAAACAAACAAAAAAAAAGTCATGAGAGATAACACCCAACAATTTGGGAAGACACAAATATCCCAGCAAAATGTTCTGTGAATATTGTGAGCAGACATGAGCAGCCTCTGGGTCAGAAAACAGGAGGAGCAACAGCTTTACCTGGAATTCTGTGCTGTGTCCTAAGCAGACTCAGCCTTGGTGGTCTCCTGGAAGAGTTCCTGAGTCAGAGTTACTGGTGAGCAAAAAAGGTGGCTGTGTTGGCAGAGACGTAACTTAGCATGGTTAATTATCATGACTCATTAGCATGGTTCATTAGCATGGTTGTTCTCTGCTCATTCATGATTGGCACTACCTGGGGGTTTGAGTCACTGCTCAGATTTCAGAGATTCAGGTAAAACAAAATTCAAGTTAAATTCTTTTTTTTTTTCCCTTTATGATTTTTCCAAATCTTTTTGGCATTTCAATGGTAAAATATATATTTGGAACTGCTTCCAGATTTTTCTGACACAAACACTGATGGCTGCAACTCAGACAGGCTGTGACACTGACTAAAAGCAGTTTTCCTGGGTGTTTTCCAATGGCTCGAGGACAATGGTTTCTCCTGCTGAGGCTTGATGGAGTTGGGCTTTATGATCCTGATGGGCCCCATCTAACTTGAAATATTCTACAGTTCTAAAGCCCCTGGTTCAGTTAAAGACACACAAAACTCAGATGCTTCCAGGTAGGAGTGCTAATCCTAAGAAACAGAGATGGGCAGCCCTTGCAAGGGTTTCCATTTCTTTTCTTCCCCTGTTTATCCTGCACAAGGCAGCTTTGCAGAGCAGATAATCAGGATGTCCAGTAAATACAGGCCTACATGAAGACTTGACTGGATACTTGAGTATTTTGTCTTAGAAGAGACACTTTAATGTTTCATGGGTTCCATGTAAATATACAAACATTGCATCTGTGTGAAAATCACATTTTATTCAGCATTGTGTGTGTTTCACACACTCAGGATACATCACAATGGCTCAGTATGGCCAGCATCACCCAAAATTCAACCATAACATCCATATGTCTTGCCTGGATCTAGTTTTGTTTCATTTATTTATATTTTTAATGCACTTTGGTGACAGAAATTAATCCGTTTTAGATGAAGCCTGCAAGTACCTTTTTCTTTTACCCCTGCCTAATCCTGAAGTGCTTTGAAATTCACACAGAGTCATAAAAGAGAGAAAAAAAAAAAAGAATGGACCAAGGAGAAATTTTTCTGCTCTGGTTTTGATATAAGTGATGCAGTGCAATATAAAAGAGTGTCTGTGGAAAGCGAAAAGGTGAAGAGGTTTCATTTTAAACCCCAAAGTGTGGGGGATGCACTGGCCAAGAGCTGGGGGCAGGTCATGCATTCCTCACACACAGAGGCTTTCCAATCCCGTCCCTGCTGGGAGAATCCCCTGATCTTTTTCTGCCCATCCCTGTGGCTGGGTGGGAGCTGCACTGGAGGTGGCACATGCCAGGGGCCACATCCTTGGAGAAGAGATTTTCCCATGGCCACGTTGGCAAAAGCCCCTGAGACCCACAGCAGAACATGGAAAACAAAAATAAATCCCAAAAGAAGAGATGAATTTCCATGTGGATGTGCAGAAAATGGATCCGGTGACTTTTTTCATTTATTTTCTTTATTATGTGTCAGAATATATTATGATACAAATCTTTTCTGGCTTGCAGTCTTTTCTTCATGCTTTCATTTGTTCATGATCCTTTAGACTTTTTTTTTTTTTTCCCAAATTTCAGCAGATTTTTCAATATTTTGCGGTGGGGTTTTGAGTAATTCTGTGCATAAAACTGTCCAAGGAATTTTTCTTTGTAATAGTTCTTCGTGGGTTGAGTTCCTGCAAACATACTTGAGTGGCAGCTCCATCAAAAATTCTGGTGTCTCTTAAGTTGGGTGAAGATTAGGATGGGAGGATAAAAACCCACAAAAATTTTGAAGCTTTCACAAAAGCATTTAGAAAAGTTACTGAAAATTCCCTGTATTTTCTGGGAAATTATTACTTAAAAAAAAAAAACCAATGTTCCTCTTTTTCCCCGAAATATATTTGTGTCTTGGACTGTGATAAAAATCCCTCTTGCAAAATATTTTTTGTCTGAGCATCCATAATTCTACTTATGTGGGGGCAACAGGATGAAATCTCATAAAAGCTGATCTAGTGGAAGGTGCTGCCTGGGGCAGGGAGGTTGGAACAAAATGATCTTTAAGGTCCCTTCCAACACAAACCATTCTGTGATTCCATGATCCTCCCCCATATTTTCTTCTTGTTGCAAATGTGGGGATTCTACCCTAAATTTGCACCTCCAGATAAGTCTTACTTCTTCTCAATTTTTTATTTCAAGTCCCTTATCCCAAGTGTGCATCCCACACATCTATTTGCCATTTTCCTGACCTTGTCACCATCCTCCCAACCCCCTCTCTTGCTATTCCACCCGCGTTTCTTTGATATATAAGATCTCTGAGGCTGAGATGGAAAGATTTTTTTAATTCCAAATTTCTTTCACACTTAATCAGCCTCAGGGAAAAAATAAAAAGAGAAAAAGAAAAGTAAAATAAAACAAAATAAAGCAGGATTCTTGGGAAGCTCAGTTTGGAAAACATCAGTAACAACACCCTGAAATCCTCCCTTTTGCTGATAAATATGAGAGTGGACAGTGGATTTGCTCTAGGAATAGCAAAAATATTTTGCTACTCTGCAGTTTTTTCCATTCCCAGCTCAGATTTCCCGGCGCTCAGAAGTGTGGGCAAGCAGGAGCTGCTCACAGGCAGCCCAGCATTTGGCTGTCAGGATAAAATTCAACCTACACTCAGTGCCTATGAGGAAAGAAAAATAAGGAAACCCATCTAGATTAACTGGCTCACCCCGGGTCCCACAAGTTTTCATTCACAGCTTTCCCTGCCAGCCTTGCACCGTTACAAACTGAATGGTTCAAAGCTTTGTTCCTCCAGGGGCTTTTCCCTTCATATAAAATCCAGGTTTATTGCAATGCATCCCCGTGGCACCGTGCCAGCTGGGATTGGAAGTCTGCACACACCACAGCAAGAAACTTGCTCAAAAAAGGGAGAGGAAAATGTTCCTTCCTAGTCTGCACTGTGTTCAGTGGGGGTGCAAGGGCTGTATCTGTCCTGGGTGCCTGCTCAGGGTCTTCTTCAAACCTCAGAAGCCTATGGGCCATCTGATTTAACTCAAACCTGTCCTGTGGTTCCCCCCAGCTGTCCCAAAACATCCCCTGCTACATACACAAGTGCCTTTTCCAGTTGCAAAACCAAATTTCTGGGTTTGGGTGTCTACAGAGAAACCAAATCTGGCTCAGCTTTTCCCAGCACCTGCCTTCTCCTGTTCTATGACTTGCATCTTGCTCCCATCCCTCGTGTGGTGCATGAAAACCTAGAAAACAAACCCATCATGATTTATAAATAATTTTGGGAGAAAAACAAACAACAAACCAAAGCCGAGAGCTTGATGACACATCCCATCCATGGCTGGGCCGGTCATTTTGGCCCCTTGCATCTTCAGGTGTCTGACTGCAGGAGGGGCCTTGGAACAAGATGATCTTTAAGTTCCCTTCTGACCAAAACCATTCTAGGATTTTGTGATTTAGACTATAAATCACCCTATGTGTAGATCACCCCACAAACGAAGTTGTCTGTGCAGCCCAGCACCAGAAAGTGGGGAGCAGGGCAGGGATTCCCACCCTCTTCCCATCAGCACATAAACCACTGGATAAAAGTGACAAAAAAGCAATACAAAATTTACATCCCCACTGTGAGAAAAACCAAGCAGCAATGCTGCAGACCCATGAGCATTTATCCCATTCCTGCTCTGGGCTTACTGCTGCCACACACTGTCCTTCATCTCCCAGCAACATCCACTCCCACTCGAACAGAGCAGCACAACACCAAGGAGAAAAAGCAGCATTCCACATCCACATCCACATCCACATGTTTCTCTGTAAATATTTGGAGAACATGTGAATCCTCAAGAGAGCAGGGCAAAGCAGTGAGAGCGTCAGCAATGGTTCTCACTGCCTTCCAAACCCCAAACACGAGCAGTTATGGTCTTTCTCCATGTCTTTCCTGCAAGGAGGGTTTATTCTTGCTTTATTCTTGTGATGTGGGGACTTTGGGCTTCGCCTGACACTTTACAGGACTTTTAAACAGCAGGTGTGCAAGGTGCAACCTGGGGTCAGCCAGTGGGGATGAGAGGCTCCATCCAGCCAAAGGGAGCAAAACAAAACAAAACAAAACAAAACAAAACAAAACAAAACAAAACAAAACAAAACAAAACAAAACAAAACAAAACAAAACAAAACAAAACAAAACAAAACAAAACAAAACACAAAACGCCTTCCACGGCTTGCAGCTGGTGGGGAAGGGGCTGCTGGGGTGTGGGGAGGGCCCGGCTCTGCCCCCGTGGAAGCGCTCATCAGGTGGAAGGAAGTTACAATAAAATTTCCTGCGGTTCCACAGAGTACCACTGTTAGGGTGTTACGAATGCCTTGCCGGAGGAAGCGGCAGTGATTGATGTGCTGTTTCGATAACCTGAGCTCCGTGCCCGGGCTGGTATCTGCCGGGGGTGTCCCCTGCCCCACACACCCGCGCTCCCCTCGGGCCCTCCCTGTCACCTTCAAAGCCACCGCCGGCATTATCAGCGCCACCGCCGGAGCGGTGCTTCCCAGAGGTGTCCAAAGGCAGCGGCTTTTCCCGTCACTGAGATCAAACGCTCCCTCCTGCCGGCAAATAAAGACCTGGCTGGGAAACAAAGCGGCCATCCCGTGCCTCTAGTCCTGAGGGACACCCAGGGCAGGCACACGGCCCAGGCCCCATCCTCCGGCCTGGCACAGTCCCACTGGCATGGTCGTTCTGAAGGGGTAGAATGGTTAATGGAAGATGTCTGTGTACTGGCAGAAAAGAAGCAACGTTTAAATGATTTGCGTTTTGAAAAAAAACCCTTTTATTTTAGCTTGTGACCTTGGTGAACCTGGGGTGAGCTCTGCAGGCATACAGCAGAAGCCCCATCCTCCTGCCACCCCAGCATGGCACAATCCCACGGGAATGTTCATTCTGAAGAGATAGAATGGAAGATGTCTGTGTCCTGGTAGAAAAAAAGCAACATCTATATGATTTATGTTTTGAAAAAAAACCCCTTTTATTTTAGCTTGTGACCTTGGTGAGGCCAGGATGAGCTCTGCAGGCACGCGGCACAGGTCCCATGTTCCTGCCACCCCAGCATGGCACAGTCCCACTGGAATGCTCGTTCTGAAGGGGTAGAATGGTTAATGGAAGATGTCTGTGTACTGGCAGAAAAGGAACAAAGTCTACATGATTTATGTTTTGAAAAAAACCCTTTTATTTTAGCTGGTGACCTTGGTGAGCCTGGGCTGAGCTCTGTTTGGGCAGCAGCAGATGCTGGGGTCGCACGTGGCTGAGCAGTGCAGGGGGGGATGGCGCTGAAGGGACCAGAAAAGGGACCCTGCTGCTTGCTGGCACTGAGAGACAGTGACCACATCACCCTGTTCTCTTCCCAGACATTCCTCCAGCAAAGCTTTTCCCACTCTACCTCCCTCACCCTGCATTTGGGGGGCTCTGACTGCTGCTCTGTGCTCCTGCAGGAAGAGATCTTGCTCTGTGGTCCATCTTTGGATGGCCAAAAAAGGGCTCACAGAGCCGACCCTGCCCTCTCTGGGCTCACTCTGTCTCCAAAAACCTGCACGGTTTAGGTTTCTTTTCTTTCCCCCCGCCTTGCCTTCTCCCTTTGGTAACTTCAGACCAGCAGCAAGGCCCAATTTCACACACATATAGCCTCTATTAAAACATTATTCTGCCCAGGACAGCACTCAAATCTCTCTTTGTATCCTGCGTTTTTTTCTCCTGTGATGTGGAAGTTTATGTATCCTTGAAAATCCATGTCCCTGTTTCTGAGAGAGCCTAGAGGAAGCAGTTCTGAGGACTGGGCAGTAGCATGGCTTGTCTCACTTGCAGCAAAAGGATTGTTTTTCTTGCCCCTAATCTCTTCTGTGTATTGCCTTTCCTATCTGTTTCATAAATGAGCAAATTTACTGTAGTCATTAGAGTTTTCCTTCAAAATTAAAGGCAGGCTAATACAGAACCGTGCACATATTAACTTTGACTTTGCTTTTGTTAAGTCAGATGTTTCTTAATCAGAACCAGATTTTATGCAAAGTTTGGTAATTTTAGACACCTTAAAAAAAAAAAAAAAAAGGAAGAAAAGGAGTTAACCTTCCATTAAATATCAACCCCTCTTCACTGTAAACAACTCAGCTCTAGATCAATGATGTGACATTTGCTTTTCCAGATGCAAGTGTTTGTTTGTATCATTTTATAAATGATAATGTCTCCGTGGCCTTTCCATTTTAGTTGATGCTGAGGAATGGAGTACAAAGACACAGCCCAGACTGCTCTGGCTGCAGTGCTGGCTCTTCTGGAAGTGTTCAGAGTCCCATGCTAAGGGTGGCTCTGAGGTTCAAGTAGAGCTCCGTGGATTAGAGTGCTTGAAATCCAGAAAATTCCTCAGCAGTTCATTTGGAACTCCAGTGCTGATGTTTTGGCCTCTGCGTCGCTCCAGCTGGGGATGCAGAAATGCTGCCATGTGCAGGCTTCAGCCAAGCCCCAGGCAAGCTTGGGACTCAGGACTATGCATTCTGTGGAGCATCCACAGCCTGGATGATGGAAAATATGATTTCCAAGAAGCAGCAGAGGCTGGAGAAAAAAAGGCCACCCTGGCTTGCAGAAGTGCTACACCTCGTGAGGGGCTGCCCCCTGCATGCAGTGCAGGTCTCCCTTCCTTCCCAAGTTCCACCCTTCAGTCCCATGAGAAAGGTTTGGGTACCATTAGAGACTTTAAGCAATATTAGATGCTTGTGTTCATCTGGAACAATCCTTTATTTTCCCTGGATTTGCAGCCTGCATCAGCCTCACCCTTTACAAGGTCCTCAGTTGCTTCTGCATCTTTTGGGACCTCAGTGCCTTTCCAAAACAGGACCCCATGCAGAGGCAAGGGCCAATCCCCTCAGAGCTCATGGCAGGACTTGTCTTTAATCCTGAAAACACCAAGAAAAACTTCCCTCAAAGCTGTGGCCTTGGTGGCATGGGTGCTATTTCACTCTCCTCCTCTGGAAACACCGAGGTTCCCCAAACAGGACAGTTACCCTTCCTGTTTAGTATCAGGTCTGAGAACACACCTTTCCTCTTAGGAGCAAGTGCTGTGTTTGCTGGGACTGCTTTTGCCCCGGCCAGGTCACAGAAAAGGGAAGACAAGCACTGCAAGGTGAAATTTGTCCTCACGTGGGTCAGGTCCAGGAGAAATAGGGTCAACAACAGGAAGATGACAACACTAAGTGAAAAGTTGCTTTCCCATTTCCTCCAAAGCCTACTGCAAAAGCTTCCAGTTGCATGCATTTCATGATTCTCAAAATTAGGGTTTGAACCTGAGGCAGTTGATGCCAATCCCACTTTTCCCATTTTTCCCCACTGTCCCATGCTGGAGCTCTGAGCTGCTGCCTGACACAGGTATTTAAACTGCCAGAGAAAGGATTTAGCAGCCCAGGAGACTTTATCCAGCCATTGCATCCCTGTCTCTGCTTCAGCCACAGGCTCCCACACTGGCCACAGGGCTAAAAATAAATCAGTGGTGTTTAAATCAGAAAGCAAGATGTGCTTTTTCTCTCACCCTGCAGGTTCGAGCAGTCACAGCAAAAATAACAGATTTGTTTTGTTTTCTTCCTCAGCTTATTTTAATCCTCATGTGGATAGTTATGGAATTGTGGTAGCACATTTATTGACTCAGAGTATTCTCTCAGAAGCTTCAGTCCACTGAAACCCACAATTTTACTGAAGAAACAATCCCTCTCCAAACAGCAGCCCCAACTTCATGCTCATAAATAATAACAGTAGAGAAAGAAGAAAAGTTTAAATGAGATGGAGAGAGGGTTCAATAACAACCACAGCTCTCTTTTCAAAACAGCCTTACAAAAATGCTGTTTGTACCACAGGTCTCAGCTGGACAATATGAGGAATGCCAGGAATCTGATTTCTAGAGACCAATCTTTGGGGAGAAGGCAGTTTTTAGGACACACTTGATGATATGATCCTGAAAACAGTTCTATAAATCACAACTGCCTCAGCCCAGCAAACAGCTTCTTTGGAGCTCCAGAGCCATGGCAAGGGATGTACATTCATCTGTTGCTTTGGATTTGTGTCTCTTACATGAAAGTTTGTTCCAAAACCCAAGTGCTTTATGAGTATCTTAGCTCATCCAACTAACAGGAGGAAGGTGTTTGTGCTGAGCTTGTATGTCTGTGGGTTCATTTGGCTGGTGCACCAGAAATGAGAGAAAAATAACATTTTTGTGGTAACAACTCTAACTTATTTACACCCAGTGTGAAAAAACATTTACTTCCAGCACAAATGACCTGCTCATGGTGATAAGAGTGATTTGAGACTTGCCAGTGTCCTCAGCAGCAGCAGTTCCTGTGTTGAACTGGCATTTCTAAGATGCTTTGTGTGCTTGAAAGCCATTTCTGAAGGCGAGGAAGGTGGGAGGTTTGTCCCTGACCTGCACCCTCCTGAGGGAATTAGGAGCTCTCATCTGCTAAGCTGACATGACCCAGTAATGATTTCTCCCCTGGCTTTCCTTCCTACCTTCATCCCCCGCTGAGTTTTCCTCCCCAGCACACAAAATCGCTGCTTTTCCTCCCTGGCTCATGGCCACGGTCCCGTGGGGCAGCAGTGAGCAGGGCCCCCCCACCACCAGCATTGCTGACAGCCAGGGGAGTGCAGAAACTGCAGGAATTCAGCCCAATTTCCCCTGGCACCCCCTAATTGGCAGCACCGAGAGGCAGAGGTGCAAAGGCATCTCCTACCTGTGTGAACTCCCCCAGCCCAGAGATCAGCTGTGTCAGCAAGTCATGAAAAGAGACATCCAGAGGGAACCCCAGACGTGAGCCTCTGTTTGTTATGTGCCTGTCACACAGGGCAGAGATGTGACACGGGGCCTTCCTGAGGGTGGATGGAATCATTAACATGCTGACTGTCCCCTGGGCATGCCAGTGTGAAGGGAGGTGGCCTTGGGAGCTCCATCTCCTTCCTGGAGGAGGGCATGTGCTGGCCATGAAGTCAAAGGTTCTGCAGGCTGGGCTATTGGCCTTTCCCCTTCTCCCCAGTGTGGAAAATGAAACAGCACCAGTAGAAACAACTGACTGAGGCTGAGTGTTGGGAGATGTCCCCCTGATGTGTGGCCTGAGCAGGAGGGGCATCACACCACAACTCTGACACTTTCCCCTCTCCAGAGCCTGCCCCACGCCATCAGCACCAGAGCAGGGAGCAGAGGCTACTTCCCATGGCAGACCCCCATTCCCAGGGGAATGGGCACCACAGGAAAAACCAGCAGGTTCTCCAGACACATCTCATGTCCACAGATGCCACAGAGCTGTTCCCTTGCTCCCTCATTAGCTCTGTGTGAACACCCTCCCCACTCTCCGTGGTGGTGCCCAAGATCATCCTCCCCTCACCAAAGCCCCAGCTGCAGGACATCAGGGTCTCTTCACTGGTGCTGCCCCATATCTTCAGTCACATCCTGCTGTCCCCAGTGGCTGAATTCCCCCTAATCCAGTGCTGCCCTGAGTGATTAACCACCCTACACCACCCTACAGAGGACCAGCTGGACGGGTGACTCGAAAGCAGCTTTGCTCCTGACATGCCTGGTGAGATGGAAGGGTGAAGCTAAAAACATAACTCACCAGAGAGCACATTTTTGCATTTCAAAGAAAAAACAATTTTACTTGCTAATAAATGATTTGTTTATTTACCCTTTCCTCCCAGAGAATGGTTCCATGGCTGTAAGTCCAGATAACTTATGCTTGTCTTTAACCCGTGCATGACTTCGGGGTCACCCATTTGGGGAAGTGTAGTATTTCTTACCCTGGTAGGCAGCAAAAATAGGCTGGACTCTTGCCAGATGGGAGGCTTGCTGGAGACACCCAAGTGGCAGTCTGGCTGGTGGCCATGCAGAGCAGGGAGGTCAGGGGCCATCCATCAGGTTGGGTCCTTTCTGGGTGAGCAGGCTCGAGTAAATAAGTAGTTAAGCTGCCTGCTCCATCCCTGGAGCTGGAAAAGCCATCGTGAGTGGTGCTTTCAGTGCAGCACAAAGTGTCACCCCAGTTTGTTTTGTTTGCTAATGTAGCCCAGCAAGAGGCTGGTGGGTTAATGCAATCGGCTTGAGAACACACAGTTCCTGGACAGGTTTTGAGATGTGCTCAGTAGTGACACCATTCCCTGGACTGCCGTGAGGGCTGGGGTTTTGGGTTGTTTGCTTCCCCTTTGCTTTGTTTCTAATGCAGAGCAGACTTCATTTATTGTAACAGGAAAACCGAGGGCTCTATTAAAGTCGTGGTTACGCAGCTGCCAAGTATTCGGGGTGTTTGAGTTGGGATTTCTTTTTCAACAAGAAAAATCCCCCCAACCCTCTTCACAGGTAAACCTATTAAACACTTTTCAAAGGTCAGGTATTCCTCCTCCTTGTGCCAGAAAGGATTGCTTCATATTTTGTTGATTTTGAGGTGAAAACTGTAACATCTCAGCAATTCACAACTGCAGTGCCCTTATTCAGGCTCTCAACAAAAAACAAAATTTCCCAGTGAGACATTTCAGTTTCTCCAGGAGCTCCAGCCACCACCCAAGGAAAAGGCTGCAGTGCTCTGGATGCCCTCTGATTAATCCTCCTTGCACCCTTGGTGTACAGAGGGTATTAACCTCAATTTCCAGATCAGGAAAATGAGAGAGGAGGGAGATGAGTGACAGCTGTAATGAACACACTGCTTCACTCAGCCAAGGATTACAACCCATGGACCCCCAGCTCCCAATTCCCTAATTAGCAAATGGCATAGCTCCTCCAATGGAGCAGAAATGAGTCTTTTTGGAATAAAACAAAATATTTGCCTTCAGATGCAAAATACCCTGCTGCTGACGGTGATTACAAGCCCTGCTTCTGCCACTGCCACCTCTCCTGGTTTTTGTTAGTGACAAATTCATCTTCAGGGAGGAAATATCTGCTGTCACACCGCGTCATAGGAGGAAGCATTACAGAAATGCAGCTATTCAACACTCTTGGGGGATCTGGCAGTGCCAGGGGCTGCTCCTCCCAGGCTGATTATGGCTCCCATGCTGCTTTATTTGCTGAGTGTTTAGGTCTTGGTGCCAATGGAAACCCAGTTTCACCAACTGTGGTTTTTTGTTTAATGGCATGAGAGCATAAATTAGATTAAAAATGAATTCAAGTCACCTCGGTAGCATTGTAGAGTTTTGTACGACTCTGACAAGTGCAAACCAACACTTCTCAGTGGATGGGATAGTTCTGTGCACGTGCTGCATGCAAACAGCTTGTCTTGGTTCAGGCAGCAATCCCAGCCAGGAAAATCCCAGCGATCCCAAAGCATTGTCCATGACAGCTGATTTCACTGATACATCTTCTCTGGTAGTCCAGAAGAACAGCTCACAGTGCCACAGAGAAGCCTCAGTATTTATGGCCACATCTTACCCATATCCATTAAATATTTCTTATCTGTGCACTTTTAAACTCCAGACTTCCATGATGTTTTGGTTTTAGAAGAGCGGCTGGTACATTTTCCAAAAGAAAGCTCTTTGCTTGTTATTCTGCTGTTTTGGTGGGTTTTCCCCAGAAAAAGGACAATATTCTAGAAAAATATATTAACTTCACAAAACTTATATCAAAAAAAAGCCCCCATTCACAAAATGCATTCTGATTTTCCTGCAGCAGAAGGGTTGATATAACACTGGCTGCCACATCTCATCCTTCTCTTTCATTTGCAATACTATGGTGTAACCTTAGAGAAGGAAAAAACACTTTTGTTGGTGAAAAAAAACCCAGTTTATTTTTGGGTTTGAGATTTTCTTCCCCTCTGGAAAAATGTTTTCTTTCCTGTAATTTCATAACGTGTTTTCTCTAATTTCAGAATTTTTTTTCCATAAATAACAAGGCTGATTCCTGCTCTGTTCTACTGCATCCTTTATGCAGGATCCTCCCAGGAATGGCATGCCTCAAGGATTAAAGAGATGTAATGTTTGAAGAGAGATAAAGATTAAGTTCGCTCGGTTCCTAGACCTCATGCCGGCTCCGAGCACAAGACTGAATTTCACTTTGTATGAGTTATCACAACTGAAACTGCTCTTCTGTGGAAACCACTCTGCAACCATCCATTTGCAGTTGTAAAAGTCAATATATTTAAGCCTGCGGTGCATAACAATGACCCCTATGGATCCTCCAACGTTTTTCTTGGATCTGTGTAAGCCTGTTTTTAATATATTACTCATCTAAATTGTTCCTGGGACTTGATTATTTGCTGGAGTTAAATATCCAATCTTTAAAGATTTTTAAGCATGTGCACGCTGAATTCCCCACTGCAATAAGCTTCATTTAGCTCAACTAAAACTGCCTTGCCATAAAAAAACGCTTTAAAATATCCCAAACTAACTGCTCTCTTGGTTGGTGGGAGCTCCCCAGGCAGGATTCCTTAGTGATGATAATCTCTGGGTTTGGCCGGCTCTGTTTGGTCCCTGGAAGACTAAAAATCCAGTTTTCACCGAGCTGCACATCGAGAGGGCACAGCCTCCCCCTCTCCCCTGCAACATCCTTCCCATAGTACACGGATACTGGATGTTCCCACCGGGAAAAATGAAGAAAAAAAAAAAAAAAAAAAAAAAAAAAAGTGACAAGCCAAGCGATCTACAAAACAATATTGATTTATGCTGTGTCTCTGAAAAGCGGATGAAATCACCCCGCTTTGCCGGAGCCAGGACTCTCTGCGTTCCTCGCAGCCACCCCGGCCCTCCTCGCTATTCAAAGGCAAATCCTGCACACCCAGCGCAGCTCCGGGTCCCTCCCTTTGTCACCATCAGCTCCTGCGGCACAGCCCGCCGGGGTCTGAAGCCCATCAAAGGCTGCTCGGCCTTTGCCTGCTTTGCTTCCCAAGCCCCAGCTCCTTTTCATCGTGCTGGTGCAAATTAGGGAGCAACCTATTGAAGGAGATGAAGCTGTAGCAGAGAATAGCTGGGCCAAAAAAATAAACCAAAATCGGAGTTCAGCAGGCGACTGTTCTCTCTCTGTTTCTTCCGCAGAGAAGGAGAACTGGGTCATCGTGAAAATCACTGTACAAAGCCTGGCATTTCCCCCCCCTCCTCTCCTATAGGGAAAGGCAATTGGGCAATCATGCGAAAAACTGCATAAAGTTCAGCAAAATGTGGGGGGGTTCTTCCCCTCCTCCTCCTTCTCTGAATAATCTCCGCTTTTGCCGCACAGCAATGAATACTAACAAGGTGATTCCAGAGTGTTTTCCGGTGGTGTTCAGAGCAAGTGCCAAACGTTTATTTCCAAAACTTGAAGTTTTGCAAATTGTTCGCCTCTGTGGCTTTGAAGTCTTGGGGGGGAAACACCCTTATTTATGTGCCTTTGATTGATTTTTGTGGAAATGCAGAATGTCTTTATCTCAACCATACAGTCAGATTTCTGTGGTTTTGACCACAGAGCCTCCCTACAGTTTCAACAGCTTGATATCCAGAATTAATAAACCTGATCTGTACTTGCTTTCACAACCCCCTTGTCTCATTTCCCAGGGGAAAAATATCATCTGCCCTATTGTTGACTGCTTGGATTTACCCCCACAATATCTCTCCCATCAACATGTGATTAATCACCCTAATCCAGCAGGCACCTCTCAGGAACTCAAGATCTTTTACAAGCCCTAATTAAGCCTTGCAACATCCCCGTAAAATAGGTTGAAGCCAGGGTTAAATGATTTGCCTGAGGTGACAGAGTAAATCAGAAGCAGGGATAGAAATGAGATGGAAAGCTGCTGCAAGTGTGCGGCTCTCAGGATTGATGCAAGATACCAAAATCCTTATATTTCTCTTTGAAGATAAGATGCTACAGCCACAAAAGCCATGGCAGCCATGCTCTGACACCCAAACTGAAGTCAGAGCCTTGTCACTTGGCACATCATCAATTCTAGGGCTCCAATTGGGAATCAGAGCCCGGAGTGATGATATTGGGGTCTGGGCTTCTCTCCCCCTTCCTTTGGAGGGGAAAATCACATCAGTGAAGGTGAATCCAGTGACACATTCTGGGAGGCAAAAGCAGCAAAGAGGAGAGAAAATCCATAATTTCTTTCATGGCCTGGGAGGTCCTGTTACTTTGCCGTGGGGTCTTTTTGCAGGATCACTTATTTTCTAGACTCAGAATTAGTCTCAAGCAGGTGGTGGGGAAGGCTGTCCATGTGCTGTCTTCTTCCTCTCCACAGAGTTATGAAATACAGGGTGGGTTTCTGAGGCTGATTTTCTTTCTTCCCAAGAAAGGTCTTTCCTTTGCTTTTTCTTAATTTTCCCCAAACTTTCACATCAGAGTCCAGCACTAAACAAACAAACCAGTGAGATGAGCTCAGTTAGTTAGAGCATGGTGCTGATGGTGCTAATAACTCCAAGAGTGTGGGTTTGATCCCTGTTTGGGCCATTTACTGAAGAGTTGGACACAATGATTCTTGTGGGTCCCTTCCAAATCAGAATATTCTGTGGTCCTGTGAAATCATTCAAAATCAAAATCAGTGTTCCCTCAACTGGTTTAGTGGTTTCCTCAATGAGCCAGCAGCAAAAAACAGACTGGCAGGGGTAGGGAGACCTCCCAGTTGTACCCACCAAAGTGGGCTCTGTTGGGAAGTTTAAATGCCCACAGCTCCAGGAAAGCATCCCTTTTCCTTGGTAAAGAGATTTCCCTTATCCTTCTCCCTGCTGCTTGTGTATATCCTTCAATGTATTCCTAAAGGTCATCCAAGGAGATGTCATTCCTAGAAAGTTCTTCCTCCCTCCCCCAGGGCTTTACAACTCCTCTCACAACCTTTACACAGCTTGGCATAACACTGAATAAATAAAACATGACCAGTGTGTAAGGAAATGATTGTCTGAGGCCCTTGGCATGCCTGGTCAGCCAGGGACAGTGGGAAAAGGAGCAAGAGGATCATCCCTGTGTGGCATTACTGAAAACTTCTTTGAGAGCAAGGAAAGCCAGGACATCCCCACTTCTTATGGCATCTGTCTCAGCTGTTTTCTTGGAGGTCAGCTCAGATCTTTGGGGTTCTGTTTTCTCCGGGGCCAGCTCAGATCTCTGGCATATATTTTTGGGGGGCATCCCAGGGACATCTTGCCAAAGAGTTTAATCATTCATGCATAAAATATTACCCACTGCTGTGACTCCCTGGGCACAAAGCATGAGCCTCTGTCCCTGCAGACAGGGCAGCGTGCCAGCTGAGGGGACAGAGGACTGGTGGAGCGGGTGGCCCCACACGGCATCCCTGGGGACAGCCTCGCGTGCCTGCCCATGTCCCCACTCCCAGGAACAGCTTGTGTGCAGGTGTGCTCTGCTCCCAGCACAGCACCAACATCTGGGTGAGGGGCACACCCCAGCACTCAGGCATCCCTGCCTCGAGAAATCCCCTGGGAGCTGCATCCCAAAATGCTGCAGCTGCAGCAGCCACCCTGTCACACACAGGCTTGTGCACCATCAGCACATGAATTCCAGAGGCTCAGACCGTCCCTGTCCCATGCTCCGGGTCTGGAAGCAGTTAATGCACAAGGTGCCAGGAAATAGGGATAAAAGTATGCTGCATGTTTGCTCTGTAGAGCATGCCACACTATCCACACAGCTTTTTCAGTGGGGTTCTTCAAATCAGCCCTTACAAAACATGGGGTTTTTTTTTTTCTCCCCTGCACCTATTTTCAACATCTTAAACAGAGCCACAGGCAATGGGTGAGTTCTCCCCTATCCTCCTGCAAGGCCAGTGTTCCCAGCTCTCTCACTCCTTCTGGTGGGTTTTGCAACATTTGGCTGTTTTGAAACCAAGATAAATTTCCAGACCCATGTTTACAGCAAAAGGCTTGAAAGCACAGATCCTAAACCCCGGAAGGCCAATAGACACAACTCTAATTGCAAGGTTATTCTAATTCCAACTATTTTAATTAAGCACTTGGACTGGCGATAGGATTGTGCTTTTTCCCCCCTGCCTTTTGGAAACATTTCCAGAAATATGAATAGCCTCAACAGCTGGGCAGGAAAATCGGAAATCAAAAGTGTGCAGAAAATGCTAATTAAAACGGAACCAAACTGCGGAAAGCTCAGCATTTTCCATGCCATGCTTTCCTGTCTGGCTTGGCTGTTCTAAATTCACCTCTCCATGCTGCAGCAGGAGCTGGGCTGGCAGCATCCTAAGGGTGAGATTTTGGGAAGAGAGGCTATTCCATTTTCTTCCCTTTCCTTCCGTTTTCAAAGACAGGTCAGAAAGTGCCTCCTGCATGAGTCTGATGGCTGGGGTACAGCCATTTCCCTAAGCCAGCCTTGGAAGAGTTGCTGTTAACAACAGAGCAAAATAGCACTTGTTCCACAAAAAGCAGCCAGGAAACAGTTAATCTCAATTAGCTCAAACCAGCAGATATCATCCTTTATATTTTGGCAGCTCTCGTTTTGAAGGAAAAAATATGTTTGTGTTCTTGGAGTCTGCCTGAACAATAAAATCAGATGCCAATTTTCTGGTCTAAATTAGGTGAAAGACCAGACTTTTTATCATATGTGTGTGTCTGCATGTGCTGTTGGGTTACATGTTTATTTTACTCCTCCTTTCTGTGTGTTTACCACAGAAATCACGGCCTGCACATGGCTCAGCCTGGCAGGGGAACACCACAGCCTGGTTCATTCACTGAGGCTGGAAATTCAACCTGGCACCGGGAAAATCCGAGGCGCTATCAATTGCACAAGGAGATATTGCCAAAAGATAAACATAATAAAGTCAGTCATTGTCAGCATATCAAGCTGAAGCCTTTGCAGGGTGGATGAATAAGGAGTTTAAACTTTTGCACTGGTGGAAGTGTTTTCTTGTCCGATTTCAGCGGGAGCTGAAAGGCGTCCAAATCCTGGGCTTCAAAGAGGCTAAAAATCAAAAGGATTAATGAGTGGTACAATACCATGGGAAAAGGAGTGAAGCTGGCACATCTTCCATGGGACATTGTCCCTTGTGAGCACACAGCCAAGGTGCAGGCAGCACTGCCCCCATCAAAGGGGAGGCAAAGGACAAGGCAAGGGAAATAAGCACGTTTGCAGCTCCATTCCACACGCTGTTCCCATCTGCTGGGATCAGCCATGGGGCCCTGACCAGGGGAGAACAATGCCATGTCACCACCTCTCTGTGGAGCAGGTCCTGAGCCCCGTGGACACTGGCTGGCACACCATGAGAGGGACACAACCCAACCTGTGTCACCCACAAGAAGCCTCAAACACCCACATTTTTTTTTCCTTCCACATGCAAACGAGCTCCCTATATCTTGTTTTCATCATTCCCTCCCTTCAGATGTCACTAATTTCCAGGACAGGCGGGAGCATGCCAGACTCGCAGCCAGTGCAGACGCCGGCACGCAACGGAGCAGCCATCCCTGCAGCAGAGCAGGAGATCCAGCACAACCCAGCCAAAATGGGCCTGATCTATCAGCCAAACCAGCCAGCAGCAGCAGCTCTGCTCACAGCACCACGCTCCCCATGCAGAGTTCCTCCAAGCCCTCTCCTCTGGCTGTCCACGGATCTTTCTGGCATCTCTTTGCTGCTCACTCAGCTGGGAGAGCACCTTGGGCACTGAATCACTGACCCCCCTTTAATTCCTTTTCCAAGTGATTTCACAACACTAGAGGGAGACAGGATTCAAACCAGGCTTTGCAATCACAAATCCATATTTAGCCATGACAGAAACCCTCCCAAAATCCTCGCAGAGCCTGGTGCACCCAGGAGAAGGTAGGTGCCAACTCCCAGCACAGGCCATGTGCAGAGCAGACCCTTTGCAAAAGGGGATTTGACATTATTTTGACATTATTTTGAGGATTTCACTCAAGAGATGCAGACACAACAGACAAAAATTCAGCACAGGCTTAAATTTAAGCACATGCTTAAGAGCTTGCTGGCACAAGGGCTCAAGCAAGGATTGAGAGCCACACACCACATTACTTTTAATTGAGCTACTGTCTTCCCATATGGTTTTCCTTGGGGAGACCAGTGGCTGGCTTATGAGTTCAAGTAACAACATTGGTTAAAAGAGCACTCGAACAATTGTGGTTGGCAGCTCCCTGAATAATATGAATGTTATGGAGTGTCGGAAAATGTCATATCATCAATTTTCTGGTTTCCTGCACTCATTGCTTTTGATCTCCACTAAAAGATTTATTGAATGGCTTTCGTTTTTACATTAACCTTTTCCAAATCACACCAATTGAGAGCTAGGAAGTTTTTAAATTTTTTCTTTTTTTTTAACTTACAAAGCTTTTTAAAGCCGAGGTTTTCCATTCCCCCCAGTTTTTATTGTTTGAAGCAAAGAGTTGTTTTGGCAGGTTTATGAGATGGAGTCTGTTTTGCTGACAGACATGCCTGATAGATTGCTTGTCCGTGTTTTATTTTTGGAGCCATTGCTGCGTTATCTGCATTTGAAAAACAATTCCATTTGATTAAAATTTAAATCAAATATATGGTAATATCAGCCTTGCTTACCACCAGGTCTTACATCTCTCCTGTGGGGCCTCTTGCCCTCAGTGTGAGTGAAGTGTAGTGCAGAAACAAGTGATTCCTTCCCCTTCAGCAATGGCCACATTCTGTTATTATTGCTCACAAATGAGAAATAATTCCTCCCCATGAACCATATGATGTCTTGAAAGGTGAATAAAGACACTTCTTGTGCTGCCTGGCTAACCTAGACATGCCATTGATGAGTGTGAAATTAAAACATTCCTCAAAAAATAAAGTTATAGCAGCCAGGACACTTGGCTTGGATGATTTCCTGCAGCAGTGAATTTTAGAGTGACCACAGCGTGCCCAGTTAATGATGGATTGGACATGAAGGACTATAAAGATTATTACCTTTAATTTGCCCCACGTATTTAATCATTTGTAGCTTTTAAGCTCTGCCTTGGGATCACATCCCAAGAATTTGTTGTTGTTTAACAAAAACATTTTCACTAATCTGTACCACACCAGAAGTTCAAGGTGACTTAGAGAAATAAAACTGAGAACTTTTAGTGCCACCACTTCTATGCAAGAGAGCAAGCCAGTGAATCAGTGAATCACAGAGCATCCTGAGTTGGGAGGGACCCCCAAGGATCATGGAAATCTGTGCTCTTCCTTCAGGTTTAAATGATGCCTGCTATCATTCTGGGAGGTCTTACAAGCTCATTTTATTTTTGATAAAATAAGAGAAAAATGAATCTTTCATTAAGTTGTACAAAACAGAGGTGCCTCCTGCAACACAGTGAGACCTTCAGTGGCAGTTGTGGAAAAAGAAGAAACAGGAAAAAAACAAACCAAACCCCCAAAAAAGAGCCCATTTTCTTCCACTGTTCTTTGCTTTTAGACACCTTTTTATTTTGATTTGCCAAGTTTTTTGTGCATTTTTTTTTGTTGAGCCAAGTTCACCCCCTCAAAGTCTGTGTGTGACAGCGCTGATGAGCTTGACCTTGCTGATGCTTCTTGAAATAGCCTCCAGCCCCAAAATAACCCTGCACACCCACCAGCACCACTTCCTGAGCGGGAATCGCAGGGATGGGCTGAGCAATCTGGGCAGCTTAGAACCCAACAAGAATTGAGGATGCTCCAATTTTCTATAAACACAGCTGAAGAAGGCAGGGTGCCCCTCCTCTCCCTCTCAGCATTATTGTTTTCCCCTCTCCTATCTCAGCTGAATTTTACTACCAGCTTCCTGAAGACACTTCCCAATTCCACACCATAAACATCCTCCACTTTTATTTGGCCAACACTTCCTACGCTTCGAGCCCTTCCACCTGGCTCCTCCAGAGCTGCTTCTATGCTTCCCCTATCCTTGATACCTCAGCAATAAATGAAAATCCACCTTTCCTGTGCCAGGTACTGGAATGCTCCAGACATTTTTATTCCTTCCCTGCTAAGTGGTGAGTGCAGGTCTCTCCACACCAGGGTTACCCAACAGCTGCCTTACAAAAGGTAGCAACAGTGGTGGAAGGACTTATTGCTCCCCAATTTAGGCTGGGAAGGGCATCGCACCCAGAGGGAGCTGATGTGGTTCTGGGGGTTGCTGCTGTGCTGTGAGGGTCTTCCCAGCCCCACATCAGTGGGGGCACATGAGGAATGGGACTGTCCCCTGGTAGGAGGTGGCAGCCACCCTGCTCTCCAAAAGGAGCACTCCTTCCCAGCCACAGGCACTGTCCTTGGATCACCTCTGCTGGGAACTCCCCGAGCTCAAGCCACAGCCAGCTGGAGGCAAGGGATGTTTGTGTTGACCACACAAGGTTTCCTAACAGAAGAGTTTCCTGGAGAGCCAGCCAGGTGGACACAGGGATGTGCTTCTTTGGGACATGCTGCTGCCAGCCAGGTAAGGTGCAACCTTCATGCTGCTTCTTCCTCCCCTGAAGACCTTTAGGCACTGGTGGAGAGCACCCACGCCCTATCGTATCATTGCCCTTTTTCAGCTTTTCATTGTGGCACTCAGTGACACAGGATCTCCTCAGAACTCCAACTGTGTACAGAGCTTTGTGGAGATGTGAGGAGTGTGGAGTGAGCAAAACAGAGAGTGGCATGTCCTCCACTGCAGAAGGCAGAGAATCATGGAATCACTTAGGCTGGAAAAGACCACCGAGTCCAACCTCTAACCCAGCACCAAACCATGTCCCCAAGTGCCACATCTACATTTCTTTTAAATCCCTCCAGGGATGGGACTCCACCGTTGTCGTGGACAGCAGTGTTTGACGACCTGTTTGGGGAAGAAACTTTTCCTGATGTCATATCCCTCTGGTCAGCTGGGGTCAGCTGCCCTGGCTGTGCCTCCTCCCAGCTTCTTGTGCCTCTCATCCCCCTCACTCATGAACTCCCAGGACTCATTTTTTGGTCTGGTGGGCACAGACTGGGGCTGGCAGAGCAGTGTTCATCCGTGCTGGGAGTCAGCCCAACACCAGGGCTATGGTGGGACATTAAGGCCCATGTGACTCAGCATTTGGGTGCTCTGGTGGCCTGGCAGGAGGACCTGCAGCAGGCAGAAAGGGCCTGATTTTTGGGAACAGCATCATGTGGGAAGGTAGACACACTCCAAACTGTTCAGCTCTGATTTAAGGAGACGCTATGTAACCTCAGCTTCTGCAAAAGTCTTTACAGAGGCATTTGGCGCTTCAGCAGCAGCTTTGGGAAGGTCTTCTGACACATGAGAAAGCAAAAGATTTTGCCAGGAAAACTAGGTTGGGGAGCAGCAAGGCTTATTTATGGAGAGCCTGCAAATGGGCTGTCTTTACTCCCCACAATCACATCGGAGCCACCGATGGACAAGTGCCCTGCTTCTGATGTAAAAATATGAAAGCAAGGGCTGCTTTGAGAACTTTATATTTTGTTTCAGCCACATTTTGTTGGTATCAGATGCAGCCAGGGATATAATACCCTACCTCAGAGCAGCCAAGGATAACAGGCAGAGCTTTGCTAGAAAGGATGGCTATGAAAGATGAGCGAGTGATGAGGAGGATACCACATCCTGCATTTAACCAGCAGCAGACAGGCACAAAATCCCTGTGCCCTCACCTGTCACCCACTGTCTCTCCCCTCAGGAAGACATATTTTTGCCCCCCTGGTATTCATAAGTAATTCTCATGTTTAGATGTCGAGTGCATGTAGCATTGTGTCTTTTAACAAACTTTGGGAAGAAGCCGAGAGCATTCTTTGCTTGTTTGCCAGTTTTGTATTTTTAACCAGGGAGGCAGCAGTTTTTCTAACTGTTCACATAACATAACACAGGAAAAGTGGCAAGGAAAGCTCGCTGGCTTTAGGTGCAGCACTCCTACATTTACTATTGCAATTAAAGCATATTGTTGAGAAGAGTTTAGAGCCAGAAAGCCCCAGGATGCAGAAAAAATACTGACAATTTTTGTGCTTTACCCTATTGCTTTTTTCCTAAAGGGAAAGGAAGGTGTTCTCTTCAGGCAGGATCTTAATCCACCTTGCACCACTAAGAAAAACAGATTGGTGAACAGAAAAAAAAATAGCAACAGGGCTGGTTTCATAATTTAAATATTATAATGCAGCATTGTGGCAAGATAAATATTACTCTAATGCAGCATTAGAGTGAGAGAAAGAAAATCTAAGTTGTCCTTGTTTAATATTTAAGAGATAACAGTTGTAGAGACATTTAGGAGCCAGGACAGCTGCCTGCCCATTGTGCCATCATGGAATTTACATGAACACTGCTGGAGGCTTCCTGAGCTTCAAATGTGATGTATTAAAGAGAAGTCATCACCTTCATCCATCTATGGCTCTTCCAAGCAAAGGAACTGAGGCAGCCATCCTGACGAGGGTCACCATGTCCCTTGTGGCAAGGAAAAGCAAGACAACATTTGGCATTTGTCAGCAAGCCCAGCCAGAAACACAGAAACTGTCAGAAACAGAGAAACCGTCAGAAACACAGAAAATGTCAGAACCACAGAAAATGTCAGAAACCCAGCCCAACCCAGCTGGACAGGGAGCTCCAGGTGAACAGGAGCACACACTGGGTGAGCCTTGATCATCTCATATCACTTCTGACAATTTTGTGCCTCCATCACATGAGCAAAGAGCTTCAAGGAGGGACTTGTAGAGGGACATTAAGGAACTTGTGCTCACTGAGCTGCCAAAAGCAGCTTGGAGTCACCTGGAGACCCACACCCTGACAGAGCAGAGGCTGCCTTCAGCCTCCCAACACCACACCAGAGATGACAGCAATGTGAAGCTCAGCCTCAAAGAGCCTCCCAGGAAAAAAAGCAACTCTAAATTCTTTTTTCCTCCAGTAAATCTTTCCTTGCAGTGAGAATCACTGGAGAGTTTGGTTATTTTTTCCAATACGCAAACCACGACTGCCCAGCCCAGTGTCTGTGTAATATTTACAAGAACAAAACAAATGAGGGACGAAATTAAGGCTGAGCAGCCCCAGGAATGGGCTCCAGGAATTCTTGGGAGCAACATGCTGCCACACAGGGCACACCAGGAGAACCCTGCTAGTGAAAAAACAAGGAAAACCATCCGTGACAAAATACCGAAGACTCCACCACTTCAGTGTCAGGGCTATGTTCAGTACACACCATACCTCAAGGGCTGGCTAAAAACAAGTTATTGACACCCTAAAACAGGCAAGCACGACTTTTTTGAGACAACAGAAAGAGTGGGACTAAAAAACTAAAAGACTCTGGTAAAGAGTCAAGAGGTTGTGGATTAAAAAAAAAACAAACAAAACCAGTCTGCATTTTCCAGCTTGTCCTTTTCGGCCAAAGCTTTCCAGGCACTGCATGAGCCAACTGAATTTATGCCTTGAAAATGCTCAGGGGTTGCATTTTATTTCCTCCAGGGATGGAAGATGGATCTTCAGATGGTGTTGTCCATCACAGCAGTAATGGATGGTGGATGTCCCTCCTTCATGGGTGCTGGGCCCTCACCCCAGCTCTGCAGATCAAGGGGGACCACGCTATAATCACAAGGCTGGTGAGCAACAGGAATAGTAACACCAAGAGTCTCAGACTGGCAGCAAAGACACCTTTCTCCTCCTCATGCCACCTTCATTGATGTTTTCCAGATCATTCATGGCCTTCTTCACCTCTCAGTGAGTTACCAGCTCACACAACAATCCCCAAAACATGGGGTGGAGGGGATCATTAACACCAGTGGGGATGAAGATTCTCTGGCATCTTTGGCATAGCAGATTTTGTTCCTCAGTGCAGGCAGCTCATCCCTGCCTGATCCATCATTACCTTCATGTCCTCCCAAAACCTCCAAGCCCACCATGCTGAGCATATTTGTACCAGTCTGGCTTTTTGGCTCCCAGCAGCTTTGCTGTATTATTAAAATAACACCCTTTTGTCATCCAGGCCCTAAACATCTCTCTGGAGCACTAGAGAAAGGACTGAACACCCAAGGGCTTCTTCAAGGGAAGAAGAACTCTTCCCTTCTCACAGGAGCTGGGCTGAGGAGGCTGATAATCATCTTGTGATCACAAATTACTTTTCACTAGGTCCATTTATGAGGTAACAGTTGGCATGCGGAAAGCATTTCATTTCGGCAGCAGCTCGCTGAAAACCAACCATCGTGAACCCTAAAAAGAAACCCCGAATCAAAGGCTGCATTCTTCTCTCCCACAGTGACCCCTTTGTTTAGATCTGCCCAAAAGTTTCATTACGAAAGTCTGATACAGGAGCCTTATTAAACTGTGATTGAATGACGTGTCCGTGTAGAAGCCTGCTCTCTCTGCTGTTGATGTGGGCTGGATTTCTTGGATTTTAAAACATACAAGCTTATGAAATAGCTGTAATATCTTTTCCCATGATTTCTAGGGAAAGGAGGGTCTTTGCTTCTGGTCTAGCTGTGCCTGGCCTGGCTCCAGGGGATAACATTTTCATTAAAAGTGCATTAGGTGCACAGTTCACCACGCAGCCGTCCTGACGAGGCGTTGACCTGGCTCAGAAGCCTTAGTGGGCTCTGGTGAACTTTGCTGGCTTCTGTGAAAACAGAATCACCCATCACTGGGTTGACTTTGAGCTGTTTTTACCATCATTTGGATCCAGTTTTTTCCCACTTCTGTCTATGTTTGGGTATTTAAAAGAAGAAGCACAAGCTGAATCTTGGCTCAGGACAGATAATGGCTGATTACTGGAGCAGCAGGGCTGACACTGGGACATCTTAGAAAGGGTTGAACAGGAGAAATTCAAACCCAAAGACCTCCCATCCTTTCTGACCAAGTGTGAGCTCTGAGCCGCCAGCAAGCTCAAAGCAGTGATGCATCTTTCCCTCCAGATGACTCACTGTAAATAGTGCCTGGTGATTTACGCACAGAAAAATGCATTTAACACGGAAATGCACAAATTCGTACGTTTTAAGGCCAGAGGAGCCGTCACAAATGTTCAGTCGGGGTCTCAGGAGAGTGCAGCCTCACCCAGCAGCTCCTGCCCAAAATGCACGGCTTCCGTTGGAGTGAAAGCACCCACAGGGGAATGCTTGAAATGCTTTCTCCTAATATTTGTCAGGAGGGAAAAAGAGAATCAAAGAATCACAGAATGGTTTGGGTTGGAAGGGACCTTAAAGGTCATCCTGTTCCACCCTCTCCCATGGGCAGGGACACTTTCCACCATCCCAGGTTTCTCCAAGCCCCATCCAATCCAGCCTTGGACACTGCCAGGGCTGGGTCATCCACAGCTTCTCTGGGCAACCTGTGCCGGGGCGTCCCCACCCTCTCAGGGAAGAATTTCTTCCTAATATCCCATACAATTTCAAGCCATCCCCCCTTATCCTGTCACTACAAGTCCTTGTAAGAGCTACTCTGTGCTCGTTGAGTGGACAGCAGATCAAGCTACTCAGAGAGGTGGCAGAAACTTTGATGGGAATGTGGGTGATTTCTGGGAGATGCTGGCAGCCTTCTGGCTGAATCAGCAGGAATCCTGCATGGGACTGGCCTGGCTGCCTCGTAACCCCAGGACCAAAGAGGCACCACCTCAATTATCCAGCAAAGGCCACTTAAATCATGCTTTACTAAGTACAAATGTGTGTAAATATTTGTGCAAGATAAGATCGGGGGGCGAGTGGCTGAGCAATATTTCAAAGAGCCGAGCCAAGGGCAAACAACAATTTATATGTACTGCCCCAGAAAAACAAAACTAGGAAATGCAGCAGTGTGTTTATGTTAGGGTAACTTTTGCTCTGGAGTGGGTTTCTGTCAGTGGATGTCCCACACGTGGGACAGGCAGGGGAAATACGAGGGCAGGGCATGGGAAGAGATTTATCTGAAGAGCAGTCCTGGATCTCCTGAGGGACTCCTAATCTACCAGCCAGAGGACATCAAAGGCTTTCAGGAAAGGTTGGTGGCTCTGTCTGATATACACAGGCACAGGCAACCGGTTGCTAAGTTGTGTTTTATTCAGAGCAAACACTCAGTGAGCATGAGATAATCTGAGATAATCAATCTTGCTTTATTCAGAAGACAAAGTGTTATCTAAAGTAGCTGCAATGTTCTCTGACAAAGATACATTTCAGATTTTCTCCTTTTAAATTAATGTTTTTCATTAATACTTTCAGCCCAGAGTCACAATCCTGAGGGCACCACCAAAACCCATCCTGAACTGGAGGTTCAGGGGTGCTGTCCCACCCTGCCTCCCTCAGAAGGCAAACACTGCTACTTCTGGCCTGGGATGTTGTGACACAAAGGCAGAATCTACTCACAGAGAAGACAGAAGAAAATCTGCATGGTTTATGGGTGGGAAGAAGACACTGCCAGTCTCTCAAATGGGTTAGCCTAGAGAAGAAATAGCAACTCCCAGCTTTTCATAAAACCCCCTGGGGGTGACCACAGTATCAGGTGACAGTGACAGTCAGCACATCATTTTTATCAAGACTTTGTGCACCTCAGTCGCATTTTGTATCACAAACCAGATTCTCTGCATCCCTTAATTATTCTAACACTTTATCTACAGAAGCCAACTGAGCTGCTTCTGCTACAGCCACCGACATCTTCCCACAGGGAGCCAAACCCCCTGACCCTTCCCATCACCTGGTGTTCAAGCCATGCTCAGACAGCAGGAGCTGGTGGGTAATCCCAGTGCAATGATTTGAACTTTCAATTGCAGTCATCAGATGTGGAAACATCAGGCTCCATGAGCTGGGCAAGGAATGAGGGAGTTGAGAGAGCCACTGTGCTCCAACCACCAAACAGCTGCCTCCTTCCCTCCCTCCTTCCACAGCTTCCCTTCTTTTCCCAGATGCTTTGCATTTCCCCCTTTCTTCTGCCAGGTGTTTTTAGCACATCGGTGCTAAGAATTTCAGTGTGTCCGAGGATTCCTTTTAACTGAACTGCCACAGATCTGTCTCCATGGAAGATGTTTCTTGCCAGAAATATTTTCTAATTTGTAAGCATTTTATGATTTTCTAGGAGTCATAAAATACAGTATTAGGAAACAAATGGGCAACGGAAAAGATCCCTTCTGGTAGCCAAAGTGACCATATAATTGATTTTTATGAACAGCATCTGAAGTAATGACTCACAACCCATATGGCTGTCTTGGAATCCAGATATATATCGTGTTTTAAGCCCCTCAGAAGATTTATCCAAGTTTTTCGCATCCAATCAATGGCCATAGGACGAGGACATGAATCACTGCAGCTCCTCAGGCTGAGCACATGTTTGAAAGGTGAAGGCTTCACACATTCTCTCTCTATAAATACCCATCCAAGGCTGTCCAGAGCATGAGCAGCTCGGATGGCAGAAAGTGAAAAGGTATCGGGGAACAAACTGCAGACTCATTACAGAGCTGAGGCCTCCTCCCTGCCATGGGTGTAAATGTTATTAGCTTAGGACATGGTTCAAACTCCAGCTGAAGTCAGATGGAAAAACTTCACCTCCAAGTCGGGCTGTGTATCCTCTTTCTCCATGGCTTCAACCATTTTCTCACAGCTTGGCCCAGCCAGTGATGAGGTTGGGTTACGAGTTTGCTCACTCGGCTGTGATGCTACACAAATAACACCCACACAGTTCACATGTGCATGTTTCCTGTGCACATCTGGGCTGTCCAGAGGTGCAGAGACATCCCTCCTGTGGGCTCACGTTTGCACAGCCTCACACAAAACACACCGAACGCTCCTGGGTGCCTGGTGCAGCTCCTCCATCTCGGTCCACACTCCCTTCTTCAGGGCCAGAGGATTCCCATTCTCCCAGAGCTGACACAGGAATGCATGCTGCATCTTCTGGAAGATGCTGCGAGCCCTGTTTGCAATGGCTCCAGACTTTTGCCTTCCAGCTGACCCAGCAGCAGTGTGACAATTTTATTTACAATGACAGTAGATGCAACAGGTACAACTGGGCAACTCCACAAACATGATGGTTAAATGAAATTACTTCACATTCCAGCCCCAGGTGCTGGTTCACAATACTCCTACTCATGACAGGCAGCACTGGAACATTTATGTATCACACATTGTGCCAGTTTTCAAGGACTCCCAGAGACAAATGTGTCTCCCAGTACGAAACGGCCCTCTTGTTCCCATGGAAATCTCAGCCAAATAAATATTTTGCGAGTTCATGTACTGCAGAAGAAATAAGTCAGGGCTGATGCTTCAGGCACAGCACCTCCAGTGCATTTCTTTCATCGATCAGGCTTCCATCCCAGCTGCCCAGGAACACCTGAGGTGTTTGGCCTAAATTGCACATTTTCCCCTTTGACAGATTTTTAGATCCAGGAGGGAATGTTATGGTCCCATCCAGCTCCCTGTGAAACACAGACCAAAGAGTCTCAGCTGATAATTTCTACATCAAGCCCTGTGGCTTCCACTTGAGCTGGCACCAGATGCACTCCTGACGTGCTACAGCTTCTCTGTTATGTACCTTACAGGTCCTGTGTTCCTCCAGGTACAGCCAAGCGGAGCAGGGACCTGCAGCCCCTCTTGCTGCCTTTTTTCCCTGATAAATGAGGAAACCAACAGAGTGCCAACAGCAATTTTAAAAGCTGCCTGGTCTTGGAGGCGAGCAAAGCCTCTGCATTCCTCAGGAAGCGTCGATGGGGTGGTGGAGAACAGAGCAGGGCCCAAAATCTGTTACACAGGTTTCACTCCACAACACCAGCACACATCCAAATCCCGCTCTGAAGGGAAGCTGAAGGATTAACATTGGCTCCCAGACCCCTCCTGCTGTAACAAAACCCTCGCCTCTAGCCCGACAGAGGCACTAACAGGGTCTTTGATGGCGACTGCCAAGGGAAGGCTCCAAGGCAGATGAAAATTTTGAGGTTAGAATTTGCAAGGCAGTCAATCTTATCCCCATATTCGTGTTACAGCACATGATAAACTATTCCAGAGGGAATTCTTACCAGGATGCTAAAAGAAATTATATAAAGAACTAGAGTCTTTCATCCAAAATGAGGATGAAAGAGTGACATGTTACCTAGGAGGAAACAAAGAAAGGTAATATTTTGCCCTCAATTTTATTTTCGAAGTTTCTAAGGCAGTTCAGTCACATAAAATTTGGAAAGACATCTGAAGATGAAAAGGCCTGTACAAAAAAAACAGATCCAGAGGATCGTAATTTAAGGAAATACTATGCCAGTTGTAGCAAAAGTAGGAGTTTTCATATTTAAGTTATTTCATATCATTATGAAAGATACCAAGACTAGCATTCTTCCACCAGGAGATTTCCCAGATTTCCCACCCACATAGAGTCTGAAATATCTCTATAAGGAGCTGTTCCCTACTTCAGAGATCAAAGCCACGGTCCCCATGCTGGCAGCCCAGCTAAAAATAGGGCTGACATGCACTTTTGCATCTTAGTCTTGACTTTAGTAGATATGCAAGCCTTTCTGAGCACATGGAGGATGAGTTTACTCCTTGAATGTTGAGGGCATCTATCTGGTTGGTTGCCCAGTTATCACAAACGATTAAATCATCTCTCCAACATGGCTCAGTGCTGATGTGGGGCTGGGGGGATCTGTCCCCCTCTGGTGAAACAGGAATCTTTGTGGTGCCAAGGACACAAGAGAACACAGCCAAATCCAGGCTCATGGCCTTGGAAACGCTCCCATGCCAAGAACAACAGTAAATAACCTGCTCTCCAGAAAGAAGCATGAGCATTTCCAAGCTTAGCTGGGGCCTCTTCCCTTTTTTTTTTTTCCCTTCTTTTTTTTGCCTGAGAAAAGTCAAAACACTCTGGGATGCCTTGAAAATACAGAACAGCAAGTGCTGCTGAAGGGGATATTTGCAAGGAGCCCTGCCATGACCTCAGCTTTTAAATCATTTCAATCAGAACGACTCAGAAGTCATGCCAATGCCAAATTATCCCCATGCAACACAAGAAAGGAAGTTAATCCCTGCTCCTTGATGATAATTGGCACAATGAGAAACACCTTTCTGACATGATTTAGCTCAGAGCCAAAACGCAGGCTGCCTCAGGAGAAAACCTCTTCCAGGGAGCAGATGATGACAAAGCCTTGAGTGGTGCCTTGCCCCACACCAGAGGTGTTCAACGAAACAGAACACCTGGCCTTGCTGGCTCATCTCTGCAGCTGGCCACCAGCCATGGCTCACCTCCCCGTGGTTTTGGATACAGGGAGGAATTCCTTCTCCTTTCCAGTGGCCAGACATCCTTGATTTTCCAGCTATTCCACAGAGGAAATAATCCCCCAGGTGATTATGTGCTATGAGGGTCTGTGCAGTGACTCAGCCCTTGTAGCTTTTAGCAGAGCCGACTTCACAGGAAGGTTTTTAGAGGGGGGAAAAATAATTCTTAATTAATGTGACAGGGAATAGATGTGGTGGTGAAACTCCAGGCAAATGCAGGTGTCCAGGCAGTCCCAGGTGACTTTCCATGCACCTACCCTCATGCCCAGGCCTGAACTGGCTCTTTTCAAGGGAAAAGAAATAATATTTTCCATATAATTCAGAGTGGTGGTTTTGTCACTGGCACCCACAAGATGACAGGTGGAGGTTTCAACCAGAGCGCTGCCAAAGAACACTGGAGAGAGGATGTGCAACAAAACAGAACCACCTCAGCCTCAAAAATCTCACTGCTGCTGTTTCTCAGATGGTTTGAGTCTGAGAATCCAGAGCTCCTTCAGCACCAGCCCTTTCCAGCCATGCCCCAAGGTATGGGGCAGGGAACGATGCATTTCCCCTCTGGTGACTTGATCACCTCTGACCTGTTAAACTGGTAAAGGACAGCAGGACCAGAGGCTTAAAAAGGTCCTGGCAAGATCTGGGAATGCTTTTTTGTCATGTGCAAAAAGCCCCAGGTGCTGATGCAACCACACAAGTCACCTGCCCCCAAAGGCAGAGAAAGGGATGCACCTTTAGCTCTGTTTTCCCAGCATAAGCAATGAGCAGGGGGCACTTGCACAGAAATTTAGAAAACAAAAAACCTCCCCAAACTTAACTGGTTTCTGTTCAGAACCAGTTCTCCTCTGGGAGAGATAAGATGAGAAAGAGCAAATCACATGTGACAGATAACAAGGTTGGTGGGGAATGCACTAATGGGAAGCACACACATCCCAGGAGAATGAAAGCAGTATAAAACCTTATTTTAAAAATCCAACTGCATGCCTCATTGGGCTGCTCACTGTGGCTCCTTCTACAAGAGATATACTCATTTAAAGGCAAATCTTGGTTTCTGCCATGAGCCCAGTATTACACAAAGTGGTGTGAATTGGCATTAAAGGTACACTAAGTCTATGTACACCCACAGGTAGAATGGACCCAGATTTATAGAGCCTGGAGAAGAGAAGGCTCCAGGGAGACCTTAGAGCCTCTTCCAGTGCCTAAAGTGGCTCAAGGACAGCTGGAGAAGGACTTGAACAAGGGCACAGAGTGACAGGACAAGGGGGAATGGCTTCATAGGGCAGGGGTAGATTGTTACTGGGGAAATATCTGCCCTGTGAGGCTGGTGAGGCCCTGGCACAGGGTGCCCAGGGAAGCTGTGGCTGCCCCATCCCTGGAAGTGTCCAAGGCCAGGCTGGGAAGGGCTTGGAGCAACCTGGGACAGTGGAAGGTGTCCCTGCCAATGGCAGAGGGTAGAACTGGATCATCTTTAATGTCCCTTCTAACCCAAACCATTCTGTGATTTATTGTTTGTATCTTGTGATACAAATACCCCCAGCAGCTGCTCCCAGGATGTGCAGGCATCCCAGTGGCTGTGAGGTACAAAAATCTATCAAGGAATACTGAGTGGAGAAAATTGCATTCCAGTGCTCAGTCGTTTAAAGGACTGATTTAATTTCCAGGATGCAGCCCACTGCTTTCTAACAGCACTTGCTGCTTTTATGAGATGGTCCAGAGGAAAACATCCAGAACACTTATCAGCTGAAACCACAGGTAGCACACAGGGAAGCAGAGTAAGGGAATAACATGTTTTCCACAGGCAGCCGTGCTCCATGCACGCATGGAAAGCCCAGGGGACAGTTAACCCTGAGTCTGTCGGGTTTAGTACCACAGACCCAGGGAAAGATTTATCTCTAACTCTCAAACAGGCAGGAGTTTGGTAGGGATTCAAGGAAAACAGTAGTGGATCCCCTTTCATTTAGCATCCTGAGGAAGTCTGGGCAGAGCACGAGTTTCAGCATGAAACAGCCACAGGTAGGAGCTGCTAATTTCTTGAATGGAGCCCAGACCATGGGAGGTCAATGCCAAACCTTGCCTGTCACCCCCTCCATAGCACAAACCAGCTCAGAGTGCTCAGGAATCCTGGGACACCAGAACCAAGAAGATTTTGTGTCACTGGTGTCAGGAAGTGATGGAGACACCTTCCACTCTGGGAATTGGAGCTAAGAGGACCTAAACAGCTTTTAAGATGGGTCTTGACCAATTTGTGAAAAAAGATCTGAGATGTGGACTTCTCCAGCAGCACAGGACACTGACCCATCACATCTCTCAATCCAAACATTTGTGCTGCTCACAACAAAATATTTTAGAGTCACACATTCGCTGGACCAGCTGCAAGCTGTCATCCTAAACAATTTTCCGCGATCCCCGCTATAACATGTTGCTCATTTTCATTACATCCTGGTTTTCCATCTCTGGGCGTGCCTTACCATGGTGAAATCTGACTCTGCCACTTAATTAATACCACAACTGCAGGCTGTAACTGCCTGCCCTGTGCCGAGCACCATCCCCACGCTCCGAGGTATTTGTTGCCGCGACAGGGGAATACAAAGCTTTACACGCAGGAGATGGAAAAGGTTAAAGTCAATATTTTGGCTGGTGGAAATATTTATGGAAAGAACCCGTGAATTAGCAAGCTGCATTCATTCCACTGACATTTCCTAACTGCGTTAACCTTTTATATTTCTTGTGGTTGGCTCCTGTTTAATGCGTTCTAATTATATGAGAACCAGGAAGCAAATGAACGGCTGAGATGAAAGTTAAACAAGAGCCGTAAATACTGCAGGACAGATCCTCAACACTGAGCCTGTAGATTTAGGCCCCTGAGTTCAGTGCTGAGCAGATGAGACACATAAGGCCATCAGACACATGTGCACAGCTCAGAATTCCTTGCCCACTCACTCATTTGAGGGCAGAACTTGTCCCTTTGATGGCACCGTGCTGATGTTTCATTGTGCACGTCAGTTCACTTGAAGAGGGTTCACAAAGGACAAATAACTTCTGCAAAAATCACCATTTCCTCTGGCCTTCCTAACATGAGAAAGGCAGGAAAAGAAAAAAGGGATTCAAAATGATTCTGGGCAGATGCTGTCTGAGGCTTCAGCCAGCCCTCAGCACTGATCAGGTAAAAGTGGATGCACCAAGTGCAGCGACAGCAATTCCACCTCACACACAAGCAGGCACCCCTCAGCAGAGATTCACCAGCACAGCAATGTCTGGTACAAAACACACAGGATCAGAACAACTTTCTCCAGCAGAACCTGACGCCACAGGAAAAGCAGACAGTTGCAAAACCCAGCTCCACACAGGGAAGATGTTAACAATCTCTCCCAGTTCTGCCCGATGCAGGGACATGCCGGATGGTCACTGCTGCTTGCCACCTCAGAAGGGGGTGGAGAGGGTTCCTGTGGGCAAGTTGTCCCTTTTAACAGAATACAGCTGAAGATGGTGACAAAGGGAGCACCAGCAATTTGCTGGCATGGCCACAAACTCACACAGTTAAAGCTGGCCAGAGGTGCTGACCTGTGGAGCAGTTGCACCTCTGCTGGAGAATTATTTCAGTGGGAGACATTCCACCATCACCTCTGCTTTGGGGGTCAAGAATGGCACCACCAGCTCCACCAGCACTCACACGTGGCCAGGCTGCTCTCAGTGTGCAGTGCTGACCCCACTGCCATCCACACCTGTGTGTCAGCTTCCTTTGACCACCCTGGGATTGAATGGCTCTGATGGGATTAAATGTTCTACTTTTCATCACCCAAACTCCTGCCTCCTCACAGGCAAAGCAACAAGGAGAAAGGGCATCATCTTTCATCCCTTTGGCCTGTGTAATGTCCTCCCAGCTCCTTGCTCCCCTCTCTATCCATGGCCCTTAGGATTGCTCAATATTCCTAATTGTTGTCTTCTAGCACAGCTTCCGATATGATGCAGCATCAAAGGGGCTCGTGCATGTGGTTACAATTAAATCCATGCTTAAACACTTTGCTGAACCCAGGCATTCATTGAACTGCAGTTGTTCTGAGGTATGGACCATCTTTCCCCCTAAGATGCCTCACACAGACAATTTGACCCCAGTTGGCCTTATCTACCCCACTAAAATAAAAATAAATATCTGGGAGTAATAATAATAAACGCTGTCACCCTGGTAAAAATTTATTTCTTTTGTGTTTCCAAGAACAGTACACAACCTTCAAGGAAGGATGTTGCTGTCTCCTACCATCAACAATGCCAAAAATAAACAGAAATTAAGTTAAAGAGTCACGTTTCAAGAGGTACAAATTCAACCACAGCAAATATTTTGTATGGATGCACTGTAGTTTAGACTCCAGCATGTTTCCTTATGGTCTATCTACTTCCTCTAAAAATATCAACTACAATCACTCCAGCTAAGCCTAACACAGAATAGCAGTTCAACAAACATCTCCATTCCTCTGTTGCTTAGGGGGCAAAAGGAATCCTACTAGGTCTGCAAGGGATTTTTGAGAGCCAATCTGTTAAAAATCCCAGTGTTTGTCTTGCACAGCACTAGCAGAATCTGTTCATAGCCCAGACAGTCTCTGCTTTATTTTCAATAACTCTGATTCCCTCCACATGCACTTAAAAAAAAAATAAATTAAAAATAGTTATTTGACACAGTGATCCTCACTATTTTTTGTACATCTGGGAAAGCCTCTGCCTCTCGTCACAGTTTGCCCATTTGTAAAGCTGGTGTTATTAGAGACTTGAAAGGCTTAATGCCTTAACACGCTTTGGGATAAATAGTGTTACATTAGCACAGGTGCAAATAGCTTCCTAATTGTTATTAATTTAATAATACAGTGCTGCTGGCACACTCTAATTAGATCCATCTTGTCCTATACGAGGGGAACAACACCAGGAATTTCCACAGCTGTCAGCTGCTGTCTTCTCCCAATTGCTATGGAAAGCAAACAAACCATGAAGGCAATTCATAATTATTACAAACATTCCCTAACCTAAACCACGTTGACATTTCTAAATCAGAGCTGCTTGCTTGCTCTTGTCTGTGGTGTCAGAAAGGGATCAGGGCCAGCTGAACGAGGACAACCAGCTATCAGATAATTTGAGGGCCAAGCAATTAATTTGTTTTTAACAAGCTCTTTTAGCTTGTAGGAAGTGCAAGCTTCCTTCATTCTGACCAGCCCATCCCACCTCTCCCTCCATCACGTGCATCTTAACACAAGACATTTGACTTTCAGTGTTTTCTGCACTTTTCCTGCTAGGTTAGTGCTGCCCTGTTTGGGAAAGGTTTGCCATTGCTATCCACTGGGATTCCTTCCCCCCAGCTAGAAAAAAGGAATGAGAGCTGCAGTTTCCCCTGCCTGCTGCTGAGTCCCTCTGGGTTTTTCTCATAAATTCATTCCAAGAACATGGCTTAAGCTCTTAAGTGATACTCAAAGCCCTCAGCATGAGGTTTATGGCTTTCAACGTCTGCTGAGAATATAGTTATAACTGACAAGTTCTGAGGCAGGTATTTGGATGCTTTTCCACAAATACATCCCTATAAAATAGATCTCAACTCTGACATTGACCAAGACTTAATTTAAAATGGTTTAGTAGAAGCAGCTGACAGATGAAAAAAAAAAAAAGGTCTACATGCAGAGAAAAGCCTACAGGGCTGAATCTGCAGCTGGATGCCTCTCTGGCAGAACCAGGACCCCCTGACTGTCCTTTGAACTATGTATCACTCACTGATTTCGACTTTTTAAATTTAAATTGCCAGTTCTACCATAAAAGGGAGGAAATCCCTGTTTGCTATTTCTCTCCTATTAGGGTTTCATTTAGATTTCATTACAATAATTTGGGTTTTGATTCGAGGCACTTCCTGAATGAATTCTTTGTCTTCTTTGAAAGCCCCCAGAGTGCAGTCAGGGCTGAGGAGCTCAGGGTGTGGGGATCCAGAGGCTTTTCCAGGGGACCCACATCCCCCAGCATCTTGCATCCTTGATGGATAAACCTGGCTGGTGCAGGGGGAGGCAGGCTGCCAGTCTCAAAATTGGGGTGGCCCCATTTGTCATCCCCATCCAAGGGCACTACAGAGGACTCCTCAAACTCAGCAGCATGAGAGGGAGGGAGGGAGGGAACCAGAGCAATGTGTCTCAAGAGAAATCAAGTCCAAGCAAGGACTGATGTTTACTCACACATTCCCAACCCTCCCTTCTGCAGAGAGAAAAAATGACCTGCAAAAGCTCACCTAGAACCTTTTTGATTAAAGTGTAATTCTAGACCCCAGGTTGTCCACCCTGGCTTACAACAAGATATTTATCATCTTCAAACCCTTGTTGAATCTGGGTGGCAGCAAGGGTCATAAAGTGGTTTGGGTTGGAAGGGACCTTAAAAGTCATCTCATTCCACCCCCCTGCCATGAGCAGAGACACCTTCCACTAGATCAAGTCACTCAGACCTCCATCCAACCCAGCTTTTTAGCTGCACTAAATCATTCCAAAGTCAGACACACTTTGTACCAAGGTGCTCTGAGAAATGCTGAGAAGCACCAGAGCCCTTTTGCATGGGGAGTAATGGAGCCCCCCAGCCTTGAAGAGATCATGGTTTGATCAGCAGGGAACGCCAGCCTGGAAGCCATTGATGCAAACATTCACCAGAGTCAGGGCAAAAATTTATTGGCATTTTCCAATCAGCACGAGACCCTCAGACCTCCTGAGCACCACCAAGTGCTGAAAAGCTGCCTCACTCAGAAACTTTCCTTTGTTTTAAACTGCACTGGGAACTTTGAAACATCATGTTCAAGACCTCCCATCAGTGTGAGTTATGCTGAGAAAGACCATTTCTTCCCCACAGGCTGATTCCCACTCTGAACCAAAAACAAAATGTAGCACACTTTACCTAGGAAATGGGATCTGGACACTCTGCTCACACATTTACTGGGTCTCCACATGAGCATGCAAGCTTGACTTTCCAGCCAAGACCAGGTGGGAAAGTCCTGCTATTAAAACACTAACAGGAAGCTGTGGGGTCATTCAGCATCCCTACCCTCAAATAAAAGCCCCTCTTCCACTGAGGTGTAGCTGAGGGCTCTTGCTTGTCTTTCCCAAACCACAAAACTGGCCTGGATGTTAATTGGAAATGGAAAATGTACCCAAATGTGACGACAGTCTATTAAAAAATAAAACAACCTAATGTAGTAAACTCTTTCTGAGTGCAAGAACCACATGGTATAAACACTGTGGGCACTTATAAACCTTCAGTTGGTTTTAACAGCTTTTCTTCCAGCCTAGTTTACCCTCAGCAAAGGGATTTTTTTTAGTTCATTGTGATCACAGTGAAACATCTTCCTTTAATATTTCTTAAAATTAAAAATTAAAACTATATAAAAAGTATCTTATAACATTCCTTCAAAAACTCCCCCTACCCAAGGTGATATGGAGCCTTCTGAAGCCCAAAAATCTTCCCCTCAGCCTCTGCATAGGCCAAGACTCATCTCCAACAATGCCAGATGCTGTCCTGCATCCTGGGAAACGAGGTGAGAAACAGCTGAATCACTGCTGCAGCTCCTACAGGCCTGGAGGCAGCAGACAGTGCCTCTGGAGTGAGTCTGGGGAGAAGAAGGAGATATCCCTGAACAAAATTTGTATCAGAACTGTATGTCCTGCCCCAACGTTGATTTTTATTTACCTGCCGTAGGGTGGAGTCAAAAAATTGAGACCACAAAGAAACACAGCTGAGCTTTTTAATCCTGGTTTAGAAATGGGCATCAAACAAGTAAAGTTCAGCCACAGTTTGGTGGATGGAAGGATTTAGATCTTCTGTTTAATATGGGAATATTTACAACTGGAACATAACTGGTAGAGAAGAGCCCCTTCATTTCAGTGTTTCATATCACCTGCTCGTACTGGGCCAAACAAACCTTCTTAAATCAAAATATAGCAGCAGTAAAAGGGAGAGAAATGATGCTGAGCAACATTCTCCTGTCAGGGATCATTTTGGGGTGGGATAATTAATCAGCCCCTGTCTAAATGGCTTCTGTCTTAAAGGGCTTCCTTCTCCTCCTGGCATATTCTCAGTGGGTCAGAAATGCCAGTGCAATATTATCATTCTGTCTTTGCATTTGAAATACCAGCTACCATGCTGATGAAACAGACCTTTATTGAACTTCAAAGGCCCATAATTATATATCCTCTCCTTGAGCTTTGATATTTTAATATTCAGCTGGTGAAATTATTATCTATTCCAGCCACAAAGCGTTTATTTATTTTGCTAGCTTTATCTCTGTTATTTCTGCGGTGGCAAGAGGCTGAGGAAGAAGCCCCCCTTCTTATTGGCAGCAGGAGAAAGTGGGAATTGAATGTACCAGGACTTTTATCTCCAGCAGCTGAAGAACGAAGCGTTTGAACTCCTCCTCGAGCCCTCAGAAACCTCTCCCCGCCGCCAGTTCCTCTCATTTATGCTTTTCAAGAGCCAGCCAAATTTCTTTATATAGGTCTCCCTGTGCCATGAGGGAGCACAGGAGTCAGGGAGACACCAGTCAGCACTAATGATGGCGTGAATTTTTCATCTGAGAAAGGCACTCTGTTTCTTTGGAAGCTGCAAAAAGAAATTTTTGCTTGCGTTTCCTCAGGTCCGGCCCCACCGAGGTGGAAGAACGTGCAGCAGGGGCAAAAATATTTTATATATACGTCCAGCCCAAACATAAATACACACAGGTAGAGCCCAGCTCCCTTGCTGGCTGACAAAACAAGGTGGTGTTTCATGGTTCTGCATCCATCCCTCACCACAGAAAGCCCCTGGGGATATTCTGTGCCCTTCTTGTCGGGTGTCTCACCAGCAGCACTGAGCTGCAAAATTCAGAGATAAACTTGGATTTCCCAAGCTCAGCTCACAGACCTGGCCCAAACCTCCAACAAAACTAAGTGAAAAGTGCATTTACATCACCAGGAGATTTCAAAATTTGATAACCCCCCTCAACATTTTCAGAGATCTCTGCAGCTCATTGAGACAGAGCTGGAGGCAGGAGGTGCTGGGAATCACACCGGAATGATGTTATCGAGGCATTGCAGAGCCATTTCCAAACTAAATCCCCTCAGATACGCCTGCATCTCTCTCCTGGTGAAAAAGGATGATGGTTGATCCTGCACAGGCATTTCTCAGGAGTCCTCACAAGCCTTTCCTCTCTCCGTTGGGTCATTTCCAAACAATCCTGAAATCAAACCTGTCTTAGATGAGCCCAACATCAGCATATGGCTTTCATCAGGTGATTCCCATGCTCTTCAGGAACGTGACTTAATTGCCCTTCACAGCAGCCCCTGATGGGATTTAGCAGCTTTTGCTCTGCCTTGATGAGCTGGAAACTGAGAGAAAGGGTCTCTATCACCTTTCCAAACTTCCAATGTGAAACAGCAGAAGTGCTAGAAATGCCATTGAGAGGCCTGAGCTCCTTGTCTCACACTTCCTGGGACAGGCTTCCCAAAATCCATTCAGAAAGTATTTCCCCACAAGGGAGACAGGAAAAGCTAGCCAGTTGGAGTAGGACATTAAAGTCAAGATGTTCCATAAAATTGAAATCCTTCCCTTATAAAAAAATTAGAAAATGAAATGATGGATGCTTACCACGGGTTTTCCCAGCATTTAAGCTGAAGAAGTTTTTTTTGCTGCAACACATGGGATGGGTGTCCTGGCCAGAAACTCTTCTCCTTCAGCCCTAGGAGTCCAACCTGATGATAAGGGGGGGGAATTGAGGAAGAGGTTGGAAGATTCTGGAAGAGGTGCAGGTTTCCCACACCCAGCCTTACACCAGTTGTGTGTGTGGACATGTTTGGCAGATCTGGACATCTCCTGAGAGGATCCAAACCTGCACCAGAGCTTGCCAGGGAACACTGGTGAATGTGGGCATGTCCCCTTCCTATGGAGCTGTGCTGTCCTGCCCACTCAGAGAACCTTCCAGAAGGAGAGGCAAATGGCCAGAAGCTGCTCCCTGAGCAGCAGACAGGGCTCATGGTGACAAAAGGCATCCAAGTCCAGACTCTTTGATGCCCCAAACCTCATCCTTACACCTCCAAACCCGCCACCAAGCGTCTCATTTTTCTTTTGCCATCATTTACCCAGCATTAGGGAGTATATTCCTGGTCAGCTGCAGGAGCCTGCTGTCTCTTTCCAGGATTAAGTTGTTTATTTTCTTACACAGGCCTTTGGGAAAGCTATGATCCTGTTTATGTCACGGTCAGTGTTACCATGTTCCAGAAACTTTAATGCCTGGGGAAAAAAAAGAAAAAAGGCACCATCTGGGAGAATGGGGACATTGTTGAAGCTGAGAGGTGACCAGGAGCCAAAGCTCCTCTTCATTGAGCAATGGCTTGGCTTGGTTCTCCAGCTCACAGGGATGCTCAGCACAGGAAAGGCAAAAAGTCCTCTCAAAGCCAAATTGGGTAATTACATATTTACCAGGAATTTGGGAAGAAGGAACAGGCTGACCCTCGTAGGGCACATTCTTTTTTTTCCAGTGAAAGAACTCGGTTTCCAGTAGTGCTGCAAAACCTTGAGGGGGGTTTATTTGCAAATTTTCATACAAAAATGACTTTGTGTTCGGAAATGTTAACGCCTGAATTTCAGCCCCTGAAAAGATGCAAAGGAAATGGAAATCTAAACGAGTAGCATATGCCATCCCCTTGGCTCCACCAAGGAAAATATTTGGCTTCCACTTACAGCTACCCCAATCAAAAAGAAGTTTGGGTTGCAGGAATGTAAGTCAAAGTGAATGTTAAATTTACATTAGACATTTGTTAATTAGCCAGCAAATGAATCACCCCCATGGACTGGCATGGTCCACACAATTTTAAAGCAAACACTGTTGTGTCAAGTTTAACTGTTGCCCTGGAGTTGACTAAGCAGAAACATTCCAAAATGGAATTATTAATAAGATTTTCTTGTACTATTGAAAACATCATGATTAAAATACCATGGTGGATATTTACAGGCAGGGAAATAGAAGGGGAACTCAGTAGGTGTTTATTAAATCCATTTCCACATATACCTCCAGCCTGAGTGTGCTCTCCCTTCCCCTGCAAGCAAAACTCCTCTTTTACCTGGCATTTATCCCTGTGGGTACCTCTGGCTATTGCAGCCTGCTCAGCATGATTTGTTGGCTTAATCAATATTCTGGTTAAACACTAATTTCTTTTAGCAGGCAGGAACCCTGTCACCCTTCTCAGTGTGTCATACGAGCATATTTAGGGACCAGAACATTTTCCTGGAGTGTTTAAGGAACATTTCTGAGGCTGTGCCTCAGTGGGGACTGGAATAATGCTTAGAGCTGCTGGGTTGGTAGCACACACACAAATCTTGGCCAGTCATTCTTCCTCTTCCTCCTGAAGTTGCTGACACCTTAGAAAAGGCTTTGGTAGGTGTAGGACTGAGGCACCAGTGTGGCCTCAGTTCCTGATCCCACACAGCTCCTGAGCTGGGTTTTCTCCCCAGTGAACAGCCAAACAACCCAAATAAAGCTATGGGGGATCTGGCTTTTCTGTTGACGTTGGGACCCTGGTAAACTTTCTTGTACACCAACATCTGAGACTCAAGTGCCCCAAGACCTTCAGAAAAGGATATCACTTTTTTCTTTTTTTTTTTACCTTCACTTCCTTTGAGCTTAGGCCAAAAGCCAAAGTCATAAATGGAAACAGTTATTCTGGGCTCAATATCACCTTTTGTGCAATGACAAAAATAATGTGTTGTTGAACTGTTTGGCACAGCTGCCCCAGCATGTGACAAGAAGCTAATTGCTTTTGAAGCCAAATCCACTGGAGAAAACAAGAATCCAACTTATAGCAACTCATATTTTTGCCAGTTTTTCTGCTCCAAACTCATATTCTCTTCCGTTTTTCCTCTCTCTCGTGACATCTTTTCCTTCTTTTTTTAAAGTACTGCTGCACAGTTTGCAGCTGAACTTGCAGACAGCCTCTGCTGCCCCTCTCTCAGCCTTGCTCAACCCGTGATAACCAAATCCGTCCCGCAGTGCTGAGCTCTTTTTCCACCATCACACAGTACATTAATTCACTCAACACATTTGTTTGCAGCTGTCTTCCATCACCAGCCCCACACCCAGCTGGCTCCTCATAGCAGAGGGAGAACTTAATTTTCCACTAATGAAGGTATAAAGCAGATAATTTTTTTTTTTTTTGTCCTTTGGTGCCCCCCTACACCCCAGAAAATTTTGCTTTGTTTCACTGGGAAAACAGAAAGTGCAATAAAATGCTTGAGCTGCTGGTTTTGGTCATAAGGTGGGTGAGCAAGTCTGAGCCTCTTCGGGGAAGGAGCAGATTTCAGATTTTTAAGCAAGTTTAGCCAAATCAAACAGTGTCTTCATAACACAAGCTGGTCATTCCTGCAGATGTGTGGTTTTTCTAGGGAAGGCACAGCTATGGATTTATTAGGAAATTATGATGTGGCTTCTTCTATTGCTCCCCCCAAACCATTCCCTTGTTTGCTTTCACATACAAATGTTAAAGAAAAACAACATCAACAACATCAACAACCACAAAACAAACCCAAACAAAACCCCAACAAATGAACAATCAACCAAATCTTGGACTCAGAGGTTTGCAAAAAGATTTGCTTCAAGTGATTTCTCCAAATCTGAGGCTTCAAACACAGCGTGGGGTTTTCTGTCCCGTGAAATTTGCTGTGCACCTGATATTTGGGAGGCATTTTTCTTTTTCTCCCTCACTCTTCAGCTCTTAGTTCTAATGTCAAGCACAGGCAGTAGCTTTGAAGCTTTTTCCAAATGAAAATGCCAGAAGAGTCCTGGTTTTCCAACCAGCCTGCCAACTCCAGCAATCATTAATTTTATGTGCTAATTTTAAAGTTGATTAGTTTTGTGTCTCTGACTTCAAAGACAAATCCAGTGTAAAACCTGAAATCTACTTAAAAAGGTAGAAATAATTTTGTAAAAATATATTTCTTGCGAAAAATTCCATTACTTTTATTTCAAAGAACACAAGTTTCCTTCCCATAGCCTGCGTGCATGTTGCTGAAGATCTCCATACCAAATATTTGGTTTATTCCAGAGAAGCCTTAAAAAAATCTAGAATGGTTAAATAAATCAGACTGAAAGTGTTTTCATTTGTTCCACTGGTGGCACTGTGGATGTTGTTAGTGAAGTGTGCGTGTAACATATGTGCAGAGCAATTATGTTTAGCAGTTACAAAACACTATTCATTAGATTAAATAAAATGACAGAGATTTTGGTCTGGTTCTGCCCTCAGATATTACACAGTCACTTGACTGGAGTACAATTTTGACTATTTTCCCAGCTCATCAGCACATTAAAACCAGCTGTGGCTCTCGATAAATTGTTTCAGCAGAACCCACTGAAAATATCCGTATTTTCCTTCCTCCCAGCCCAACAAATGAAACTCAGGGGTCATTATGGTAATTTTAATTACGATTTGGTAGGGATGGCCTTCATTGAAATCTGTAGTTCCACAAACAAAATGCTTCTTCTGTCATATTAGATTTCGTTATTTCAATTGTAAAGTTACAAAACCATGTGCTTCCTATTTCAGCTCCTGGACCCCCTGCTAAATTTATACACATGAAGGAGTGGTAGCAGAGAGAGCAGCAGCCAGGAGTGTCCCGGGCCTTATTCCTGCTTGTGAAAAGAAGTTTATTCATTCTGCAAACAAAAAAAAATAATGAAAAAGAGAGGGGGGGGTTAAAAAAAAAAAAAAGAAAACCAAAGCAGAACTCAACAAACTGGGAGCAAAGGCAGAGCCCCAGAGTGACAGAGGTTTGTAAATGTGTAACAACTCTCTGAGCCGCGAGCTCGTACGCGGCTCCAAAGTGAAACCAGCTGCCAGCGCCTGGCTCGCGGCAGAAGCTCTGGGACACGTCACAGAAAAACTCCCCAGTGCTGCAAACAATTACCCTGGGCTCTTGTTTGCTCCATTTTATCAGAGGCTCCAGGCTGGAGGAGACAAAAGAGAGGAAAGGAGAAATTTGGATGGAAATGAGAACAAAATGGTTAAGAAGGGCTTTGCTTGGGTTTGGTTTGGTCTCTTTGGGGTTGTCCGAGGAGAGGTTCCTGTATCTCACTCCCACATCTCCCTGCTAGGGAAAATTCAAGTCCCTCCTAAATCTGCAGTAGCATTTAGGCTGTATTTCAACAGAGCCCTTAAGCAAGTGCCTAATTTTAAGCACTTGATTTGTTCTATTTACTGCAAGCTGAGTGTGCCTGTGGGTGACACAAAATGTGGACAAACTCTGACCTGACTTTACTCAATAATTTAAACAATTCAGTGCCCATAATACAAAGATGTCATTGCATCAGTTCGTTGTTTCTGCCACAGGTTTCAGCATCCTGGGCACAACCAAGCAGTAAAAGTGCTGCTGGGAGAGGCCTTTCCCATTAGGGGAACACTGGAAAAACATATTGACAAACAATTGTCTTGAACAAAGCCCAGGCATTCTTTATGACAATGTGCATTGCATTTGTAAGACAAATTTTGGTTGGAAAGGGGGCATTTTGACTGGAAAAGGGGCATTTTGGCCAGAAATTAAGTATATATGTGGACAAAAAGTTCCTCTGGAAACCCGAGGAGCTGGGTTTGCACTGAGGAGCTCACCCCATTGGCTCAACCTCATCCTGATTCCATATAATTCCACACAAACACTTTAATTCTCCCAGCACAGACTGGAAGTCGTATAATGAGGGAGACATTTGTATCTGTCCCACCATGAAGTGTCACTTGTGATAATGAATTTCGTGTTTGTTACAAGAAGAGTTTATGGGACCAAATTTGAGTTTGGGAAATATCTCAAAATGTCAAATTTCTCAGGGGGCAAACAAGTTTGTGAAAATCAAAACCAGGAACGAACCAAAGTGGTGGAAACTCCATTTGAAATTGTTAGACTGATTCCCTGCCTTTTGTTGACAGCCGGATTTTGGAAAAGAACAATTAGTGTAATAGGTTCTGGGAGCTACTGAGCCAGAAACTGGGAAAAAATGGAAACCAAGAGGAACAGCTGAAATATCTTCTCATTCTCATTTAGACTGTGGTTGGAGCAGCTTAATGGCTGTTTTTTCTGGTCCACTTGTGTAATACTGAGAACCGGGGAGGGGAGGAATTGTCCCAAGTCGACCTTATGGAACAAAGGGGGAAAACCGTGGGACAAAGAGAAAAAGAGACAGAAAAAAAGGAAAGATTTTCTTTGGACAACTGAGAAGCATGCAGCTTGTTCTGCTGAGATGAATCAATGGCTTTGCTCAGCTCAAAATTAGATTATATATTTTCTTTACAGACTGTTTTTAGAGGGGAGGCAGGAAAGATACTCTTGGTTGTATTAGGAAAATTGAAGTATATTCCAGGAAAAGAAATATAACAAAACCAAACAAAAAGTTTGGATTGAAAAGCAGATTTTTTCAGAGGATTTTTTAAAGAGATGTCTCAAATAAAAAAGAAGAGAAAGCTTTCTGATTCAAACTTGTTGAAATTCAGCTGGTCTTTTTTTTTTTTTTTTTTACAATTCTGTTTTCTCAGGGTAAAAATGAAGGTGTTCGATATAAATTTGCAAAACATAAACTTTGTTTATAAATTTGCAAATTAACCATAAACTAACATTTTATGAAGGGAAGAAAAGAGAAAGCACCATATCGTGTCGTGCTTGGGGCACAGAATGGGGTCTGAGCCCCAGCACGTCGTGGCAGAGCCTCTCTACCCAGATCTTTCCTGGAACCAGGATCAGTCCCAGGGCTTAGACCCACTTCCACCTGCCAAGGTGGGATCCAAGGTCTGTGCCAGCTGGAGTGCAATGCCAGCAGCCCAAAGCAGGAGAAAGTAAACATCCATAGGGAGCTGCAGGTGGTGAGAAATGTAGGATTTGTGGGGTGGGGAAGAGACCTGAGTGAGATCAGCCACTGGATCCCTCCAAAGAGCTTTCCAGGAGAGGAAAGGCAGACACAATCCCATTCCATCAATCCAGGTGCTGGTGCCATGAAGCCAAGCAATGACAACATCCACCTCTGAAAGCAAGGAGATTTGCTACCTGCTGAGTTGATGGATGCCTGCACTCCTAATTTGGGTACCCAGGCACATTTAAACTATAAAACCCTTCTACACCATCCTGGCTCCAAGAGTATTGCTCAGAAGTGGTTTGGGACTGGGCTTTATCCTTCTAGTATTGGCTCCCTGTAGGACAGGATTGTCCTGTTGAGGGGTCAGGTATCCAAAAGAAATAGGAGTTTAATCTAGACTAGTTGTAATCAATGTGTAATTGAGCACAGAATCTGGTCAGGAAGGACTCACAGTCTGAATCCTTGATGCTCTCATCCCTTGGGAGCACAGTTTAGCACCATCCCAAGTGTCCCTGTAGCCCCATGGAAAGGCAGGGGCATCCCCAAAACATTTAACCCCCAAAGTCTTTTATAACATCCTCCAGATGATGTCCAAGTGCCCTGGACCCACACACCTGTACTTTATTGTAGGGCTAAGACTTGAGGGACTTTCATACACAGACTCCATGGGAGCTGATAGCTTGGTGTCAGGCAGGTAAAGAGCCTAAGAGCTTAATTCCAAGGAAAAATGGTGCCTAAATTCCCTTAAAAAACCTGAATTTGCTTGAACAAGTTCTAAAAGTTCCAATGGTGCAAAATTGAACAAGCAGAAGGAGTAATTCACAGCACTGATGTGGGCAGTGCTGGAAAAACCTTACAGGAGAGAGCAGAGTCCTCCCTTTTGCAGAAAACCCAGCTGGCTTCAAGGGCACTAAAAATACCCTTTGTGGCACGAGGAGAGGAATCCAGATCTAATCCTTTGCTCCTGACTAAAAGGCATTACATTATAGCATATTTTCAAATGGTGGTTCCCAGGAGCTGCTAAAACTGTCCTGGATAAGAGCCCCAGTGAGGGTCCATAGGTGACACCAGGGACACAGCAGTGGGGCCACCCTTCCCTGCAGCTGCTGCTCTCCCTGATCCCAGCCTCTGGACACCTGGAACCTCAGGCCTCATTGCTTTAAAGAGAGACTTTTCACAGTGGAGAAGAGCCAAAGCAGGACCTTCCCAGGGCTAACAAATGGAGAATTCAGCCCCTCTCTGGTTCTCACGGCGGGGTCAGGCACAGCTGTGCTCGGCCCGGATCTTGGGCCAAGGGCTTTAAAGCTCTTTGGATACACTGGCCTTCCTGCATCTTTGAAAAGGTTGTCAAAGCTTTCTGTAAAACAGCTGAAAAGATTTATTAAATTCAGCAGAAAGCTCCAGAATTTCAAGCAGGGCTGTTTCATGTGTATTAAATGGTTCTGTCACCGATTTTCCCTGCGCTCAATCCCAGCTGACGGCAGCGAGGTCTAACATGAGGAGATGCATTTACTGCCTGCACTGACTTCTCCCATCAAATCAGCCATTGCTGGTTCAGCTGTACATTTATTTCTCCTTACATCCCTTACACACAAACCCCAGCCAACCACCCTGACTGTCCTGAAGAGATCATCACCTAACAACTGAGACATCACCATCTGGTGAAACCCAAGCAGAGGCAAAGCTGCTCACTCAGGAACTGCTTTCTTCTTCCACGTGGAGCAGGGAGAGGAACAGAGCTGAGAAATCACAGGTGCCTTCCAAGACTGACCAGTGATGGTGGAGGAGTCAGGGAAGGGGCCTGTGGGTTGAGGAGTAAGGGCTGAGGGTTGTTCCCCCTCCCTGCTTCAATGCCCAGCCAGGAACAGCTGGTGCCACGCCTGGGAACTTCCCCCTCTAAGCAGCTTCTCAGCCCTTCTCCCCAGCTGTGCAGAGGGCCAGATATGGACCCCCAGCTGCTGCAGAACTGGATGTGCCAAGCCAGGAAATGTCCCAAATGCTTGGCCACACACTCCCCATTATGTTTGCCCCACCTCAGCGCTGTGGGATCTCTGCCCTTTGGCAGGAAGCTGTGCTGAGGGGCCATGAGCCACCAGCCTTCTCCAGCCACATGCACAGGAGGCACATCCTTGCTCTGACTCTCAGAAGACCAAAAACCAACGAGGCCAAAGACTGAAGGTGCAAAATACATACACAGAGCTCCCCCTGCCCCAACAGGAATTGAAGGCAAATTCCTACAAAACAAGGGAATCTAAGTTGCACAGATAGCTTGAGAAGCCAGGGTTATAAAACAAAATTAAGCATTAAATATTCTTAGCAAAAGCGATCTGGGCTCACTGTGTTCTGTTTTTGTTATGTTTTCCCCCGTTTTGTGCTGCTTTAACCTTCGGTTGTTGCTGTTGGAATACTCTTTGCGCTGTTCCACTTGTCATTCTTCTTATTTTTATTAGAGACACTTTGGCAGAAGACTTATCAAAATGCGCTGAGCTTGTCAACAAACGTCATTAGCAACGAGTCCAGGCAGACAGTGTAAGCAGGGAAAGGGCATGGGAAAATATGCAATATAAAATAATTTTATATCTCGAAGAAATGCAGCAGAATAATAATGGCAAAAGCCTCGCTGTGAATTATTTGTGCTGTTATAGGAGTGAACTCCCACTGTTAAGTGATTTCTAGTTGGGCTTCAAGGGATCAGATGCTCTCCTGGAAGAAAATGGTGTAGCTTCCTTGGAATGAAGGGCCTGGCCACTCTTTGTGCAGTGTAATCAAGTTGAGACCCTCCACACCCCACACTGGATAACTTTAAAATCTCAAATGACAGATTAAGGACTAGGTCTCCTCCTCTGGAAATCAAAATCAGTCCCCTGGCAAAAGTGTAGCTGTACCAACCTATGCCAGAATCCTGCTTTCTTCTGGTCTAATATTACACTCTGCTACGTCCAAGACACCCACACATCCAGCACCGTGCTGGGGTTCAATCTCAACATGCCAAGCTGTTCATTCCAGGGCTAAAAAAAATCTGCCCTGCTTTGAAGTTCCCCCAAAGACATTTGCTTACTTAAGCACTTGCAAGAGAAGGTGAATTCTGACCCCACCATCCACGGGTGGTGTCCACTTTCATAAGGGTATGAGAAGAAAAAATAAATCACTGCAGAACGAACGTAAGTGAAGCCCTGCGTTGTGCTTACCCGAATTAGGCCCGGGGTTATGCTGCAGGTTGCAACAATTCTCTACAAGAATTCAGTAGGCTTAGGTTAATCAAAATAAATCATAAGGTCAATGGTAAGGTGAAAGCTGAAAGGCATCCCACCCACTCACCCACCACAGCACATCAGCAGCAAGCAGGAAAGTGCACTCCTGGTATCCCAAAGCTCAGGGAAAGTGTGTGAGCCTGTGAGGGTCAGTCCTGGCTAGTGCTGATTGCAGCTCTTTGGAGAGCAGCTCCTCCTGGCCAAGGCTGGTGTTCAGGGGGGCTCCTTTGACCTCGTGGGCTCCACAGGACACCAGTGTGGTGGGAGGGTGCTCCCCACAGCCACAGGGACACAGGGAACACCCCAAGGAGCCCAAATGGCCACAAGGCTGATCCAGCACTGGCCCTGGAGGCAGGAGAGGGGGAGAACATGGGGGCTCACAACATATCATAAACACTGCTGGAGGGAGGGGGCAGGGGGACAGAGAGAAGGAGGGGAAGCTTGGAAGAAAAAGCTGATTAAAATTTAAAACATTTTAATTGATCACACCACTGATCTCTGCAATATGCCACTAAGTGTGATGGGCTCTGGCACGCCTCCCAAACCACACACAGGAACTCAAACATCTCAGATTTGGGACTGAGGACTGAAGACTGTGCCCTCCACAGGGCAGGAAACATCCATGTGCACATGAATGGAACAAGGACACAAAATGATTTTGCAAACCTGACTCAGTCTTTTTGGAAGCTAATGGGATTTCATCGGGCTGAACTGAGGCTGTGTGTCTTTCATGGGCTGTTTTGCCTCAGGGAGTAGTTTTATGGCCAAAATAATACGTGCCATATGGGAAAACCTCACAGAAATTAATAGGAGTGCAACCAGTAGAATTGGAGAGAAATGAAATAATCTATGGGAATGGCTGTGTAATCTCTAAAATTTGATAGAGAATGATCCCCTCTTGCAAAGACTTTTTAAGACATTCTATAGAATTGCAATGATGTAATTCGGTTTTAAATTCTATTCAAAAACCTCCAATGCCTAAGAATGGTTATTGTTTTCTTATTAAATTCTGTAAGAGTTTTCCATAAGGAAAGAGCTGGTATTCTCATAACATCTCCACTATGCCAATATGAAGGAATATAAAACCACTGGGTTTAATTATATCAGGCACATAAATGTCTTCCAAACCATTACACATATCTGTAGACATGAAAACACTCATCCATACAAATTAGGTGCCATTGGAATCAACAGAGTTGAACCCACTCCGATGGGACCAGCTACTGAAACAACTCTGGGTGACTGACATGGCTTTTAAAGGCCACGGGAGGGAATGGGCTGGAAATATCTCATTAAATGCCTTTGGAGGTGGAAAAATACCAATGCACTGAGATGGAAACTGTTTGGAGGAACACGGTGGGTTTGCTCCCACTTCTTCTTTGCAAAGAGGGATTTTTTGGTGGTTCATGGAAAGGGAGTGTGTGCTCACCCCAGCTCATCCTGCAGCCTGGGGTGGGGAGGCCAGCTGGGATAGAAAGGCACAGCCCTTGGAGCTGGGAATGGAGCCCAGGGAGCCCCAGCACTCCTCTCAACAGGTGACTGTCAGGTGTTTGTTCTTCTCCTTTCTTTCTCCCATTCATTTTGGATGAAACCCGTCAGTTCACAGTGAGATGGAGGGGGGAAAACAGCCCTGCCATCATAGAGTGCCATTGTGAGATGGGAAAACTGGGCTTCACCCTGCTCTGCTCCCCAAAAAACTGAAGGGAAGAGGTGAGAGTGGCTGCCTGAAGCCTGCCCACAGGTCAGGAGGGGGCTGCTGGAGCATGCCTGGCATTCCTCCACCTCCGTGCCAAACGGGCCCTGGCCATCACAGCCAGCGGGAAGTTGCTAAGTGTTGTGAAACACAGAAGAAAAAAAAAAGTTATATTAAAGTAATAAATGAAAGCAAAAGTCCTCTCTGTCAGGGGTCTGGGAGCAGGGGAAATCTCAGTGTGCGGTAGGCCGGTGCAAAATGCATCTTGGCATCGTTTTCTGCACTGGAGGAAAGAAAGGACATAAATAGATGCAAAAAAAAAAATCTTATGGCTGGCTGGCTGGTGGAGTGTGCATGTACTTGTCATTAGGGAGCTCCAACCCCTGATTTAGTGAAGTACTTCAGTGGATGTTTAATTTTCATCATGTTAGTGATGAACTGGGTCATAGAGCACTAATGAAAATGACGGGTGTTGATCTAAAAATTACAAAAAAAATAAACAAGGAAGAAAGATATGTATTTCTTTTTAATATTTCTTGGGAATGTTATTGTTTGAAAACAAAAAGCCCTTAAATACGCTTTACACAAGCTTTCAAATTTAGATTTCCTACAGAACTCAACTCCTGTTCCCAAAGGAACCCATAAAAATCTCCTCTTCCCAAAGGAACCCAGATAAAAATCCAGCAAATTAGGGAATTTTCTTGGAAAATACATGGGTTTGCCATTTCTTTAAACACAAATATATGGCTGTGGATCTCCTGACTGGGGTCAGGGTCATACCAACACAGGGTAGAAATAACCACACCAAATATATGAAAAAGCTCAACACAAGCCTTTCACATCTACCCCGACACGTGGTGAATTTGCCTCAATTTGGCTTTTATTATTCAGTTCAAAGGATGATCCCCTGAGGTGGACCAAATTTCAAATAAGTGCTGGCTCTGCTTCAAGGGAGCATGAGCCACTTTATAGCTTCAGGTGCAAAGACTCCGTGATTTTCTTTTTTCACATAAATTTGACAAAGTCAGAATGTGACAATTTTAGTCACACTGCAAGAACCTTCCCAAATCCCTTGCCTGCTCCAAGGCCACCTGTCAGGGACTCTCATCCTGAGCCTTTAGGCTGCTGTGATTTACATTGTATTATTTTATTGGACATCAGCAAAGAACATGGTTAAAAAATGAAGGCAAAACTTTTCCTTTAGTAATCGTGTTCAGCTGTCTTTTCAAAAAAAGCAGTACAGGGTGAGGCAGCAATTTTGCTTTATCAGCCTAAATCTTAATTAAAAAATGGATAATAAATGCTTCTTGTTTGGGAACAGAGAGGGCAGAAGAAAGCCAGAAGTTGTTTTTCTTTATCCGATAGGCATCAGGAGTGAAAAATCCCAGATTATACTCTGGATTTCATCACGTGTGTGTAAAACCAACCTGCCATCACCAAGCCTGGCACGCTGGGTGCTGCCAGAGCAAATCCCTGCAGGCAATAAATGTTCATCTGGGGAGGGCTCAGCCTCTCTGGTGACCCTCTTGTGGGACAGGAGATGCTGTTATGGGTCAGGCAAGCAGATCTGCAGGCACTGTGAAACCCTGGAAATCAGGCTGCTCTGTTTTTCAGGGGGATGCTGAATGATTTTTTTTCTTCCACTCTTAGACTGGGCCACGTTCAGGGCTGAACAGCCCTCCTCAGTGGTCTGCAAATCCACCAGCCCCCAGGCAGGGCGTGGGAGCAGCCAAAGGTATTTGTCAGCCTGGGGAGTCTGGTGTAAGTGCAAATGGATTTTGGCTTTCCCCTGCCACGCATGACCTCCCAGCTGGCTGGGATCCGTCCTGCTGGCACAGCCTGCCACAGGTGGCACCATCTGTGCCACCAAGTCCAACCCAAACAGCTCATTCCCAGCTGCAGGGAAGGGCTGGGAATGTGATAGTGACTCCCGGGCGGGGCACGGGGTGCCTCACACACTGGCTCCCTTGTGGAGGAGGAACGGGCAATAATTAGCACCTGTAGGCAACTCCCAGCCCTGGCAATAAACACAAATATGTCTCCTGGCATGGCCTTCTAGGAAAACATGGGCTGAACAAGGCCCCTGTGCCAGAGACATTCCAGGGCGTGTGTGCCACCGCCAGCTGCTCACCGAGGGGACGTGGGCTGCAGATCCAGCAGGCTGGTGGAAAGAGAATCTTTTCCCCTCTGCTGTTTTCACATCTCTGAGAGCGTGTATAGACTTCAGAGAAACTCTCAGCTTCATATTTTCATCTATGACTGAAGGAAAGGTGTGACTCCAGTTGGATTTCTGATATTATTTTATGCACTGTAGGTTTAATTTGTGCTGATACCCCAACAAAGGGGCTGTGTGGAGGTCCACAAATGTCATGTACAGCTTTCTACCTCCCTCTCACCCCTCCTGCCACCTGAAAGCCCCTGCATTGCTGCAGTGCAGAAGTTCTGGAATGAGGAGCAGCAGATGTGCAACAGGCACATACCAGGAAAAGATGGTACCAGCCTGAGACATTGAAAGAAACCTCTCAGAGGTGATACAGAATCTTCCTTGATTCCCAGAAAGCGTTTGTGGGATTTAGGAAAGACCTTGGCCCTGAGAAATGTCCAACATAGTCCAACATGGAGGACAAGCCATCCCTTTGGTGGTGACAGTGTGGGGAAAACCCATCCAGGGGACATTTACCAGGGCGTGGCCACCAGCAGGCTCCAAGAGGACACTTCAGGCAAAGGGACAAGATGCCCGTGACCTTCGGCCACCATCCCTCTGAAAAATGAAGCTCTGGACATGGGAAGATCCCCATCCCCACTCCCTGGCAGACAGGGTCTGTCAGAGGGTCTGGTGCTGCCACCAGCACAGCTGCAGGCACACGAAGCCCAAGAGACAATAAACAAAAAGCCTTCACTCTCAGAGCCGGGGCTGTGCACGGGGTTATGTGATTTTTGGAAGCCTTGCAAGGGGCTGTGTGTGACAGATGGAATTAAGAATCCCTTCACGTTGCACGGCCGCCCCGGTGCTCCAAGGCAGCCCTTGCTGAGCTCTCTGCTAGGTGGGTACCTGCTGTGCAGGAGATCTAATCAGCTCCCAGCATCTCCAAAGGAAACAGCACTGAACACTTCCATTGTTTAAAGCTTTTTTGGCTCTGGGCTCACAGAATCCTGGTGCTTGCTCTCTCGGGTATGAAAAGGGAATATAAAGCAGGCTGGACTCAGCTGTGGCTTAGCAGGCAGCATGAGCTGCTCATCAGTGATGGGCTTGCATATAAACCACTTGGCAGAGCTTCCAGGACAAGTCAATTCCTGGAAGGAAAAGCAGCTAATAGGTATGAAACACACTTTGCTTGTACCAATAAGCACCAAGGCCAAGTGTCTGCCTGTCAGATAAACTAGAAAGTGCTGACTATTGAAAAGCCTTTTGCTCCTGAGCAGTCACACCTTGCCCTGCTCAAATTCATCTCCCTGATCAAAACACGCTCTGGGGCTCAGCAGCTGAGGTGTCCCATGGCACAGTGTCCATTAGTTACAGTTTAGCTGAAATTCCTGCTTGCTTTCCTGCTGTGCCAATTTGGACCCCAGTCCTACCTGCAACCAGCCCAGAAAAGTGACTGACTCCTGCTTATGTGCTTTCCCAAATAAAAAGAGCATTTGTATTCTTTCACTGGGTGTGACTTTTGGTTTAGATTCAGGGGGAAAAGCAAACCTTTCCTCATGGGGCAAAGAGCGTGTCACCTCCATAACATACTACATAAACAGAATTTTCCTTCTGGCAAGCAAGACCCACCTGAAATACAGAGGAGCAGGGCTGAGAAAACACACTTAAGAGGTGATGGAGCTACTGGGGACTGCCCAGTAGGCAAAGCCTGTACTCCAGTGGCTCCCTCACCTGCTCTAACAACCAGAAAAGTCCATGTGGAAAAGCAGAGGTTGACACAAGCTGTGATCATGCACCTGCTCTGATTTCTGAATGTTCAGATGATGTTCCCCAGCACTGCTTCTTTGAGATAATACAGGCAAAACAAGGCAGTAATAACAGATTAGTTCTCCCCACTGCGACTTTTTTCCTGCTATTGTCCTTATCACCCAGGATGGAGTTAGTTCAATTTATGTTTTTGTGTTCAGCAGCTTTTTCAAGCATTGAGCTGGTGATTAAAATATCCTGCAGAATAAATATGTTGCAAAAGAAACAATAGGAAAACTCACGCTGTCCTGCATCAGGGAAAACAACAGGAGTGACTGTTTCAGCATGCTGAGTTTATTTAAGCTATTTGGTGATTTGGAATCAGATAAATTTGGCTGAGTATGAAACTGGCCCGAGGATTTCAGATGGCAAAATTCATAACTAAAGAATGGCGATCTCAATGGTTTAAAAACCCTTCTCTGTCACTTGCTGTGATGAATGTTGTGCCATTGCTACGGTCCAGATAATAACCACACCAAAAGGAACCCTTTATTCACGTACAGATAGGCATGACCCATGAAGGTTCTGAGGAAATATCTCCAGGTCACAGCCAGCTTTCTCCCACACCTTCAGCACAAGCATCTTCCCCCTGCCAAGGAAGGATTGTTTCCCGGGAAAGGGGTGACTGCCCCAGTGACCGTCACGGCTCTGCAGCTGTTTTATACCACAGTCTATGGTTTATCCAAAATGATGCAAAGGCACAAAAAAGGCAAACCAGCCCTGCTGTTTGCAGAGAACTCAATGCTAATTCGTGATTCCACCTGGGCTGGAGACTTAAATTTCATTATGTGCTCTATAAACTTCAGAGTTTTAGAAATAACATATAATATTACTGGCTCAGAATGAATTTCCATCTAAAGGAAAAGTCCTGAAAGGGATATATTAAATCCAAGGAAATTCGGCTTCAAAAGCTCCACACACTTCTGAACATAATATCCCAGAGTCATGCTCCAAAGTTAAAATTTGATAAAAACTGGAAATTACTTGGCATCTCAGCATATTTGGAGATACTGAGTAATAAAATGGATAAGACTTGTGCCAAGAATAAGATGAATTTTCCCCATTTGTTTAAATATTTAAACTTTACAAAATGAGAAAGGGCTGCTCAATATTTTAAATGTGGCAGGTTGTTAGTGGCATTAGTTTATATGTCTTTATCTCTCCATATTTTTTCTGAGTTCAGTATAGTTGAGTGAGATCTCATCTCTTGTTAAAATGAAGGTTTAGGTGTACAGCCAGAAACATTCATCTAGATGACAATTTAAACTATTTTCATGAATCTGTCAACCATCAACATGGAGAATTCTTCTCCATGATGAATTTCAGAAGAGATGTGTTATTTTTTAAGACATTATTGTACTTCTCTGTCCACAACTCAACATGCAACTGCTTCTTTCACCAGTACAACCAACTCCTTTACGCCATTTCACTCCTCAGAACTTCATTTCTTGAAGATTTTTTTTTTGAGGTGCTGTGCTGGGATTTTCATGTCCAGTCCTCTCTAGGGTGATAAATACCCAATATGCCAGGCACAGGTTATTGAAAATGAGCAAAATAAATACAAGCAGGGAGAAAAAAAATGTTTGCTTGGGGTTGTTTTTGAGGGGGGGTGTTGCAACTGGAAGAATGAAGACAATGTTGATTTTTTATGAAGCCTGCAAACAGTGTTATCTGAAATAAAAGTTGCCTGAAACAAAATGGAGTTTCTTTGGAAACTGCTGAAAATGAAATGCTAAGGAGGTGTCATTAGATGTGTTGGACAAAATCTTTTCCCAAGGCCACTTCAGCTAATAAAGGCAATCTTGGGTTATTTGCCACCTTGGGGAAAGGAAAAAGAACTATTTGGCTCATCAGCATGTAACAAGAGTAATTAGTGAGTTAGAAATAGGTGTGGCAGGGGAACAAAACTGTGGGGTGACAGAAGGATTTGTACATCAGGAATATGGAATAGCAGGAACTCTGGAGATTTACCAGTGATGCTGAAACAGAGAGCTCAAAAAATGGTTGTGTTCCTGGTCTGCCAGTTAACCCAGAGGTGTTTTATGTGAGCTCACAGCAGGGCAACCCTCTAATCCAATTTTCAGAAGCAGGTGGGATTGGCTTGAAGGGAACAACATGATTCCCTGGTCAGAGGAGCAGCCTGGGGATGTGACCAGTCTTGGCAGCACCCAGGAATCTCTCCCTCCTTGGATCTTGGGCATAGCTGAATTATTTCGTTCCTTGGTAGCTCAGTTTGGTTTTCTCTGTAAAGAAAGTGAATTGTATTTGGGTGTCAGCTCTGCAGCACCTCACTGGTTTATGAAACACCTCTGAAGGAAAGATGTGAAGAGTGGCTGCTAATAAAGAGTATAAAAGTCTAGAAGACAAAACGAAGATAGTGCTCAGAGCCTTAATTAAGCTGCCAGCAGACTCAGATGACGTCGCGAATCACTCAGATTTCAGTCTTTAATTTTTGACAGCACTACTCAATCAACTCATCCAATGCAATCTGTTTTCTCTCCTTAAGAAAATCCCTGAAACCAGTTTCACACAAATACCACATTGCTGTGGGCCAGCATCTCCTATTTTAACTCTTTCTCCTCTTCTTTGCTGTTTGCACTGACACTGAAGAGCCACTGACATAAAAATCCACCTCAAATTTACTCCAGAAATGGAAACAGATGCATTTTATTAGGAGTTTGCGCTGCTCTGCAGAGATGAGGAAATATTTACAGATAGCTCAGCTGATCTTTTTAAGTGGCATGATTTGATTGCCGTGGAATAATTTCTATGAAAACATTTGCAAGGTTTTTGTTACCTACCTTCCCTCCTCTTTAGGAGATGTCTTTCTGGAAAAGATTTTTCCAGAAAAAAAGGGGGGGAACGGAGACCGTAATGTAATACATGGCTATAACATAGATTGTTAATTTTTAGTGTAGCTGAATCACAGCATGCTTTGATTGAGAGGAGCCAACAAAAACATGCAAAATATGTGCCTCTTTGAACAGGATACACCACATCCTGCATTTGGTAGCCAAAGGTTCCAGTTTGCATCACAAATGCAGTCCAAGATCTCTCTCTCCTCGAGGTATGTACCTCGAAAAGTGCCAAATCTGCAAGACACGCCGCCTTCTTCTTAATTTCTTTCTTTCATTCTTCCCCATTAAAAAAAAAAAAAAAAATTTAATAATTTGCTTGTTTGGGTTTTAGTAGAGGCTCAGCAGGTGATTGAAAGAAAGGAGTTGTCAGGAGGGGCTTTGATTAATCAGAGACTTGATGGTTTGATTAATTGTCCCAGAAAGAGCTGACTGCAGCAGAAGTGCCCCAGCCAACGTGTAAACACATCGAAAGAACATTTTCAAAATACGTAAAGACAAATTGCAGTTCAAAGCTACTCTCACTGGCCTGTTGATTTGACTGCTAGAAATAAAAGCCCTTCTGCCTGGCTGATAGAAACCAGACCGTCCACGGGAGGAAACAATCGACTTCAGGTCCTTTCAAATTCTGAGTAAAAAGAGCTTGACGTTTTCTTTTTTAATTGAATTCCTTTTTTTTTTTTTTTGTCCTCTCATTCTTGTTTACAGTAATAAATTACAGCCCTTAGTCTTTTTATAAGGAAAGTTAAGTTTCCTCTCATTCTCAAGCAATTTACAACACATGTTTACAGCCCTGAGTTTCACAGAGCGTCCCAGCAAAGCATAAATTATGACAGCGAGGTAGCAAAACCAAACATCGTGCTGTGCATCGCCCAACCACCACCACATTTTACCTGCCACTTAAGGGCACCCAGCAGGAAACCTCGAGCTGGAAAAACACTCCAAAAGTCTGCCTGCCTGCCTAGCAATCTCAACGTGCAGGGGGGAGGAAAAAAAAAATAGAGATTTGCGGATTCAGCTGGCTCCCCAGGTGACTGGAGGTGATAAAAACCCTTTCTTGCCCTTGGGAGGGCTGGCTCTAGTGAGCTGCATGGTGCTCATAAGCCCTTGACAAGGTTTCTCCTCAAGTTCAGGCAAGCCCGTGGACATGCTGAGGGCCAGTCCTGTTGAGGAAAGCCAGTAAAAAGCAGAATTAGTATTTTGGGGAGGGCGGGAAACAATTTCCTTCCTGGAGCAAAAAATAAAGCTTTCCAATGGATTGGGAAAATCAGAGATTGTGGGCAGAAAATCGAATGTTTTCCAGTGTTGAAGCCAGCAGAAATGGGTTTAGTCTCCTAGCCATGCCACCTGGGGACATCCCTGGTTTTTGGGTGCTGTGCCATGGCTGGGCTGCCCTTGCAGAGGCTCTGGTGGAAGCCTGGCAGCCACCAGCCTAATTCCCTCATAATCCAATTACTGCAAAGGGCTTAATTACTCCTTCAATCATGGGTGCCAGCCCAGGGTGAGCCAGCTGGTTTTCCTGTCAGCAGCAACACAAGAAATAATCTGAAATTTGGTTTGAGTCAAACCAAAAGGGAGATTTTGCTTTTGCCCAGCAATAAACCTGAGTCAACTGAGAGCATTTGACTGCCTTAAAAAAGTGTAGATTTACATTGAATGACACATGTTTTTCAGCCCAAAAGGAAACCTACAAAGAAAAGACAGTTATTTAGCACCTGTTTTAAAATAAATGTGAATTTCGAGACTAAACACATCAACGAAAGTTAAAATAATTCCTATGCAAAGTTCTGAATAAATACTTTGACACTTCCCAAGTGTTTCATTTTTCAAAATCATGAAATATTGTCTCTTGCCTTTTACATTCTTTCCAATGGCCACCATCCATCGTTTTGAGGTCCAAGACTTGATTTTGAAGTAACATTTGTCTTTCTCAAGCTGCAAATTTTAATACATTTACTATTCCAGCTGCAAGTGTCACAGCTACTTGATCTCATTTCAGCATAGCAAGTGGGGTATGAGTTGGGTGAATTGTCTTGACAGTGCAACAGCACAGAGGAGAAAATTTGGTGAAAGCATTAAGGAAAATCTGTGCAACCAATTTGAAAAGAGTCCACACACTGATAGGAATGACTGCTTATTAATATTTGCTGAAATACAAACAGGCAAAAAACCTCTATCCCCAGATGTTTAGCTAAAAAACAGGGGATACACTAAAACATTGTGGATGCTTTTGTAACAATTGATTTGGAATATATATTTTTTGCTTTAGTCCGCTTTATTTTGCTATCACTTATCTTCACCATGTTTTATTTACCATTAATTAACCCAGCTTTTTCAAAGACCTTGGATATCAACCCTGAATGCTAGCAAAGCACCACAGAGAGCTAAAATTACCATCCTCTCCTCCCTTCAGCTACAGGGCCAAGAGATGAAGATCTGCATTACCTCTTACAACTTCCTTAGTGGCAACAGGAATCCAAAGGATATTCCTCCCTTTTTATATATATATATCAATCCTAAGTCCTTTGTCTTCCTTCTCACTCCCTATCCAGCCGTATTTTAATTAATGAAATCAAAAGACCATCTAGTAAAATAAACCAGATTTAACGAGGGAAGAAAGTCAAAACAAACAGGCACTGTTTACTTCCTCTGTGCTGATTTGCCAAGAAATGAGCTCCACGTCTCAGATTATCGATTCCTGTCAGCAATATTAACCTCCAGCAGCAGCATGAAAAGGAGCATCTGGATCTGAGGGATGAGAAGGGACAGGCGTGCACTGGAATGGAAGCAAGGAGATTTTTTCTGCACGCCTTGGTGGAGGACCACACCCCCAGAGGTGATGTTTGTGCCCTGCCCATCAGTCCTGCAGCTGGAATGTGACATCCACAGGCTCACGTTTGGCTGTGGCCCCGGTGGTTCCCTGTGGAGCAGGGGTGGGCACAGCCATGTGGTTTTTGTGTCCTCCAGAAGGTGCTGCTCCCTGCCACAGCTGGAGTTCCTGGCTGCTCACATGGAAAGATGTGGTGCCATATGTGCAGAAGTCCCATATTTCAGCTGTCACCTCCTGCTGAGCACCTCCTTGGTGTGACAGGGCTGGGATTTGGTGGCCATCCCAGGCAAAATGTGCCAGCCTTTCACGGGATGGGGTTTCTAAGGAAAGGAGGCATCAGGCTGCCCTCAGAGCAGGTGAAATCCTGCAGAAACATCTGTCTGATCTGAGAATCACCTTCACCAGTTACAAATACACCTCCAGCCTCTTGGAACATTTTATGTGGTTTTGTTACTGAAAAGTCAAGTTTCCCAGAACTAAAAGATCCAGTCCAAAAGCCTCAGTTCCAATCATTGGATCTTTTCTTTCACAGAGAAGGATTTTTAAACCAGAAACAAACTATGGTTTACATAAGCTTTGGGTTTGGGAAAATTGAAGTGTTACAAGCTTTTTCCTCATTTCCTTAATCGATGGTTGTTCCCCTTTCATCCCTGCCCCATCTTCCTTTCACCACTGAATGCACTGACAGGCTGTTTGTCTGTGGGGTTCTCTTTTTCCTTTTCCTCTGACAACTTCCCAGTATTCCTCCGACTTCTGCAATACTCAGGGCAGCCATGAGAACCCCTCCAGGACATACCTTCAACCATTGCACCACCCTGGGAAACAGAAGCAACTTGAGGATCTGCAATTTTTCTTCATAAAACCCTATTTTCCTCCTTTTCAACCGGCTCTGCAACTATCACACGCAGATCTTGCCACACTGCTGGATTTCAGCAGCGCCCTTTGTTATCCCCCCACAAACAAAGAGGGAACTGGATGGTTTCTGCAAGCTGGAGTGGGATGTTGGCTCTCCACTCACTGCTTCAGATCTAACAATGGACAATGGTGACACACTGGCTCCCCGTGGCTTCTGGGCTCCGTGTGGTGTGAGAACGGGGCCAAGGGCATGGACGTGGCACTGGGACAGGGTATTTTGGTTTCCTGCCTTTTTTGTCCGGCGCAGAGCAGGAGCCAGAGCATCCACAGGGGTATTCCCTTACTGCTCTTGGTGGCATCTGCCCCTCAGGGGCTGTTCTGTCGCTGAGAATAGAAGGAGCTCTAAGCAGAGGCCAGGGAAGAGAGCGACGTGCACATGTCCCATTAACTCCATCCCACACGGCCAACTCCCTTCTGCTGACAAACAGCAGCTCAGAGCCACTCCCTGCAGCATCTCAGCCTCTGCAGCTCGTGCTTTGGGAGCCACAACCGAGCAGAGGATGGTCCTGGCCCCTGGGCATGGGCTCAGTGACCTCCGTGTTGCTTCTGGGGGTAAATACCCTGTCAGCCAAAGCACCAGCAGCTCCTCGGTGTCCCAGCGAGCAGACAGGCGGGCTTGGAGGTGGCCTTGTCACTCGGGGCTAAAATCTCCTGTCAGTCTGAACCTTTGCAGCCCCGTGGATAAACACAGGACTGCCTGGAGCCGAGCATTAAATCCACGCTCACATGCAGAATAAATAAAGAATTAAAGGTGGTGCATGAATAAAAACAAACGCTCAGCAATGCAGAACCTGACACAGCCCCTCTGTGTCCTCCCTGTCCCAGCTCTGTGCCAGGCCTCTGCCACCACAGCCCAAATGCCAACCTGCCCTTTAATCCCCTTTTTCTCTGGTCCCTAAACTCTCACTTCACAGGGCTGACAGGGGTCAGCACACACAGTGCAGAGCCAGGTGTGATGAGTCTGTGCACAAGCAAAGCCAGCTAGGACAGTCCTCTCATTTAATTAGTCCAATGTGTTGCTAAAATCATAAGGAAAAATGCTGACTCCCTCACCCTGACACCCTGATTTTTATTCCAGACTATAAGACACATAGCGATTTCTTACCCATATTCACAGAGACATTCATTTCTTCACTCTTCTTTTTTCATTCTCTTTTCCATTTTTCTTTTCACTCCCTTGACTCCAGCCAGGATGTCAGCTACAAATTATATATATATATTTTAAATTTATATAACGCATGTGCATATATATATATATAAAATGTATATAACATGTGTGTGTATATATATATTAAGATCAATCTATATATCTTTTCAGTGATGCCTTTCAAACAGTACTGTCCTTCCAGTCCAAAAAACTAAAGCTAGCAAGGATCTGGACTTTCCAGTCTTAAACTGATACAAAGAGTGGGAATTCCTAGGGAGATGGATATGAAATTGTTCTCTAGTCTTGTGCAGGGATGTCCCTTACACTCTGTTCATGGCACAGTTGTTCCCCAAAGGCAATAGGGCTGAGGAGAAAACCTCCCACAAACTCTGCAAATGCCCCGTGCCAGCAGAGCCCTTTGGATGGGTAGTGCAGGGTCTCTGGAGTGATGAGAAATCAACGCTGCCTCTGCTACTTCCAGCTCTGTTCCTCCAAACCCCCCACACTGCTCCAGTATCCCCAAATCCTCACCACAGAGGCGCCACTGGGGGACTCTTCAGTTTGCATGAAGACATTTGTGGACTTCAGCTGAGGAATTCTGGTTTTCAGCCATCCAGAGGACGACTTTTGCAGCAATTAGCTATCAGATCTGTCTCCATTCCCCTAATTGCCTATGAATTTCACAGTGAGCAACACCAAAGCCATTAGTGGTCAGAGAGTCGCAGCAGATTCAGAACACATTTCCTAGTGAAAGAATTATTAACTAAGATCTCTTTGGGGTGACATCCAAGCCCCACTAACCGCTTCCCCAACACTCAGGAAGGGATTAGTTCTGTTTGGAGCCACTCAGATTTCAGGGGTGAAATATCTTGCAGCTGGGGGGGGTTAGGCCCTTCTACCAGTATCTTAAGAGCTGACTTTAATAAAACTTGGTAGCAATAGAGTAGGATGAACTTCCTATTAATTGCAAAGCTGCACACCCAGACCCCACATGGTGTCAGATCTCATGTCTCCACAGGAATAAGGAGCCTTCCCTAGGGTACCCCGTGGATGCTGTGTGATTCCCAGAGCACCAGGCTGTGATGTGCACTGCACACCACAGACAGAGGGCACTGGAAAGGCCAAACTTCCTCACTGGAGGAGGGTCCATTTAGTGATTTTGTAACTCCAGCTGGACCTCTTTTGGCAGAGGAGAGGATTTTTATGAGGGAAAATGCTATAAATCTGCTGTCACTGAAAGCCATCAGACACCATGTGGCGTGTTCATGATATCACCAGTGTGCACCAGTTTTAAAACAGGGGTTTTAGCCATAAAGCTGCCAGCCAGGAAGATCACATATGAGAGCAAAGCTGAACTTTTAACAGCAAAACATCCCTTTGAAAACCCTTCCTCTTCCTCCTTCTTCTCAACCCCAAAGCTTTGGAGAGATAGAGAAGGGGAAAATGAAGGGTGTACGCTTCAAAGTGCTGTGATAAACATCCCAGGATTAAACCAAAGCCAAACTTTGTGTCCCGTTTCTGAGCAGAAACAGCTGCCACTCAGCAAAAGCTTTTGCTTAATGATGAGGAGGCCAATAAAAAAAACCCAAAACAGTCCTTTTAAGAAAAGGAGTGTATCTGTTTTATCCTGCTCATCTTGCCCTGCCCTAAGTTAAAAATCAGGAGGAATCGGTGCAATGTGCCAGGTAGGAGTCAGAGATGGAAATCTAGCAGAGTAAATGTGAGCCACGCAGCCATAAATTGCTTGCCTTAACTGTTTGTGACAATTGGTAGCAGACAAAAGTTATATATCTCCAGCAAATGTTTCTGCAGCACACAGCTTTCCGTTCTGCTCCGGTTACCGTGGCCTTTCTCACCACCTCCTTGCAGAGCTGTTCCTTGTGTCTGAAGGAAATGCTGGAGGAGAGGGGAGCAGCCAGAGCCCAGCCAGGCCACTGAAACCCTCTGACATGGGCTATAACAAACGAAGGCAAAACACAAGGAGCCTCAGGGGACTGAGAGCTCCACGAGGCAGAGATTTTGTGCATTGATACCTGCAGACAAAATCCTGATTGTAGACACCAGCTCAGTGCCAGAACACTTTTCCGCTAGGAGACTTCAAATTTATGCTTCTAGTAGGGTTGAGAAGTTCACAGAAAGGTCATATTCATCTGTTTCTTTGCACTGTAACGCAATACCTCTCCCGGTGATTTTAATTAGGACCCTCACAATTAATTTGTTTCCCCATCACATGTGTATTTCACTTCTTGTCACAAGTAGAAGAAAGGCTGCTGCAGTTGCTGCCTTCCCTACCAAAGGAAAAATGAAAGCTCATTACTCCTGCCCACAATAAGGGGTAATTCACCCTACTGCTCCTACACCCTGGGCTTTTTCAGGCAGGTTGAAAATAACTGCTCCTTTCAGCTGGCTGCACAATGCCCAAGAATCTTTGCTTTTGAAAGTTTTGCCTTGTTCCCCCACAGACTGCTATTGGGACCCAAACCAGCTGGCTGTGTGTGCATGCAGAGCAAACTTTGCACATGCCAAGGGGGTAGGTAGGTGGGGGAGAGCAGTAGGGAGAGGGGAGAGCAATTTTGCAATATTTGTGTCATTTATATGGTGTCACAGCTGAAAGGGACGAGTAGGGATATTCACATTTCCCACCAAAGAGGCTGCACAGCTCAGTTTTACTCAACACTTTTGGGTAAAACCTGGGGTATTTAAAGTTTGGAAGATAGGGATACTGTGATTGGGAAAATCTCTCTTAGCAATGAATCACACAGAGGGAATATATTTCCTGTTTGTTGGATGCAGGATAAGAACATTCAGATCCTAAAATTAATTCAGGTTTCTCTCTGCTACTATACAAACACTGTGTCTTCTAATTTGTTCATTTTTCTCAGTATCTGGGTTTGTGCAATGCAAATGGTTGAGGATATTGCAGAATTTGGCTCTAAAAGAGCAGAAGAGATTCAAAACAATTTTCTGATCCAGTCACAAACTTTGTTTTTTACAATGGCCCTCATGCAAAGGCCACTTGCCAATGGTTTTGAAGGAGCTTTTAGATAAACCCCAAGCACAGCACAAGTAGAGGGGCTTTTTTCTCTTACCAGTTTTGAATGGACAGGCCACTTTGGGATTCAGGTACATGCCCATAAATTTGGCTGGCAACACACAGAGGCCTCCAGCTGATATTTAGGAGCTGCCATGTAGGGGTGGTGGTCTGCCCAAGCCCTCTGTGAGTTCCCTAGGAGAGAAGGAACTCTAAATCACTTCAAATTGAGCTGATACAACACTGTCACATTACAGTTTTTCATCACTCTGTCTTGGCCTGTAAAAGCCTTGCTCAAGTTTCTTTCCTTCTCCCTGATGAGCAGTGTTGAGCTACACAGAATGCTTGGAGAGCAGCTTGGGATGGGGAAGGAGAAATCATCAAAATTATGTGAAGCATGATGAAATCTCTGAAACGTGGGGGTAAAACAAATAAGCTCTTCTTTTGCATAAGCTCCAGGTTCACTCATCTGTTGAGGACTCATAAAAGGCACGAGCTGGACGAATTTAAGGCATCTACGATGGGGATAAGCCTGTGTGAAATCATACAGAAACTCCTCAGAGTTTTCCACGAGGTCACTTCAGAGCTGTCCTCACTGGGTCAGGAGGATGTATGAATTTTAACACTTCCAGTGTGCTGGAATCATGCTAAACATGGAACATCCTTAACCCTTTCTGTAAAGAGATGTTTCTACACCGGGCAATGAAGCAAGGAATGACCATGTTTGAGTGCTGTCATCACAAGAAGCCAGGCAGTTTTGTGTAGGACAATCCCTACGGCTCTCAGAGGAAGAACAGACCACCTAAGAAAACTAAATGATGGTGAATGAGGTTTTTAACATCATGTATTTCCATATTTCAGGGATCTGAGGAAGGGAAAGTGATTGAACCCTAAGCAACTTCCTAATCAACCTGCACAGCTTGTTGACTATCCCATCAACATTCAGAACCATGGGACCATTTAGGTTAGAAAAGAGCTCTGAGGTCACTGAGTCCAGCCACAGTTTCACCACAGTTATAAGCTGGGTGGTGGAAGGGAGCAGACACTGCCCAGCACAGCTCCTGCAGGACAACTGACCCCAGCCTTCCCAGCCTGAACTGGAATTACTCAGCAGCAGAGGCAGTGAGTGCAGATGTATCATTGCCTTCAGGATGAAAGCTGACTCCTATTCCTTTGGACCAGCTCTTGCCCATGGCTGCACCTGTGTGCTTTGCTGAGTTTGTCTTCCAAGCCTTTCTCCAGCTCTGGCTCTTTTCCTGCTCCAGAGACTCTTAAAAGTCATTGTCCCAGAGAGCTATCCAGTGCCAGAAATATAACAAATTAGCAGACAAAGACTGAGGTGTCAAAGCAAAGAAGAAAATAAAGAACCAAGGGGAACAAAAAAGAACATTGTGACCGAGGCAGCCCTACCTCAAAGCAGTGGATACAAAAAGAGAGCACACATGTTGATGTTTTTACTCCTACTGATAAACATCAAAGGCCAAATAGAAGCACCAACTTTTGTAGAGGCTGGTCTGCAGCACGGTCCCCCATGCACTTGCAGGAGAAATTCAGCCTTCCCTTATTGGAGGCAGCGAGGATTAACGATTATCCAAAAGAATTAAAAATGCAAGTGATGCTTACTCATTCTGGACCATCCCCCTGGCATCCCACAGAGGCAATCACCTCTCTGCAACTCACAGCTCTGGTGGTTCCAGGGAGGTTTATTTCCTTTGGTAGAAGATTTCAAACTACACAACTCAGAGATGCTCCTGGATGCTCCTGGACACCTCTGGAAGCAGTGGAGCTGCAGGTGGGCTGATAAATTCTATAGAATTAAGGTCACTGTTTCAGTAAGACATTTTTGTCTGTAGATAAATATATTTTTGAGCAGTTTTCTCAGTAAATATTCTTTAAAGGGGTCTGTGTTCAGTGCCTGTCTGTCGTGGCAATGAATGTAATCCCAGTGGATGTATTTGCTCAGGTTTGGCATCTCCTGATGGGGTGCCTGTGATGGTTGTGCCACCTTCATGACAGAAGGCCTGGACTGGGGACAAGGTGGGTGTGAGGGGCTGGTTTGGCCCACAGCAGGAGCCTCAAGGAGTACATCACCACCACGGAAGCAAAATACTCTGTGCTCTGACACAGAGTAAAGACAAGGAGATGGAAAGGATGTGATCATGTAAAGAAACAGCTCTTGGAGATCTACATTCCCAAAGGTTTGGAGGACCCAATGTCAACCATCAATCAAGACCAAGGAAAACTCTGAACTTGTAACCTCCAGGCTCAGCCCATAAGCAAATGTTTGCACAAAAAGCACAATAACAATTGTCTAAAGGAAAGATGTAGCAATCTACATGGAACTTGGAGTAGCAGATAAAATTTGTTCCTAACTATTTGTGGCTCACAGCACTTCAGATCTATTGTAACCACTGTATGACCATGAAAAATGACATGTTGTCAGTACACTAAGCCCTGCAGTCAGATCCTAAAAGCATGATCCATCACTTGAGTTGAAGAAAAATATCTTGTGAGGGTTGGCACTACAAGATTCATGTCCCATCCTGTCTTAGAGAAGATGGTGACAAACACACTCACCAGCCAGTCTACTGCAATATAGCAAACAGTCTGACAAAGTGCTCTAACTCTTGATGTTTTTCAAGTGTCCAAGACTGAAAGAGCCCCAGTTGAATGGTTCTTCTAAACTATTTCCTCAGAAAGTAGTATTCAAGCAACAACAGCAATGTGGCACTCTGACAAATTCTATCCTGATATAATTATTTACAACAGAATCATTCTGTGTGGCCAAAAGGTGACACTGGACTACAAAGAGGGCACTTAGCTGTGTGTGGGGAAATGTCCAGGCAGGGTTTTACTGGTGCAATGGGAACTAAATGGTCTGGTTTAGTGCCTTCAAAAGAGCACAATCTGAGTACAGGGAAAACTTGGAAAATTGGAAGGCAATTTAGTCCCAATCCAAATCTAAAATTTTTGGTGTTGGCCAAACTCTCTCTCAAGCTCATTGCTGCTGATGGTGCACATTTTTATTCTCAGTGTGTTCCAAAACATTTAGCATGGTTTCAGTAGGAGACAGCTTTACAATTTCGTAATATCACTGCTTATCTTGCATTGCCAAACTTCTCTCCTCCCTCAATCTCTATTAAAAGAACTTCCAAGGACCTGTTTCTTTGAGCTTTCTTAATAGCTCCCTCCAACCAGTATGAAAATGCCAGGTCTGAGAGCTGCTCTAAAGGCCAGGTTGGGATGAGATTTGAGGTTCACAATTTGATTGAAGCAAACACAGCAGCACCTCAGGAATTTATTGCTTGGATGGAGAGTTTGTTACTTTGCAAACTCTCATTTGAACATATGCTGCTGAGCTGGAACTTTGGATATATGCCTGAAAAGACACTGATTTCTGTCCTGGAGTGATTACCAGCACCAAAGGCCATCCAGTGAACTGGAGAATCTGCAAGTCCTTGAAAGACAGCATAAAGGGCGGGAAAATTGCTCCTTTTGCCTTAAAATAGATCAAATCAAGGAGCAGCAACCTTACTAGAAGGGCAGCTAAGTGCCAGCCATGCCTATCCCCCTCATGGCCCAGCATTACTTGCATTCAGCAGCCAGCACAGCTTTTTTGGAAGAGGTGTGAGCTGGGTTTTTGGATTTGGCTCTCAAACCCCACTGGCAGCACAGGACAGATCACCTCGTGCAGATCTGCAGTGGCCCCTGACTGGTCATATCATTTTTTTTTGGAATGCATCCTCTTGGAAGAGGGCACCAGACAGAGCAACGACGCTCCCGTTCTGCAAGGGCTCAACATGGAAGCTTCACCATGGCCAAGCTTCTCAGGCAGCAGCTGAAAAATAATAACTACTAAGACACTGTTCACAAAGGTCTGCTCTAGCCTGTGTCCTGCATTTTACTAAAGAAAGACAAAGTTTAGCAGTAAAACAAGGCACAAACAATGCCACAGCTCTCTGGTGAAATGCTTTTCTTTAAGTTGCATTACATGCATGAAAAACCAAATCAGCTCTGAATTCCAGCTCCAACTGGATACAAGGCAGGGGAGTAATTAAAACAGCATAGAACAGTAGACCATGTCAAGAGCAATCAAAATTTACAAGCTCAGTAGATAAAGATTGTTTGTTGTTTTCCTAGAAGCCGGGAGTAAGACTACCAGAGCGTTAGAGGATACCAACAAAAACCTCTGCATTCCCACTTCTTTTGCAGAAGAAAGCAGCAGAATTATTCAGAACTTCCAAACACACAGAGCTCTGCCCGACCTCTCTTGGCAGATGGCCCATTCACCCTGAAAAAAAAAAGAAATCACACAAAGATCTCAGTGTCCAGAGCCCAGACTGCGATGGTGTGAAGCGGGGAAACACCGGGGCTGAGCTGGGACAGAGACCCCTGAGATCTGGGGCTCCCTGGGCTGTGCTGCAGCAGGAAAACTGCTCAGGGGACAAATCAGAGCCCCCTGAGGATGAGGAGCCTCTGTCTCCATTTAATGTGTTTGTTCTAAGGCTGAGCTGTACAAACTGTCCCTCTGCTGCCTCCTTGGAGGTGCTGAAGTCAGCCCAGATGAATCAAAGTTAGCAACAACAGGGCAAAGGGAACATTTGCTGCCTTTATTGCTGGTTTTTATTACACAAATTAAGTATTATGAAAGACAGCATCATGCTGAGGATTGAAGATATCAAATGAAGCCAGCCGAAGAAACACGGGTTTCCTAAAACCAGATTTTTCACTTTTGAGTTTTGAAAGAGCAATTTTTGTTTTGTTGCTTTAATTACAAATCCATTTTATTTAAGGATTCCTTTTCTTCCAGGGGAAAAAAGCACCCAAAATATAAATCAGAAAGAAAATGCAGTAAAAGAATACAGAGCAGATCTATCACATATATTTTTGTTCCCAGATCTAACACACATATTTATGTTCCCTATTTGATTCCTGGTTGTGTGTATTTGAGGAGAACCTCTTCCATACTCCAGGGTTAGACATAGAGCTCAAATAACCATGGAATAGAGATGATATTCCTCTAATGATATAAGATTGAAAAGAAGCTTTTTTGGAAATGATTCTTTTACCAACACACCATCAGCTGGCCTCCATACCAGGTTCACCACTGAAATCTGGTTTTTACTATACTGGGGATGTCACCCTAGAAGGTCCAGGCTTTCATTTTAGTACTAAATTCTATGATTCTATGACCTATGCAGGAACCATTTGAGGGCAGTGAGATGTGAACTCACAGTTCCAGTGCCTCACTAGAGAAGCTGTGGGTGCCCCATCCCTGGAGGTGTTCAAGGCTGGACAGGGCTTGGAAGAACCAGGTCTAGTGGAAGGTGTCCCTGCCCAGAATGAGATGATCTTTGATGTTCCTTTCAATCAATGCTTCTTTCAATGCAGCAGTACTTTACAACTTTCCTTTAGTTTTAGGTCTTCCACTGAGAGCTGGGGGCCAAAAGCATCATCCCCATGTGCAGTCAGTGCTCTCCCATTTTTCATCCTGAGCTGCAGGAAGTGGAGTTCCTCCTCCAAGCCCTTTTCTCTGGGGTTGAGCTCCTGGGAGAGCTTGTTTGAGCCTCACCACAACACCCAATACTCCTCTTACCACTCCCAAGGCTCTCCAGGCCACCCCCTCAGCAGCTCAGCATGGGCACCACCAGAGGTACAGAAACACCCTGAGCTCCCAGGGCCACGATTTTGGCTGGCTCCACTTAACCATCACTGCATCTGTGTTGCAGTAGCACCTAGTGGCCAGGGCTATGAAAACACACAGAAAAAGGAGGAATTCCTGCCAAAAAAACCCTAAATACTGCTGAGCTCAACCAAGAAACAACAGGTGGCCATGGATGACTGCTGCAGCCAGCACAAGGTAACTCAAGTTGACTCTAAAGGCCTAATGCTCATGTGAAAGTGAGAGTAAAAATAATTTACATCCTGTACTTGTTGGCTCAAGAGACCTCAGCATAAATGAGAATCCAGTCCTAAATCCTCAATGGGATCCAGGCTTCAAGAAGGATTTCAGCTCAAGAAGGGGTCTGGGTTCTACTTTGCAGTGTGTGAACAGCTGAATGGGCAATTCTTATTATTTTAAGAAATGTCCTGATGGGTTTGGTATGGTTTTGTTTTTTCCTTTAATAATTACACCCCACTTATTAGGCTGTAACCAGGGGACCTATAAAGCCTGTTGAGCTAAGATCAGCACAAATCATCCCACCAGGAACACACAGTGGAAAACTGAGAATGCAGGAGGACGAGGTGTTGCTGAAGTGTATGAATCATGCAAGGAGAGCTACTTCTGGGAATCACACCTGTTGTATCCTTCCTTTAAGAAACAACAAAAAAAGAGAAGGTGGTTCTTTCTTACTGGCAGTACAGCTGTCGAATTCAGGAGTGCAGAGTCTAAAAGAAAACCGAGCTCAAAGAGCAACAAGACAAGAAAATAACTGATGGCCAAATTTTCCTTTGCCTTTTCACTGTTTAATCAGAGCTCAGGGAAATAAATGTCATGCTGAAATTCTTGGAAGCAGGTCCTGAAGTTCCTTCTCTGAACTCCAAGCATGTCCTGCTGAACAGGACGGGATTGGAACGTCAGGAAGTTTTCCAAGACAGTGCATGGTTCACTTGGCACCAGGAGCTCAGTCTGTGCTCTCAGGTCAGCCCAGGATGGAAATCTTGTTTGGGTCCAGCATTCCCAACTGTCCTTAGTGCCACACTGTGCCTTCCTGCCAGGGTGTTGTCTGGATTAACCAGCCTGCTCTTGGCTGGGGAATCCATGCCACTTTCTCTGTCCCCATGGAAGAAAGGAGCAGGAGCCACTGGCAAATCCAAGCTCTGGAAAAAGCTACCAAGAGGAGAAAGCTGCAGACAGGGATGAGAAAAGCCATCACTCCATGTCATGCCTTGCATCAGCCTATAGCAAGAGGAACTACAGGGGTTTTGTGAAATGGGCCATCACTGAGATATCTCAAAAATATGCTCCTGAGATTATTGCAAGAATTTATTCTCTTTTTCCCTGGTTACCTACTTCTCATCGGGAAAAAAAACACAACAGAGAGGGGGAAAACTCCACATTTCTAGTAGGAGTTCTTTGTTTTAAGATTTTTTTTTTCTTAATAGGGATGAAAGAAATGATCAGAGGAAAAATGAGCTCGTTTCTGTCATCTGCTGCCACCATCTGCAAACCCAGCAGCAACATCTTTGAAAGAGAGGATTAAATCCACCCACTTCTCTTGTTTCTGCCTTCCCTCCCAGTGTGGTGGGTGGTATGAGCCAGTAAGGGGGAAGCTGGCCTAGAAATAAGGACCCAAAAAGTGCCAGTACAGACCCAAGTTCCCTCCCATTGCTGTCATCAGGTTGCCCCACCAAATAAATTCATTTTTCTGCCCTTTTTCCTTCTGTAGGTTCACTAAATAAACTCCTCCTCTGTGCAAGGATGTTGTGTTGCTTTAGAAAGATTGGTGTCCCAGGAACTCTGGGGGAACAGAGCACAGGATAAGAGCAGCAGCAGGTCCCATTTTCCCCTGATGATCAGGGCTTTCTGACACTTGAGCTGCTCTGCTGCTGAGTGCAGAGCTTGAGAAAGACAAGGGTGATCACGTAACACTGTGAATATCCAGCCTGGGTTGAATCCTCCAGTAAAGGTTTCAAAACAAATAATAGCAATGCAGCGTATTTTTTTGTGCCCCAGTGGTTCCAGCCAGGACTGGGACCAGATGTGCCAGTTTTCAACAAGAAAGGCTACTCATGCTATTCTTGGCACAGCTTGAAGCAGAAAGTACCACAAATCCTATTTAATGTAGTGCCTAAATGCCAGAGACCTATTTGTTCTCTGGGTTTTTCAAGTTCAGCTGGTTCCGATAACCATCTGACCTCCAGGGCCCAACTCAGTCACAACCCCGACTCCCACCCCTCACAACTGCACCCATCACTAATGTCTTCCTTCTGGAAATGGGTTTCTTCCTATGGCTCAAGATTGCCTTGCAAATAAAGTTTACAGAACAAAGCGAGGCACGCCGCAATTTAAATTGCATCACGTTTTCAGTAGTGAGATACAGATTGGGTAGGGTTGGCACCCCAAATTAGCAAGATGGGCACGGGTGCTACTGACAGATGTTTAGAAAACTGTTCACATGGCTGGAGATAAGGGGCTTACTGCCCAAAATACCCATGAAAGTAAGAGCAGATACAAGCATATCAAAGCTGCATGGAGAATTCATCCTCCCTTGGGTTCCCATTATATGAGACTGATCTGCCAGAACTCAGATATTGAGCAAAGCAAATCCCTGTCTCACGCTGAGCTCTGGATGATTACAACATCTTACCCTGCAGTCCCATTAACCAGTTCAAATAGAAAAATTGTCATTTGTGTGGCAGACAGCCTCCTGACAGCCACCACTTTCAGTCTGAAAAAATCCAAAGTACTAAATATCCTTTTTTTCCCCTCTGTCTTCACCAGTAAATCTTCCTGCTAGACCTCAGCACAAACCAGAATTGCTTAGGAAAGAAAGGAACAGTGGAGGAGCAACAAGTTAGAGACAACACAGGATTTAAATCCATGGAGATGGATGGGTTTCACCTCAGGGTACTGAAGGAGCTGAATGATCTGGAAGACCAGTGTTTAATACCAAAAATGGTCACAGTGATCAAGGCAAGTCCTTAATGACAGGAAAAAGCTGACCCATCTATCAGAAAGGTGGAAAAAGGGTCTGAGGCAGCTGGGTTCCCTCCATCCCTGGAAGAACCACAGAACATATGTGCTGGAGTCCATTTTCACACAGGGAAGTTCTGGAAGATAAATAGGGAATGGCCAACACAGATCTACTTAGAGCAGATGATTTTGACTGCCTTGTTTGATGAAATGACTGGCTGTGGAGACAAGGTGAGGAGCAGTGCCATATTTAGCTTTTAGGAAGGCTTCTGACCCTATTTCTCGTGGTTGTGGGTTTGTAATCTGAGGAAGCATGGGCTGGACAAATGGATCATTGTATGGGTGTAAAAGGGGCTGGACAGCTGGACCCAGAGCGTGGCAATCGATGATGCAGCAGTTCACTGCCAGCTGGGGGAAAAGCCAAGGCACAGCAGCAGGGTTTGTACAGCCTGGTGGAGAGGAGGCAAAAGGGGAAGCCCTCATGTCCAACAGCTGTGTGCAGGGAGGTCACAGTGCTCATGCAGAGAAACACCCCAGGTGAGAAGGTTAATAAAAGGTGCAACACAGATTGCAAGATGAGAAGTGTATAGTGCAAAAGCTTTTTATGTAGCTGGGTAATTCAGCTCTGGAAGGTGTTATCTAGGGGTGATCTTGCATCTGCCTCCATGGTTGTTTCCAAGCCATGGCTCATCTGATCTAAACTTGATTATAGTCCTGATCTAGCTGAGAGATCTCCTGCAACCAGTTCTTTTTTAATAACTGTGTGATTCAGACAAGCACCTCACTGAGAAGGGAGATGAGTTAGGAAGCAAGAAGGTAAAACTTTGCCAGGACAGATCCTGGCTCTAATCTCTGATCTATGGCTCAGTCCCCCACACAGAAACAGGACAGGCCACAGCTGCTCCCAGCACCAGGGGAGGGTGGGACATTATCCAGGGATGGTCACCTGCCTGGTTAATGCTGATGAAGACACCGAGCTACTGAGTCCATTCTGCCTCACTACTCCTCCCCTTGACCTCTTCCTCCCTCCAAACCTGGACTTGATCATTTGCTGGAAAGAAACAGGCAAGAGGAGCTCTGCTGCTACTGACACAGGATGAATAATTTACAAAGAGGAGAGCCAAGGCCAGACCAGCTTTCATAGTAAATAAAAACAGCTCTTTGTTGTCAAAAGGAGAACTGGATCCTTGGCACGGTCTGGTGACAAAGCAAAGCTCCATATGTGGGGAGACAGCCATAAGAGGCTGAAAGCATCTGCTGGGATATGCCTGAGAAATAACCCAGTGCTCTCCTGGAGCAGAAGAGTGACCACTCAGAGCACCCAAAGAGCACCTTGGTTTGCTCTGAGGGGCCCCTGAGGTGCAGAGCTTTGTACCCATGTGATTCCAGTCCCCCTCCTGGCGCTTGTGTTTTGTCCTCTGCTGGCAGAGAGGTGGCTCAGGGGGCCTGGCTCTGGTTAAGGCCTCCCCTCCCACTCCCCCACCCCACCTTGTTACTAAGCAGGACTTTTCTGTTTCGTCTCACTTTGCTTTTATTATGGCAAAGCCCTATAAAACTATCAAGTAGAACTGGCCGAAAAACAGTGTTTCCAGTGCCTTGAAAATATACGGATTTAAACATATATATATACATAACATTTGGGTCTTATCCAATTTGAACAGAAACCTTTTTCAGGTTGTTGGGTTTTTTTTAAAGGGGAGCAGTTTCCAGGAAGCCAGAAGCTCCCCAGACCCTGCTGCAGCCTCCCAGTGAAACTCATGTCAGAGCTTGTCAGCCTCAGCGGGCAGCTGCCGAGCTCCCAGCATCCCTGCCCTTGGGGCAAATCCACCAGGTGCATCCGCTCGGGAGCCAGGGGCTTGTGCACACTGTGCTCCTCCTGTCCTGGAAGAGATCTATCTGCCAGGAGTACAGGTGGGTTTCCTTAAGCTCTCCTCCTCAGGCATGGGGGAAAGTCAACCGTGCTCAGCGCAGTTCCAGCAAAATAAGCCAGGCTTAAGGAATGATGTTTCATGGGAACGTTTCTGACCCGCTCAATTCTCTGGGATAAACCATCAAAGAAGGAGCTTGTTGGCTGAAGGAGCATTTTCTTTGCAGGGATATCTGATCCATCTGCAACCTGACTTCCCTCTCAGGAGCATCCAGTCCCAGTGATCCTTTCTTGTTGGAGCTGGCTGCCAACAAATACAACTCCATGTGGAAATGACAAGACCATGACCACCCCACCGGTGCTAATGGTTGCTGGGGTGATGTCAGAGGAAGATGATCCCAAACATCTAAACTGCTGCCTTTAAGAGCTGAAGGAAGATGCTGGCACCACTTTATGACCTCGCTGGGTGTATCTTCCCTTCACGCACTCAGGCCCGGCAATGAGAACATCCATAAATTAATAGTTTGGATTACCTTAAAACAGATTCCTCTGAGTCAGCCCATATGGATGTGACGAGCTGGTGAAGCATACAGCATGCTGCAGCTTGGCATCGTGCCTGCAGCTCCTTCCTGTAAAATGGGCAGCTTTTAGAGTCATTTAATCACACTTAAACAAGCTTTTTATCTCATTTGTTCTGCGTCATAACTCTCCCTCCAAACACTATAAACCGCTGTGGCAACACCATGAAGCACAGGCCAGCCTCACATTTTAGAGTCATCTGCCTGGCTCTCACAGTTTGTTTAAATCAGTGTTTCATGACAAATATCTGTTTTCTGCAGGTTTTTTTTTAATGAAGTTTTTTTTCCACACATGGCTCAAAGTTCATTTTCTCATGGTGAAGTCATCACCCTTTTCAGCCACCACATCCTCAGGCTGCAGGTGCAATCCCAATGCCTCCAGCTGTCTGGAAACGGCACCTACAGGAACATGTCTGGATTCCCACTGCCCAGGGGTCCCCCAAACGTGGCACAGATGGCTTTGTGTCACCTGCTGCTCTGCATAGAGGGTATGGGTAAAGTGTTTTGTTCTCTTTCCCTCCATGTTCAGCCTCCCTGTGCAGCCTGAATGTCTCAGCCCTCACATGGGGAGATCCCTGCTATTTGTTCAGATGCTGTGGGTGATATACAAATGGCCCATAGTGATGGGTGCAGAGTGGGAAATACCCTTTACTTTGATAAGCAAACCAAGCAAGCAACTCCATTAAGATTGTCTGCTATGGGGGCTTCAGAAAGTGAAAATGACCCAGCCAGGTAGGTATTTACAGGCCGCCTTTTACCTTTCATTTACATTAAAAAACCTCAACACTGGCAAAACTTCCCCTCCACATTTGTCTCACATTGTTTCACCCTGTGACAAATCCCAAGAACAAACCAGGATTAACTGGATGCCCAACCCTGCACCTGAAATGCCACCTCCCTCTATCCAACAGAAGCTGCCTGTCACAGAACCTCAGGAGTTAAAATACCCTGATAAGCTTTAGCCTCCTGAGTGAGAGGGAGAAAGACATCTGCTTTTTATATTCACAGCCCAGCATCTCTGTGCTCCAGTTCTGAAAAATCTGCATTCCATATCAACAGAGAAGTCCTCATAATTTATGCAATGATATACCAACATATTTAAAGGGTTATATTTTACTCTAATGAGAGAAATAAGATATCATTTCCTTCACATGAGGAAGGGAGAGTTCTTGTAATAAACACCAAATGGGCACCTCTTAATTTCTTTAAGAGCAAGGATATTATCACAGCAAAGTCTTTGAGCTTTAGCTACCTACCAAACAAATCTTCACCAAAACAGATGTGGACACTGTAAGAACATCCTGGGAACTAAAGGATGCAAACTGATTTCAATAAGGCCAAACAGCAGAAAAGCAAGACTGAGAATTTGTTGCATGTCTCCCTGCATCTTTGGGTAAGTGAGGTTATGCCCAGTGAGGCTAAATTAACCTTATTTCCTTGTGCTGTCTTTTCTGTAGTCATCATCTTTCCCACACTCTCAAAATAAAACCTTTTCTTAGCAGAGGAAGGACCAAAATCTCCAAGAAGAAAGGCAGAAAGGGTTTCCATCCATAGAAAGGTTAAAAATTGCAAAAGATCTGTATAGATACAAATGGTAGAAGAGCCTACAGATGAAGGAGAGAAATCAAACAGCAGCAGCAATGTAGGAGAGGAGGTTCTGTTCTTTGGATGGTTTCCCACTGGGAGAATATAACTTTTAGACAGCAAAAATAAATGGAGATCTTCATTTCTGCTGCAGTGCTAAATGGCTTTTAGCTGCAGATGAGACACACAGGGAACCAAAAGAAAACGGCATGTTCGAGGAGAGGGAACAAAACAAATTAAGTGGAAATCACCCCAAAAATACCCTGTTCATGCTGCAGATCCTGTCCAGCTGTGAAAGAAATAACAGCCTTTCTGTGTAAGGCAGCATTTGTTCATATACTTGAGTATTTAAATAATTTGCCTAAAGGACACTAATTTATTAATTTTAGAATTATTTGTACTGACCCACAAAACTAAACAAGTTAAACCATGAAAAGTCAGCATACTAAAAAGAAAAACAATTTTAGAAATTGTTAAAAATACCCAAATAAGGCAATAAAGGGAAGATGAAATTCCAGTTCCATTTTGTGCCATTGTCTTAGAGATCATTACAAGGGTCCATTCAACCAAAGATGACACTTGCATAGGAGGAAGTCCTCTTTATGCTCTGTTAATTGCTTCAACAATATAAAATTAATGGCTAAATGAACTGCATTTATAGTGACTGTGTTCCAGATACTATCTGCATTTAACAGAATGCCCTTTGTTAGTCATTCCTAGACTGATGAACAGTTTGGGACAAAGGGGGACATACAGGGAATGTGCCACAATCCCACAACTGCACCACAGACAGGGACACACATCCCCCATTCAGAGGCTGCAGAGCTGCTCGGAGGCAGAGCCCTTTTACCATCCTGTTGTTCCTAAATCCTGCATCTTTGTGCTGCTGAGAGGGAGGCAAGGGAGGCCAGGGCAGCCAAACCCCCTGCCCAGGGCTGGGAGAGCAGAGCTGCTCCCTATCCCTGGCAGTGATGCACCCTCAGCTCTCCCAGCCTGACACAGCTCCCTGTTCCTGTTTGGCACACCCAAAACAAAGATAGGGACAACTCAGATTTGCTGACAAACCCTTCTCTGCCAAACACCAGAGCCCAAGCCAAGCCACATCACCATATTCACCCTAGCAATAATTCACCATCCATTTCAATTCAAGGTATTGATTTTTAAAGGTGGAAAGACATGTCTTCTTTCTGACTAGAAATTTTCAAGATATTAAGAACTTATTTTGCTATCTCTTCCCCCATCTGTGACATAGAAGTAAATCTTCCTTAAATCTTTCTCTCTCCCTTGACTCATCTCATACATTCCTTCCCTTGAAAATCCAGATTCTCATCCGTTCCAGGCCTCTTTCCATGCCAGATTCTTGGGGAAGAATTCTCCTTTCTTAGTAAAGAGCTGGATTTCTCTCTTCTTTCCTCCTTGCTTACTTTCCCAGGTCAAATCCACATCTTCCTGTTGGATGTACTAATTACCATTCTGTTGCCACTCTCCATGCACGTTCCCATTCCCCTTCTGTTGCATTCAGATTTTCATCTCCCAGTCTCTCATTTCTGTGAACTTATTTAGGCTCTTTTTCTTCTTTATCCATATTGTCCCTCCTCCTCTCTTTTGGCTGGTGTTTTTCAGGTTGGACAAAGTACCCCTTTCTTTTATTGCAAGCACAGGCAGGCATTTTGCATGTTTTAGATAAAGCTGTGGGCATCTGCCCGAGTTTAAATTAATAATGATGTAGATACAAGCCAAAACTTGTGTTTCCAAGCAGGAGCAAAACATGACAATAAATTTCCCCTTTTCAGAAGAAACTCTATTTAAAGAACAATAATTTAGGGAGCCAATGCATGAACCAATTCCAGTTTCTTCTCATGATGAGCAAGTGGGGAAAGGGGACAAATAAAATCTGGGCAGAAAATGCCGTGGAGAAACGTGACCCACACACCATTACTTGTCTGAGAAATTCACAAACCACTTAGAGGAATGACAGCTCTTCTAATGCCTTCTGTGGCCCAGGATCCCACTTGGAATGCTGGGACCTGACCCTTAAATATCCAGATGCCTCTGGAAACCTGCAGGTTCTCCTCACCACGGGCAGGATTCAGTAGGAAGGTTGGTTACCTGCTCTCCAAAGGCTTGCAAGCTTCACTCCAGCAAAGTGTCAGCTGCATCTTGGACACCAAGATTCCCTTTTGGTCAAAGATTATAAATAGCAGCAGGCAAATCAGTTGCCATTAATCATTTCTAATAGCACCCAAGGCTTTAAAACAGCAGTCAAAGGAAAGAGTAATTAAAGACATAAGTATATATAGGAACTGGGATGGAGTACAACTTTGGGATTTGCTAGACAGATACTCATTTCCTCTGGCTTCTTTGCTAGAGATTTCCCAGAGGACACACAGTGAATCCAATTGATCTGGACTTCAGTAAAGTATGTCACACAGGGCCACATGGAAAATGGCTCTTTACAGGAAAAAATAGGAATTTGTACAAGTTCTGAAAAAGTACATGAAGTGTTGATTTGTATGAAAGGAAACACATTATGTGAAAAGGAAATTCTTTGACTGAAGGGAATTACTCGTGGAGCTCTTCAGTGCTGGGTATTGGGGAATGTTGCTGGGAATTCTCATTAGTGACCATGGCATGTAATGCAAGAAATGTGCTAATGAAGATTGCTGAAGACCCCAGGTTCAGAAATGCCCCAGAGAAGACAAGAAGATTAACACTAACTGGATGATCTTGAGGCAAGAAGTCACAGAAAACAGACAGAAATTTGTGGTGCAAGCTGTGAGGCTCCATATCACTGCAACCCCTCTGAGGTGGAAAGACTGGGAGCACTGGATAACAACATCTGAAAGGAAGGACTCTGAGATTAGCAGAAAAGGAAACCATTTTCAGGAGCAGAAACCAGAAGAGGATGGCCTAATTTGTACCCCAAATCAAATCTGGTTTAAATGAAACAAGGGGCTCAAAGCACACAGGCAAGAAAACCTTGTAGAGCCTCATGCCATGCCTGAGAATAACAAGGCAAAAGCTCCAACGGGCTGCTAAACCTAAAGATACCTGTTTTTCTCATCAGCCATCAGTGAAGGGCCAGGATCTCCTCCCCCTGACATCAGCTTTCACTGATGGCATTCTCTGTATGACACGTGCCCTGTCAGCCAGAAATGCCCCAGCTCCAAAGGTGAGAGGCAGCTCTGGGCTGGCACTCGCAGCATGTGGGGAGGAGGTGCAGCCTGGCAGGTGGGAAGGGTTGCAGACCTGGGTTTTAGAAGAGTTTGCAAATGGTTTGTGAGATGTGGCAACAGGGAACACTCTGGGGGTGTGTGTTGGGAAGCACCCAAACATCCACTGAACATTCAGGAGGGGGTGACAGCCAGCACAAGGTGCCCCCAAAAGCCATGGAGCACTTCAGCACCAGCAGGAGGTCAAAATCAAATGATCAGTGTCATAAAAGAGGTGGTGAGAAGCCAAGATTGGGTGAGGTTTCTACAAAATTCCCATCTTTCTGTGATCTGACATCTCAGAGAGAAACAGACTTTTTCTCTGCTTTTTAAGTAAAAACGTTCCCTGCAGTGAACACAGCCTAAATATTCCAGCATCCTGTTGTTGTATCCAGTCCAGGAAGTGAAACCAAGGCCCTGGGTCTGTAATTGGGGCCACATGGATGTCCCTGTGCTCAGGCTGGAATGTCCTGGCTCCACCAGCCCAGCCATGTGGCTCCAGGTGACAGATGAACCAAGGTGCCCAGGTTGCTTCACCGTGACCCTGGGCAAGTCCTGCTGAGCCTTTAGCTCAGTTCCCCATCTGCCAGCCTGGGGTGATCATCCAACTCTCACCTCTTAGAGCTCATCAGGGTAAAAAACATGTTTTCTAGGTGAATATGCAAGAGGAGCCTGATTTTGGCTAAGGCAACCAAGTGCTACAGTAATTATAGATATCACAGAAATAGAGCCATACTATATAAATTATTATAATGAAGAAGCAGTGGCTATTCTCCTGAAAAGTCCCAGCACTTAGGGTTTTCATGTCTTTGTTTTTGGAACAGACTAATCACTTTCACATCATAAACAAATAATGGTTTTAATAGATTCCATACTTGTGGAACTTTTACAACTAGCATGCAGCAAAGCTCTTGCCCTTCACAGGCTTGCCTTTTTGGGGTTTTTTTTTTCTGAAATAGCAAAGTATATTCTGCAGCAAATTAAGTGTGATTCACGTGGCATTTCGTACGAGTGCACTGTGGACGTGGCCTATGAAACAAGCTTTGTTGGAATTCTGTAGCCCTTATGTTCCATTTTTTTTTTCTGCTTGTAATTCTGAATACTTTTTTGCTGCAGTTTCATCTAGGGAACAACAGGGGAGCCTTTCTCTGTCCAGCATAACACCTCTGAATTCCCACCAGAGCAATAACAGATGGGAGGATGCTGCCCTGTCACCCATGTGGGCTCTGTGCTTCCATCCTGCCACAGGGCACAGTAAGGGAGAGCAGAACCAACCCTCATAAAGGCACGTGGGATCTTCCACAGGTGAGACCAACTCCTGATGGACCTGTAGGACTCACAGATTACTGTCTGCTTTCCCAGATTACTCTGAATTTCTTGTTGTGCTCATACCCTTGTGTTTTCATGCAGCAGCTGAGGTAGTGATAACCCTATGGGATGAAGCTTGGGGAATTCCCGTGGCTGAGGTGGCATCACAACCACAGAGATCAATTATTACTTTTCTTCTGTATTCAGTATCTCTGCATCTGTTTGAAAAACTCAGTTCTCTGGAGAAAGGCTCAGCTTAGAGTGACCCAGGCCAAAGAAAGGCTCTGTTGGGTGACCTTGCTTATCAAGCCCAGAAATTCCAGCTACACAACCTCTGCTGGCATGAAAAAAAAAAATAACCCCACCACTTATGTGCCTAACATAAAACATGCTGGACTGAGAGGCCCAGAGAAAGGTGGTGGAGACAAGATTAATGGTTTTAACTGGGAGTGAAATCTAGTAATTAAGTAGTGACCCATGACACTTGAGAAGCAGTAACAGTTTGTTGACCACAAGAATGATTGCTCGGAGCACCTTCTTAATGTTGTAAATGTGAAAATGATTTACAGCATGACCAACAGGGGAAAAAAAAGGCAAGTTAGAAGGCAGACAGGATTGACAGTGGTAATTGTTCCTGACTGCACACATATGTGGAGGTAGGAAAGTAGAAATACTTTTGGTGTGTAACATGGTAGCTATATATCAAAATTACCAACAGCAAGGGACTCAGACTCCTTGAGGTGAGGTGATTAAAAATTGTGCAAACACCACTCACAGCACCAAAACAAACAAGAAACCTAAAAGGAGTGAAGGCTTCACTCTGGATTTCATCAGGGCTGGTTTGCCTTGGGTGTGGAGCTGTGACAGTATCGGAGCCTTGGGGACAGAGCAAGAAAACCAAATTATTTATATCCAAAATGAGCCTCAGTACACAAATGGCTCTTCTGAAGAAGAAGAAGAAGTAGGAAGACTCTCAGGGGATTTCAGCAGCATCTGAAAGCAAAAATTGATTCAGATTTAGCAACAGTGAGATTTAACTGGAAGCCAACAGAGAACTAGCCAAGTGTTTGGGAAGGACACAACACTCATCTTGCAGTGAACTTTGCTCACTGGCACACTGAGGGTGGTAATGTCCAGCCTTGTAGTGGCAACTTTTGTAGTCCTGAGAGAAAATATGAATATCAGAATATCCCTGCTTCCTCTTTGCCTGTAAAACAGGAAAGCAATTGAGTCTTCTGCCCCTTGGCCTCAGCTGGCCTCACTGACCATTCTCTGGGGGAGGGATGGTCTTCTACAGCATAGCCTAAGGTCTCATTGTCTCATAAAGCAGGATGAAGTCTTTATGTTACCATCAAAAAAAAGAAAGGTTTGTGCTGCCCAAGTTTGGAAATGTTCCCTTTATTTAATGTCAGAGAAATGGCTCTGCAGTGTACAAGAGAGTTTGGTAAAATGGTCAAGGAAAAAGCTGGAGAGCTGGAGAACAGTCTCCTTTCCAGACATTTTTTCTTTTGTACCTGAGCCTCAGCTTTGTTTTCCTTTTGTGAATGACCACAGCTTGCTGGGTCAAGGCAAAGAGGTTTTCTGAACAGAGCAGAGCTGTTCAGTGCACCCCAGGGAGACACCAAACAGGCAGGCATCTCCATCTCCTGGGGTGACCTTGATTGCCACTCAGCAACCCCAGCAAAAAGCTGCTCCTCTCCCCTCTCCAAAAGGAAAGGCAGTGCAGGAGATGTAGAAGTGACAGGAGCACAGGTCACCATGAGGCTGAGCAGAAGAAAGAGCAGGGCCTTGTTTCAAATGTAATTATTTTTATGCTTGGCTTTTTCAGCCTTTCTCAAGCCTTCAGTTCCACCATCTCCTGTTAAAAGCTACTCGGTTTTGTTGTGTTTTTTAATATGGCCATAACCCCATTTTATGTAGAAGGAGAAATGCTGGCTCCCTGTGGCTTTCATGGATTTTCATATTGGTGTAATTCAAACAATATGATGGCTCAACTCGACGCCGTTTCCTGGCTGCAGCAGGGCTCGTGGTAAGCCAGAGTTTAAACTTTATTGGGGCGCCTGATGGAGCAGCAGCCAGCATCACAGAGAGCCCTGAAGAAGGCAGACAGTGGCCAGGCTGGTCAGCTCAGCCCAGCAAGGACACTTTGTACCCCAGGCTGGTGCCCTCGGGCCAGGTGAGCCTCCCAAAAATCTGCCATCTCCACCCGATGAGATGCAAACATGCAAAGGGCCACAGGCACATGCACAGAGGCTGAAAACACCAACTCCACTCCCACTGCAGTGGGCAAGAAGAAAGCAGAGGTACAAAATGTCTGTACTACACTCCCAGTACCTGCAAGCTGGCTTTTTGTGACCCCAAACCAGTCTGAATTCTCCTCTTGGAGTTCTCAGAGTGTCAGGAGAGTTGGTGTTTTGCTCCAGTGAGGACAAGAAGCATTTGCACTCTGGTTTTAATAATAATTGGAGGTAGAAAGACAACCGAAAACTTGAAGAATTAAGGCTGAGAAGAAAGAGGTGAACAAAAAGTGGTGTCGTGGCATTTGTGCCTGTCTCCAGTTGTAAGCATTTTTAACAAATGCCTGTCTTTGTGCCGGGTGTTTGCACATCCCTGAACATGAACACATCTAAGAGGCAGGGCTGGTAGCACAACCTCTTACTCAACTTGCCAAACATTTCCAATTACAAAGCCCTGTTTTCAATTGCTAATAACTTTGTTAAACTTAAACCACTTGGGCTTCAATTTTCCATGCCAAGTGTCTGCCTTGGGCTGAATTTTTTGTTATCCTTTTTTTTTTTTTTTTTTTTTTTTTAAGCTGTCAGCCAATAAAAAGATTTAGCTGTTTCAAAGAAGATGGCTGGGGAAAATACAGGGGCTTCCAACACAGAAATATCATATGAAACTTGTCTTGCAAAATTCTGGTGTCTTCCTGTTGTGTAGAAAGGACTGGAAATCTGAAGTATTGAAAAATGTTTTCAAATCTGAAACAGCAAAATTGCTCTGAAAACCCTTTTTATACCCAAGCAACACCTCTTACATCTCTGCAATTCCATCTTTCCTGGGCACATTTTAGCTTTTTGCCTTGCTGGCTATGGCAGGACAGTTTGACCACTCCATCACAGACCAGCAGCACTCAGATTAGGGCCAGAGAACCTGATTTTCCTTCATCCCAGCCCTCCCATTAGCCACCATCCCTCCCTTCCCAAAGGCAGCCATCCTTGCTTTAACCCGCCACATCTCCCTCTGCATCCCTGCACTTTCCAGTTCCAGCAGAGAATACAAAGCAAGGTACAGTGTAAAAATACAGCCCCTCCTTACAAAACCCACGTGATAGCAAAGATGTGCCACTTCCCCTTCTCCCCCCGTGCAGCAGGACCCTCAGGATCCCTGGAGTCTGCCCACTTATTAATATCCCCAAGGCTCACATCTGTTTCCGATCGCTTTCTGTGGATGGGATTTAATAACAAATATGTTCCCCATCAATCCTGGCCCTTGCTGTGCCTACAGTCCCTAACAGGCTTACGTATTTTCTGATCAGATCAGATGTTCTCTGTGGTTTGTTTGTCAGATTTGCTGACTTTTGGTGACTTTCTTCTGGCAAACGGGGTCTGAAATGCAAAACGTGTCGGGAAGTAGCGTGGAGCCACCAGCACTGCTGGGTCCAGGGAAAGCACAGTGAGACAGGAATCCTGCAGCCCCACGTTTCCTGGATTTAGATTCTTGGCCTGATACACAGATATTCCAAATGGGAGGTTCACATTCCTGCTAGTATCACACTCCTGGGAGATGCTGGACACGTGGCAAATGATACTTCTGCACCTCTGGGACTCGGAGGTGCCTCCCATGGCATCAAAATGCAGCAGAAAAACTCATTCATACAGGCAAGTGTGGGAGGATTTCAGCCTGACAGGACTATAAACAGAGGGTGCAGAGTTCTCAGCTGTCATGTTTCTTAAAAGGTGAAGGAACCACTGAAATAATCCAGGTCTAACTCCCCTAACATCCACTTAAAAGATCTAGGAGAAATGCTACAGTTCAGAGGATCGTGAAACTGGAGATGCTGTGAAAAGCACTGAAAAGGAGGAAAAGAAAACAGTTTAATGTGCTTTTCAGGTGGTCCTTCCCATGCACAGGTCTGGAAATAGAGCTGGACTGGAATGTCAGTGTGGTAGCTGTTGATATCAGGTGGGGTTTGGGAGCCTCAATAGAGCTCAGGAATATTCGAGCTGTGGAAGAGGCCAGAGATGGGAAAATCAGAAGCCCTGCAGTGGGGCTGTAAGCTGGGAGATGGGAAGTGGGAATGCAAACAGAGGCTTCCAGCAAGGCTGACATGCTCTTAGCGAGGAAAAATAGCACATCGGTGGGCCAAAAGACAGGTACAGAAACACAGGGGCTACCACACTACAATAAAGATTAAATGCCAATATTTGTTCTGCTTTCCAGGGAAAATGCATCAATTTGTGATGTTTTAACATTACAAGTCCTCCTGGTAAAGATGATTTTGAGAGACACCACCACACACTCCAGCTGTCCCTTTCCTACAGACAATCCCATTTAATTGTTGAGAAGATACATTTTCTAATAGGGACAAAAAACCCAAACTCGTGTTTTTGGGAAAAAAAAACTCACTAAATTTTGGGGGAAAGTGGCTGTCCAAAGCCCATCATTTCAGCAAGGGATACACAGCTCCAGTACAGTAGCAGCAGAATTCAGGCTGAGGCATAGCCATCAACTCCCACCTCATACATTCAGGAGGCCCAGAGGGGAACCCAGAGCAGTTTAAGACACTGAAATACTGTCTGAAAAAGATGAGGGTTTTCTTTTCTTCATGGTGAAAGCTGCTCTGCCCCCAGACTAGGTGTGCTCAGAGTCAGCCAGCAGGATTCATGGAAGATAACAGCACCATTGACCCTGAAGAACACAGCCTGTGAACATTTCTTTTTCTGTTTTGCTTTCAAGCAGGCTCAGAGGCAGGGATTACACACCCTAGAGAAGGAATTGCAGTATCTTGGAGATAGTCCTTGCTTAGTCTGCACTGGCAAGAGCAAATTGCCCCCTCTCACTTTTTGGGTTGGCCAAACACTGCCTGAATAATCTAAAACTTTAATATCCATCATGCCTTGGACACTGTCCCAGCTGACCATCCCTGGCCAGACCTGGCTATGGACAGGTACTCATTCCCTGGCTAAAATTGTGCTGATCCCCAATTTCAGAGTCCCAATGAGTCCTGGAAATATGGGAGAGCTGCTGTCCCCTTTACAGTCTTTTCAGCTGGAGACCTTGCACGGAGCAAGGTTGAGACCAGGAGAGGCTGAAATAATTACCCTGACCAGTTTAGGGGCTCTAACGAGGAGCCACCACCGTGCTGGGCAGTGGGGTGTGCATGGATGTCCCTGTTAAATCCCTGTGCTCTGCAGCTCGGTCCCAGGGGAAGCCCAGCCCACAGAGCCACAAAGACAGAAGAATATGCATCCCCACGAAGGAGAATTTAACCCACCCTCATCCTCCAGACACCAGGTGGGAGGTTTGACCTTGGGCAGCAGACTCAGGGCACGTCCCACGGCACAGACACACAAGTGCACACAGCAGAGGAAGATGAAGTGCTTTTGCAGGTGACCCCAAGCAAAGTGGCAATCCCCAGCCAGCCTGGGGATCCCAATACCCACTCTGGGCCTGCAAGCTGTCCCCTGGGTAGGATTTCCAGGCACACAGGGTCATATCTTTCACACTTTTGGAGCAGGGCTTTAAATTATGGCAGAGGAGCTTTAGCCTGCTCACTCCGTGCTCCTGGCGCCTGCTGGGGGGTTGCTGTTGTCCCAGCTCCAAACAGGGAATGTGTGATGTAGGGCTGGGAAGGGACTTCCCTAACTGCTCCATGAAGTGGTCACAAATAGGAAGAAACTGCAGTTTCTTACAATATTTAACATTATATAGGCCCTCAGCAGTGCCACACTTCACTTCTTCATTTCTAGCATCCCCCTTTGAGAGTTCTACCCCACTTCATCATCATAAACATGTCAACAATCAGTCCCTGTGGAGGGCTCTGCTGTTTGTTCTTTGGCTCACATGGAGAAAGCATGTCCCTGCTCCAGCCCCCAGCACACATTTCTGTATCCTCAAAGGGGCTGGAGTTGGAACAGGGCCATCTCGTGGCTCCCGGACCTTAATAGTTAAGGGAAAAAACCCCTAAAAAATCAAAATTATAAAAAAAAAATTTTAAAAAAAATATAAAAAAGCAAGGAACATGAACTTGATAAATACGATCAGCTGCTGGGAACGTGCCTGAAGCCTCCTGCTGCTGCTGTTGACATCAGAAAGCTGCGGAGCCTGGGGGGCAGGAGGAAGTTTCATTGTCTCGCTCCTACCGGGAGCACGCGATGCTGCTCCAGCTGCCTGGTGCTGCCACAGCCACCCGCCTGTCACCGAGGAAAAAGGACATCACTTCTCACCTCCTGCACCCAGCAGCTTCCTCCTGCCTCTCCCAGAACCTCACGGAACCTTTCTGGCACGGTGTTTCCCCAGACTAATTTTTTATTACACCTGAAGTTTCCTGTCAGCCACCTGGCAGCTCCCCGGCCTCCAGGGCTGCTAATTGGGTTAAATTTTGTGGCCAGACAGCTGAGCCCAGGGAGAGCTGCCCCTCCAGGATGCAGCTGTGTGTTGGTGCTTTTCCTAGAGTGGCTTCAGCTGGTGGAGCTGGGCAGCCCCAGCTGAAAGTGGTTTCATGTTTTAGGAAGAAAGAGGATCCAAAGCTCAGCTTGCTGCTTTGAGTCTGTGTTCCCCATCAGAGCTCAGCAAGGAAGTTCAGGTTTCCTTAAACTTCACCAATGCAGCAAGTTGGTCTATCAAAGGACCAGGAGTGAATTTCATTAATATTGATGGAGAAGAAAGAAAATCCCATACTAGTTAATACATATATTATCTAAATACTAATTCAAGTAACTGAGCTGAAAAGAGATGGAAACTCCTTGGGGAAAAGGGAATATGAAGCAGTATTTTAACAGGAGCATGGTGAATAATTTTGCAGTGACAAGTCATGAATATATGTGATGAAGACAGAAATACCTGGGAAGTTCCTTCACAAATGCACTTTCAGAGCTTTTTCACTCTTTTATTTTCTTCCAGGGCACAATGCTCCCTCACTCTTTCAGGTCCATGGCATTTGGCATAGGACTGGAGGGAGTTATTTTGTTTCATATGCAGAGTTTAGGCCTCCTGAAAGGGGCTGGCTGGACAGTTATGAAGATGTAAACACCCTGTATAGACTCAGAAAAACCTTTCCCAGTGCTTTGCTAAAAAAATATGGTGCAGTGCTTGGCTGGATGGAGCACGGTGAGAGCTCAGTTTTCATGGCTCATTTAGTCAGGGACTTTTCTTCAGGGACAGCCAGCAGGAGCACTGAGTTTGATCACTTTCTTCTGATGCAGGCAAAATGTTTCTGGGTTTTGAACTGAAATTGGCTTAATTTACAGGACTTTTAAGAGGCTTCAAAGTGGTCACTTGGAGAAGAGTTTCCAAATCTGCCCCACTCCAAGACAGCCAAATCCTTTCTCACATGAACTTAAGGCACTAAAGGCTTTTAAAAAGAGCACTTCTGTTCAGAAATGCTATTTTAAAAAATTGCTTGTCATTCAGCTATGGCTGCGTGGGAATGTCTCCTGGCCTCAGGTTTCCAACCCTTTTGTAGAAAATGTTCAGATCTCCCTTCAAAGTAAAAGAAAATAATTTTTTTCCTTAAAAAGAACACCAAAAAACATTACATTTGGCAGAAACAGAGAGTTCCTCATGAACACTCTGGGTTCTTAATGGCCAAAGCCCTCTGGCAGCAGTGTCCAAGCAGCTCTGGTGTGGGATTGTCAGGGGCACTCAGGTGTGAAGGTGCTGAGAGACCTGGACCAAGAGATGGAAAGCAAATGCAAAATGAAACTTTCCTGAGCAACCCAAGGGTTCCTCTTCCAAAATCACTCGAAAACCTTTAATGCAAACCCCCCCCCCCCCTCCTTGATTAACCCAGAGAAATATTTAAATAACACTGTGCTTTGCCAGGGAGCTGTAAGGAGCCCTGGAGGAGCCAGCTGAGATAAAATGGCACAGCTGAGGGTTTCTGCAGGGACCAGAGCTGTACCATGAACATATATTTTGTTGTATTGCTGTGACATGGCACATGGAAATGGGAGGAGTCTTTGAGCACAGTCAGGCTCTTCCCCTGTAGGGCACACAGGGCTGTAGGACACGCTGCAATCTGACACAGGCAGGAAAATGAAAGGCACAACCACCTCCCCTGTGAGCACCCAGCCTCTCACTGCTGTCACCAGGCCCTGTGAGTATCAAGGAGGGAAATGCAGCCCTGTGCTGCTTCACAACCCGGCTGCACAACCCTTCCCATCCCAGTTTTATTCCTGATGACCCCTCTGTGCCCCAGCAGCACATCTGGGGAGCTTTCCCAGCTCCCTGCATGCTTTAATCCCTGCCTCTCCACTCAGCTCTGCCCTGACTGCCCATCAGTGATGTCCTGAGGGACAGACCCACTCACCTGAGCACACACCAGCCCAGGCATCAGGGTGCAGGCAGCACCTGCCCTTCTGCATTAACCCCTGCAGAACCTTCACCCTAAAGCTCTTTTACCCCACAGAAACCTGCTCCCTAAATTCTCTCCTAGCTCCTGAAACAGCCCTTCCTATCATTATGCAGCTGAAAGAAAATAAACTTTCATGACCATTTTTATTATTCCATTTAAAATTTGTTTACCACCTGTTTCATTTCTCTGTTCAAATGTGACATTCATTTGGGCCTAGGCTAACCCCTCCCTTGTATCAAATCATTGCACTTAGATTAACCAAGACAAAGACTATTTTTTCTTTCCTATGTAAATCTACTTTCTCCTCCATGCTAGACGTGGCTCTTGGCAAAGATGCTGGAGAGAGGAAATGAATAGTATTTTTGATTCTAGAGAAACAAATGTCAAAAGTCAATCTTGAAAAGATAATACAGCTTCAACTGACTCATATGTTTGTCAAGATGCTGTGGCTCCACAGAGCCCCAAAGAAAGGAAGAAGCTGTGATTTTAAGCTGCACAAACTCTCGATCTTTTGCATTGTTTGGACTTTTGCAATCAGATCTGTATTCCAGTTAATAAAAATAGGGCAGTTACTCAACATTTTTTATATTCAGGGCAGCAAGCAGACCCTGGGAGACACCAGCCAAGTGCCTCCAGTTAAATGCAATCACATGCAGCCACTCTCCTCCCTCTGACAAGGCAGCATTCCTGAAAAAGGGGCTCTCCTGTCAATAAATCACTAATCCTGTCATTAAACCTGAACACCAGATCCTATTATTTTAATATTAATTTAATTCCTATGGCAGTAGCTCCCCCCACTCTCATTGCACACCAGGACTAATTGATGCCACTTCATCACAGACAAAAGGAACCCAAACTGCACCTCGGAGCTGAAACCAGAAACACACACAGGGCAAGAGCTCCACAGCCCTGTGACATGTTCTGTGTCATACCTGTGCCTCCAGGCCTTCCTTGAGCATGCAGGATGCTAGAAGAGCTCCAGGTCTCCCTGGTAAAAGCTGTATTTTCCCCCGGGGAAGTCCCACACAGGGTATTATTTTAGTGGTCTGTCAACACAAAGCTCCAGCCTGGCTGGGGTTGTGCCATCCCAGGCATATATTAATGAATCACTCCAGCAGAAGCATCTCAGTGCAACCATCCTTTTAAAAAACCAATCAGAACTGAATGTAAACCACGAAACCAGTGAGTGGATGTATTGTTAAGAGGTTTTGATTAAAGCTTTTGAAATTAAAAGGATCAGACCGAGGATCACAGAAACATACCGCAAAATCATCAAAAGAAGATGAGGAGCAGATTTTGTAGCCCTTGCTCTTGAGGGAGATAAATCAGTTCTTTATAATTCATGTAAGGAAAGAGTTGAAAAACTTGGCCTTTGATACACAGAAAATCTTAACTGATCCTGAGTCCTTGAAGCCTGTTCATCCTTTGTTGTCTCCCTTATGAGGAGTCTCTGGTGGCAGGACAGCTGCCCCAAACAGAGGTTTCTCTCTTGTCACCCTGGATGTGCCAGGGTGAATTTTGGGACACCACCAGCACGGTGACAAGCAGCAGATGCTGCAGCTCAGCCACCACTAATTGCTGGAAGCAGAGAAAGCTTTTATGAGGCAGTGATATCACTGAGTGAGAGAACTGCTTGTGTTGCCTGACGGGTACAATTTAATGTTTTTATGTCATAAAGCTCCTTGCACTGAATTGCTTATGGAATAAGCACTGTGTCATATCCTGGTTTTTACAGGAAACCTTAAACATTGACATGAAATTTTGCTTCCAATCACACTAAAAATGAATAAGAGCATAAGGCCTGTAGGCACTTTAACATGGTCAAGCCCTCATCCACCCAAAATCCCTTCTGAAACCTCATTCTTCCCTTTATCTACTGAGCCTTCTCTTTCTATCCTAATTTCATCTCAAATTGACCCCTTGCTTGGATGTGCAGGTACAAAAACTGAGTGTTGGACAAAGCTTCTGGATGTGAGTCTGAATGTAGAGATGTAACTTCCCTCCTGCAGCTACAAAGAGTCAGCAATTCCAGCACAGCTTGTGCAGTGAACACAGCCCTAAATCCAGATGCCAGTTCACAGATATTCTTCCTGTTCAATTACACCCAGCTTCTCATTTTCAGGCTACCCAAAAGCCACAGAAATTATTCTGCTTTGCAGTGTGTCTCTGCCAAACTAAGACCTGGTTAAACACATGCTTGAAAAAGCCACCTGATTTTCTCTATATTTACCACACATTTAAAAGTCATCTTTATAAGTGACAGAGCAAAACCAAACCAAAACAAAAACGAAAATAGGTGCTCTGCTGAGAATTTACGTGGCAAGCTTTGCCACAGAGTGTGTTTTTATGGGCTGGCTGTAAACCCCTGGAAACAGAAGGGTACATAATGAAAACATTGACAGATCCTTACCTAGGATATTGCAAATGAGCACACCATAAAAATGACTAATTACAGTTATTGTAAAACTCAGCTCTCAGGCCCAGCTGCTGAGCTCGACAGGGAGATGCAGACAGTGATAACAGAGGGTTTGGCCTCTGCTCCTGCTGGATTTTCCTATACACAGACAGGCAGCTTCTTGTTTTCACCCTAATGAGGGGTCAAATAAATGGCCATGACCACAACAGGAAATGCATTTAATAATGTTGTGAGTTTAATGGCAAGAAGAGTGTTTGCAGGTTATCTGCCTGCAGAAATCCTGCCCTTCTTCACTGCCTGCAACAAGTCCACCCATGTTCCAGCTTGGTAGACCTCACCTGTCTAATTCAGATGGGCTTTGAGGATGTGTTAGACCTTATACCAAGCCTCCAGACTCTCTAAGGGGTTTTATCTGGTTTGTGAGAGTGGAAGGAGGTCTCTCAGGGCTCTGAAGAGTAGCAGAGGGATGAGGTGAGGAGGTGGGAGCTGCCTGGATAGAGTCTGTCCCCATGAGAACACATGGGGATTAGGTAGTTGCTGCACTGGGGCTGGCTTCACTGAAAAAAAATGGCCAAAAATAAATGGAGATTAGATGACAGGAGTGCCCATGCTGTCATGCACGGGGTAGTTAATTTTTGTACACATATGGAGAAGTGTAGTTATTGCAAACAACAATTTCTGCATGGCAGCAGGGATGATGCACACTCTGCATGTCCTGGCTGGAGTGTGACACTGCTCAGAGCAGGCTCCACCATTCCAGCACTGAGGGGTTGAGGAAAAGCCTTGCATCCTTTCCCTCCATGCTAGAAAAGCTAATGTCACCTGGCAAAAGTAGCAGGAAGATGGCTCTGGGCCTGGGGGAGGTTTTGGAGAAAGACAACCTCCAGCATTTACATTTCTCCCTGTCCTTCCTTATCTCCCTCCGAGCCTGGGTACCTCATCTTGGGTTGGGCTGGACTCAGATCCCCCCAGTGCTTTTAGAAACCCCATCCCCAAGGTCAGAGCAAGCTGCTGTGCCTGAGGAGCTGGCACTGCATCCACTGGGGAGCTGCAGTGGAGCCACTCAGCTTTATGATGGAATATTCCTTACTGCTGCAATAAAGGCCTCAGCAACAACCAGGGGACAGAGCCTGGCCACGGACACCCCGAAGGCCTAAAGATAAAGGGTTGGATTACACAAAGCAGCCTCTCATTATCCACTCCTTGATACTGGTTGGTAACAGTGTTTTTCAAGGAATCCCTTAATTAGGTTTTACAGTGCATAGGTTAGGCGTTTTCCAGCAAGGGCTTTATTGTAATGGGTTGCACATGTTCTCATAGTGTACACCAAAATGAAACTTAGCTGCAGGGCATTTCCTTCCGCTGCTCTTGCTGGGGAGCAGCTTTACCCTCTTTGCAGACACAAAGCCACATTTCCCTCTCCCATCACTTGGGTCAGTTCAGCCCTTGACTGTGCAGGGAGATCACCAAGGTGTCACAGGGAGCAGCCCTGAGGAGGAGGGGACAGAGAGGGAAGAGAGCCAGGAGGGTAAAACCCAGCAGAGGCTGACTGCCAGCAAAGCCCAGGAGTGTCCAAGGAGGAGTCCAGAGCTGGCAGCCACAGCACTGACCACAGCCACAGCACTGACACAGCCACAGAACTGACCACAGCACTGACCACAGCACTGACACAGCCACGGCACTGACACAGCCACAGCACTGACCCCAGCACTGACACAGCCACAGCACTGACACAGCCACAGCACTGACCACAGCCACAGCACTGACCACAGCCACAGCACTGACCACAGCACTGACCACAGCCACAGCACTGACACAGCCACAGCACTGACCACAGCCACAGCACTGACCACAGCACTGACCACAGAAATGACCACAGCCTCAGCACTGACATAGCCACAGAACTGACCACAGCCACAGCACTGACCACAGCCACAGCACTGACACAGCCACAGCACTGACACAGCCACAGCACTGACCACAGCCACAGCACTGACACAGCCACAGCACTGACCACAGCCACAGCACTGACACAGCCACAGCACTGACACAGCCACAGCACTGACCACAGCCACAGCACTGACACAGCCACAGCACTGACACAGCCACAGCACTGACCACAGCCACAGCACTGACACAGCCACAGCACTGACCACAGCACTGACCACAGCACTGACCACAGCACTGACCCAGCCACAGCACTGACACAGCCACAGCACTGACCACAGCCACAGCACTGACCACAGCCACAGCACTGACACAGCCACAGCACTGAAACAGCCACAGCAGTGACCACAGCCACAGCACTGACCAGTGCCAGACTGCCATGGAACCATCTGGGAGCCTCCTGCAGCCCCAGCAGTGCTGCATGGCTGTGTCACACCTCAGTGCAGCACAGCCAGGCCTGCTGGGAAAAAAAGGTGGAGGAAAAAAAATAAAAAGCAGTTTCATGGGAATGAAGAACGAATTAATTGGCAAAAGAGAAACCCCAGGTTGGAATGGCCAGATATTTGGATTTGCCCACAGTTGTCTGCTGTGGTGAGATGTTCTCCTGGGCTCTGAATATGGCTTACACAGAGCAAGCAGAGCTGCTTCTTTGGCCTGTAGGGCTTTGTTCAGCTGGAGATCACTGTGAGACTAAAGAAATGAAAATTATATTGGGAGATGAACACTGCTGGGTCACAAGAGGAACCTGTGGATTCCTCTGCTCTTCCCTAATTGTGCAGCATGGCCATCAGGAAAAAACTCCAGCTATGGCTTACGTGTGGAGAATTCACTCCAGATTTTGTGAACTGGCCAAAACTTGGAAACTTCTGATCGTCTTCCTGTTTGAAAACAGGGATATTAAGGGGGCTTCCATATGGCAGATTCAGATCAGGCTGAAAAAGAGACATTTGCACACAACTTACAGGGAAGCAGTGGAACTCATTCCATGGGATGCAATGGAAAAAATATGTTTACATTGGTTCAAGAGGGAAGTGGACAAATTCTTGGAAGAAAAAATCCTTCAAATCATCTTAAACACCTAAGTAATCACATTATGTTTGGTGTTCTTGCAAGGCCACGGCATAATTTAGACACCAGGGCTTCAGAAAGAGTTTTTGTGGAAGGTCCTGTGGGAAGAGGCTGACAGCCTGCACAGCTCAGTGCACCTCAGCCCTGCCTGCCAAGCGTGGGCCCTGTCCTGCTGGTCTCCAAAACCTCAGCCTGCACCAGGGACCTGCTGATCCACCCAGCAGCCAAAATCCACGTTCCCCTTGGAGCTGCTGTGGAGGGATTAAATCTGAGTCCCACAAAGAGCCAGGGATGTGACAGCTCTGAGCATACCAGGAGCCTGGCTGGAATGACATCTGTGAGTGTTTCTGGGAACTGGAATTTGCAGCTGGGCTTTCCATGGCACCCACTCCTATTTGCACTTGGACCTTTGAAAATCAGCCTATTAGTATGCTCACATTGAAGAAAGGAATTTATGTTGTCTTTATGCTTTAAGCCTGAATTTGTCCTGAGGGAACAGTAGCAGAAAAAACAGCCATTTATTTTTAATAGACACCAGCATCGTTACTTAGGTCTGGTGAGCTTAAAGGATTGAGAGGTGAATGATATCATCAAGGAAACAATTTCTTCCTTCGCTTTTTTTTTTTTTCACTCATCTGAGGAAGGAAAATCCCGCACAGGAATACAAAGGCCAGGCTGCAGCATGCAAACACTGCTTTCCAGCACTGCAGACCTAGCTCCTCTTGTCTGCTGGCCCTTCCCCAAGGCACAAAGTTCCCTTCTTGTGCTGTCCCTTCACCACACTTGCCAGGAGATGAACCAGGTGACAGCAGAGGCGCCTGCAAACCCCCACACTCCTCCCTGCACAGTGGAGGGAGAGGCCCCTCTCAGCCAAGGAGAAGTTGGGATTTATCCATAGTGACAGCCCCCCACCCCTGGACACCTTGGGGTCACCACAGGCCAACCACAGCACCTCCACTTGGCTGTGACCTTGCGGGAGCCCTGGCAAATCACATCTGGAATGTGTTTCAGCTTCCAGAGCAATAAATGAAAACACCGAGCACAACGGGGTCGGAGCAGAGTTGTTTGAAAGGAAAGGTAATGCTTTGACCCTTATTTGGCCCATGACATGTCTGGTTATCCCACCACAAGTTGTGGAAGTGTGGCTTGGGATGGGGAAAGCAAAACAAGGTATTTTATCATCAAATAATACAATTCATTTCAAGCTTCAGTGGCACACAAGAATGGGAAATGCAACTTCCCCGCACTCCACGCCACTCCTTTTCTTTTGTCTCCAGATACTCAACAGGCAGTGGATTCACACAGAAACAACACAAGATCAGAAAAGCTCATGCAATTTTTCAAGCAATTTGGCAAATCCTGATTTTAGAAAAATTAGAAAACCACAAGTTTAACTTGTAAACCATCAACAAATGAAAATCCAAGTTATAGGCACAGCATCAGCATTAAAATGACACCTGACCTCTCTGCCATTCTTCCTTTACTTTTCACCATGGAAGTGTGATTCCAGCACCCTGCTTGCTAAAATAAGACAGGTCCCTTGGAAGAGTGAGGCAGGGCTGGCTGCAGAGACCCCCATACCTCCCTCTCAAGCAATGCCTGCTCCCCTTTCTCAGCATTCCTGGTTGTGTGCCCCCCTCCAGGGGCTGTCATCTGAGCCACAAGGAAAAGCACAAGTGCTCACATCATTTCTATGAGAAAATCCATAATCAGAGAGTATTTTCCATTTCCTGTTGTGGCAAAATCCAAATTTCCTTGCACATGAAGTGAAGAGCATCCTTCTAGAAGGGGCAATGCCTGTTTATTTTCAAAAAACAACTGGAGTAAAGCCTTTTTCTGAAGCATAGAAAGTTCTGAGATTGCAGGTCTAGATTTGGAAGTTGGCCCTTGCCAACTTATGCCACTTACTTTTCCATTTATACTTCACTGTCAGCACTGACAGACAATCTCTTCTATCAGATCCATTAATTTATTGCTTGAATGAATAGCTTTCCCTTGGAAAGGCAACAGCTCCAAACTGTGAGCTCTCCTTTTAGAGCTCTCTGCTCTCTCATGCCCTCCCTGGATCCACCCTGGGGGTTTCTGACATTTCTTTTTGGGCTCTTTTGGAGGCCTCACCCACCTCACATCAGTGAGATGTGGGCAATTTGAGCCAGGAAATTCCCTCAGGAGGGCTGGGGGGTTATATCAGAATATATCACTGCTGTGGCTGACAGTGCTGTGTCCCAAAGAGCTGATGGGAGCAGAGGCAGGGAACAGCTGGTGCTGGAGCCACCACAGCATGGCACCATCCAGCTGCAGGGGACAGTCCCTGTCCCTCCTGTTCACATGCTGCTGTTTCAAGGTGCTGCCAAGAAAGACATTTCCCCAGCATTTCAGTTTTTGGATCCATATGCTGTGGACCCTGGGTAGCCACAGATTTCCATGGTACCATTCCCACCATGGTTCTTAGCCATGTAGCCTTCCTCACTCTGTGTCTGCTGGAATTCCACCACATCCACGCTGCAGTGCTGTGTCTGGTTATCATTTTATAGAAGGATTTTACGTCTTGCCCTTCCAGCCTGGTTTGTTACCACGTGTAGGGATGGGAGGGAGAAGACAAATGGCTTGACAAATGACTTCACAGAGGCTGCAGGGAGAGAACAGCACACCACAGAAACCAGCTCCCCATTTTCATTGCAGCAGTTTCAATAGTACCTCACCAGAGTTTTCTGCCTGATTTTTAAATTTAAAAAGCCAAAAAAAATTTTAAAATAAATAAAAATGCCCGACCACCCTCTTGCTGAATAACTGACTCACAGAAAGCTGTCGCTTTTTCTCTGAAAGCACTGAGAAGCAGGGGCCTTCAATAGCTTCTTTGTGCAGTTTCATTCTGCAGCTCCCAGCGCAGGACAGCGTTCCCTGACCTGTGAGGATATGCTGCCCTCTTCCCGCCTGGGACACTGCAGCTCAGCAGTGCTGTGGAAACACATCCCCATGGATCTGCAGGATTAACCCAGAGAATCAGCAACCCTCCACTTCCACAGGGACAGCTTCTCTGTTAGGTAGAGGGTTGGGCAGCATTTATTGAAGTGTAAGGGGTAGGATGGTGTTGAAGCAGGCTCGTCCTGTCCTCACGTCCCCATCTGTCCTCACTCCTGCCCAGGCTGCATTGCTGAGTCCCTCCACCACCACACACTTCTCCCTGACCCCTCTCCTCACCTTCCCCATCGTCCAGGAAGGAGATCTACTTCTACACAGCACATAACCTACAAAAACCAAGAAAATTTACAGCTGTCTTGTACTAAAATGTTGTCATCTATGAGGCTCCACCAGGAATTTGAACATTTGGTGGACAGTGTTGATGAGTGAGCAGGAGAGAGCACCAGGAGCCTGCTCACCCCGTTGAGAGCTGCAAGCCTTTACCTTTCCTTTGTGCAAGGGGGACAGATGAGGACTTTCCACCCCCAGGTTGTGACCCTGGCTTGTCACACCTGCTGCTTCCACAGGTGCCTGTGTGACAGGAGACCCCTCCAGCAACTTCCCTGTGATTGCTTTTATCAGCTGCTGAAGATTAGAGGCACCTTGGAATAGAAACTTCAAGGAAAAAGGGAATAGGGTAATTGCATTTCAAAGAAAATGCTTGAAAGAAACCTTTGAAGGACCCTATTCAAAGGTTCATTACTTGATAGAACCGTTTTAAAAAGACATAAATTCCTGTTTGGGTTTGAGATTGGCTCCTATCCCAGCAGGACAGAAAAGCTGCCTTCTTTGTAGGAACACAGTCCCAGCACAACACAGGAGATGAAATCCATGTGATAACATCTGAAATGGCTTTCAACTAAAAGTCCAAAGGTAACATATTAAGGTAAGGCCTGCTCTGAGCTGTTCATGAATAACTTCCGGAAGAAGACCTGAGCTTGTGCCCCTGAGCTTTTAGGTAGCACAAAGAGAGTTAAATGTTTGTTGTGCTGGCTGTATATCAGATATCCCAGTGCAAATCCACAGCCAGAATTTACATCCCTTACTGCTGCACTGTTTCCACCTGACTAAAACATATCAGCCACCTCCCAGCCAGCACAGCAGCTGAATTCCATGGCCATCCTGAACTGCACCTCAAACAGGGGCAAACCTTGGGCACAGCTCAACTTAGTGCTGCTCCCTGAGGGCACCCAGTCCTCCCCTCTTGTCCTAAATATCCACTTTCCTGGCAGTAGCATCACTACACAGAAGTCACCAGGCCTGGCAGCACCAAGATACATTCAGGCTGGCAAATTGCTATTAATGGCTCAAATCACCCAACAAGCACAAAAATATTCTGTCTGTCAGATTTCCTGGTACAGTTTCCTGCTGGACTTTTTCCTTATGTTTGGAACTTTATTTCTCTTGGAAAAAAAAATATTATATTTCTAGATGTACTGAGGAAATAGCTGATCTTATCTCCCCTATTATAGGTGACTTCAAAAATAACACCTCTAATGATGCACAAACCTCCATTTACGCAAGCCTGGGTTCAGCTAAGTCCTTAGTCCATGAGGGGCATGAAGAGTGTGTTTAACAGGGTTCAGCAGGATGTGTTTTTAAGGATATTCTCAACCAATTTGCTGACATGGGGTCAGAGCTTTTAGCAGTTCCACTCTCAGCTTTGTTTTGTTATTTTGCATCATGGCTCCAGTTTGGTCACACCTGAACCTGCATGAGGAGACCCTCCTTGAACTTTTCACTTCCTCCAGCAGCAGCCCCTCACCCTGGCTCTGAGCTCTGCCTGTTCCTGAAATTCCTGAAGGCAAACACAGGAGTGTCCCAAGGATGCTGGGCAGCGACCCCACAGGGAGGAGAAGGTCTGACGTTAATGTCAAGCATGAAGAGCCTGAGGTCCCTGCTCCAGCCTTTGGAGACAGGACACTAAAACATGCCCAAATTCTGGTGGAGAATGCCTGTTCAGGTTATGGGATGCAGTGACAGCACCAAGGAAGGAGAGCAGGCTGCCTCAGCAGGAGCCTGGCTGTGGCTGCTGTGACAAGGAGCAGGCAGAGAGGGCTTCAGCCTCTCCCCTGCAGCATCAGCATCTCACAGGGCTGCACAAGTAGAGAGCCAGGCAGAAAGCCAGGAAAGCTTGAGTTATATTCCTGATGCTGCCATTAATTTCTTATATGGCCTTGGGCAACTTGTATCACCTGCCAGTTTGGGTTTTTCCTCAGATAAAGTAGGGAGAACAGTTAACATCGTGGATTTATGGAGCTTAAAGCTCTACAAAGAAGAGTCTGGTCTGGCTTCTCTATATCAAAAAAACCTTTAATTTCTCTCAGTTGTGCCTGAATCAAGGCCAATTGCCTATGTCTGACCAATATATATCTCTCCATCTCTTACAGAAGAACAACTTATCTTCATCTGAGACATCAAGAGATGGAGAAAAGCCAGCACTTCCCTTGGTATTTTTCCCCCTGTGATTAATTCCCATCCCTACTGAGCATTCAAGTTTCATTTCCCATTCGAATTTTTGGGGATTTTTCTTTCAGCCACTATTTCTAACAATGCTTTTTTCTGCTAAATGAAAGTGTTTGCCCGACGTGGTTTTTCTCCCCATGGCTTACCCGCACTCGTTGGTGGGCCGAGGGCAATAATGGCAAAGATAATTAAAATCTGCCCTGTGCTTTGAAATATTAAGCCCATCTCTAAGTCCCATTATCCTGCTCAGTGTCAGAGGTACCACTGACAAGTACTTGACTTCAGCCTTTCAGGCGGCATGCAGCTGCCAGAGAAAACCAAGAGTGGAAAAAGCACTATCCCTCCAGAAAAACAGATGTTGCAGCTCCAATTTGTCTTCTGCCAAGACAAAGGAGATGCACTAAATTGATCTTTTGTCAGGGATTTTGTTTTGCTCCCAAGATTAATATCACAACAAAATGGGAGGCACCTCTCCTCAGGGTGCAATGCTGTATTGCAGAACTGAGCCTAAATACCCACACTGAGCATAATTTAGTGAGTCTGAAACTTTGTCTGCAAAGGGGGAGATACACTTTTTTTTCATCCAGTAGCATGTTATCTAAATAACTCCTCTGTCTCAGCATACACTCAGTTTCAAAGGCAGGCAGTACCTTTTAGACTTGATGCTGCTCACCACAGAGTGCCTGTGGTGGTCCTCAGAGCCCTGCCTGGTGGCCTTCAAGGGGCTGCTTGGACACACAAAAGGAAAGAAGGACAGAAGGAATGGGAAGGACAACCTGGGACATCCTGTGAGGTGGTCGGAGGGCTCTGGAAACAACCCCTTTTACCAGCCTGTGGTACTTTCTGTGCCATACACAAAGTGACAACCCCATTTCCCAAACAAACCCATCCCAGACATTGATATTCTTCCCTGCCTAATGTGAAACATCACACATCTTCACCATCCACTGTTGTGTTTTCAGCAAAAGGACTAAAAACCCCCACTTGTACAACTTCTCAGGATGAAGGGGAGCTCCTAATTTTAGCAGATTGATTCAACGCTCCATAGAACAACAAACTGCTCCAGATTTATTTACAATGCATATCCAATTAACAGATTGAGACAAGAACAATCACCACATTGGGATGTTCTTTCCACACTTCTTCATCCACCTGAATAACTGCAAGTAAATATCACCAATGCCCAAATCTCAGTGCTGTGGCAATTTGTGAACAAGTCCTACACACACACACTAAAGGTATAATGGGTCAACAAAAATAACTGGACAAAACAGAGATTTTAGGATTGCTTTTTTTCTGTGTGCTGTGGGAAATCTTTTACAATGGTACACACCGGCATTATATATATATATATACACATATATATACACACATATACATATATATATATTCACATATATATACATACATATATATACATATATATATACATATGTATACACATACATACCAGCTGCACTACCTCAAGACAACAGCAATTCTCACTGGTGCATGGAAATGCTCCTAAAGCAAGCTGATTTTTTTTTCTGCTAGGGCTAGTCTGCACCAGGAAGTTTTGTAAGCTTAATTATGCCAGCTAGGAGTGTGAAAAAACAAAGACATCGGCCCTACAAGAGAGAGAGCTGCGCCAACAAAAAGCCCCTGGTGTGGATGCAGCACTACAAAAGGAGGGATTTATTTTTTTCTTCCTAGTATAGTTAATTTTGTTTGGGTAGCTCTGATAAACTACACCAGCAAAAGAAACCTCTTGGCTTGAACAACTGTGTTTCCAGAGTAGGCTGCAAGTCAGTGATATCTGTGTGTCAGCACATTCCTCCTGCTGGGGAGGAGAGACCTCACACCGAATTCCCTGAAGTCTTTACCTGGGATAGAGGAAAGCTACGAGAAGGATCAGAATATCCAATATCTAAAAGGAGGCCAAGACACAGTGTGGTGAGGGGAAAGCTCTGCCAGCTCTGAGCCCCTCCAAAACCACATTCCTGCCTGGCACTCGTCCTCTCGGCTGCAAAGTGAATTTCTTGTCAGAGATGATCCCCAGCCAGACAGGCAGCCATTCCTGGGACTCTGGCATGACCTGCTGCCCACATCCATGGCAGGTTCCTGCTTCGTGTGGGGGTTTCCTACATCCATGGCAGGTTCCTGCCTCTTGTGGGGGTTTATAGTTGGATCTCAAGGGTTTTGGTCCTGCCTGTTGTGGGCCCAGCAGGCTGTGAGATGGATACCCAAGGTTGTAGCTGTACCACACTCTGGGGGATGTGATGGCAGAAAATGTTTCTGTTAACCTAAAAAACTCCCTGGGTTTACCTGGAGGCTGCAGGCAAGGTATATTTAGGGTATATTTAGGCAATTTACCTTTCCCTTCCAGTGCTGCTGAGCCCAGTGTTTGCCTGCAGTACTCACACGGACTGGCTGACCTGCTGTCATCGTGGGGCTGCCTGCAATGCTGAGCAGAGCCAGAGCTGCCTCACGGGGAAGCTTCACCTGCACAACCCCTGTGCCACCCCTCACTGCAAACGGGCACCTGCTGGGCCAGTGGCACCCCCCCGCCCTGCCCTTTTCAGCAGGGTTGTGTCAGCAGCGCGTGGTAAACTCAGGCAGGATGGTGTGAGGAGCTCTCCATCCTTCCTGGCCCGGTTCTCCATTGATCTCCTGTGTAATACACAGGCAAAGTCAGAGCTCTGCAGCAGGGCTTCCAGCCTGGGCCCCTTCCTTCGCATCCTCTGAGCAGCAAGTCCCACCTTTTCCTTCTTGCAGGGCTGCGCTGGCCCGTCGCCCTCACTAATCCGGAGGGAGGCTGTTTAGTTGGGTTTTTCTTCCTCAATCAACCCCCAGAAACAGGGCTTGCATGAGTCTTTGTGTTCCTGCAGAGCGAATTCCAGAATTCCACCAGCAAGGTGTAAAAGTAATTAAAGGCGCCAGGCCCCAGGGCTCCGCCACTGCCACCAGCCAGAGGTGCCCCGGCAGCCACCTGAACAATGAGAGCACAGCAAGGGGGGAATCTAAAACACACACATTTTAGAAAGGCACACCCTTTCTCAGCCCACCTCTCTGGGGGACAACAGATAAACAGCACTGCCCCGAGGAATTTCCTTCCTCCAAAGGTGGGAACTGCCCGAGAGGAGCCACGGCCTCCCATCCTCTGATGACATCAGCTTCCTCGGGCCTGGGGTGAGGGGACTTCAAAGGAGGAGTTAAGGGGAAAAAGCCCTCCTGGGAGAATAGAGAGGGTTTGATTCCTGGCCTGAAGGCCATCAGGCAGAGTCTCATTGCCAGTGGTTCACCCCAGCACTCCCAGAGAGGCCACAAAAAGGACAGGAAAACTTGAGCGCAGCAGAGGAAGCCACACACCGCCACCAGTGAGAAGCTGCTGCTCCAGAAAAATGGTCCCAGCACTGCCCCATCTCCACCAACACCTCAGCTAATCCATGGACCTGCTTTGCTAGAAGGCCAACAGCTTCCTGGGACTCACAGTGGATTTTTGCGTGTTAAACCCAGGTTTATTCAAAGCAGTCTCTGTCTGATGATGTGACACGTCACTTCCTTCACTCTACAGCTTCCTCTACCCTTAAATCTTGATGAACTCAAATATCTTTTTAGTCCCCAGCCCTATCCTAAGTTTTGTTGAAATGTTCCCAAGAACTTCCTGGGGGAAGAGGAAAAAAAAGAAGGGACTGGCAGGCAGACAGGGTGACACTATGTTCACATCAACTTCATTTCCTTAGGAAACCAGGCTAAAAATAATAGTCAAAAATCTTGGGTAATTGCCTTCAACTCAACATCTCTCTCTAGACAGGAAGAAAGGAAGGAATTAGCAGGCTGTAGGTTATATTTCAAGGTTTGTCTACATGATTTGAAGCATAGAAATTAGAAATGAAATTAAGAAGATATATTAGGTCGTCTTGCCCCTCCCTGGGGGAACAAACCTACAGCTGTTTCCCTTAGCTTAGCGTATATTTTAGTGAAGTGTGCAGCCCAGTTTCAAATGATCCAAATGATGGAGCTTCCATCAGTTTTCAATAGGGACCTATTCCTTTCCTTACATATCTTTCCTTTTTTTCTTCTTCTTCTTCTTCTTCTTTTAAACAATTTCAACCTTTTTATCTATTGCCCATGTTTCATCTCATGACTTCCAGCACACCTCTTAATTGTTTTATAAACTCACTGGAGTAGAAAGGTAAATAGTTCTATGCATGCCACCGACATACTTCAAATAACATCACAGGGTTCATTTCATGCTTTTGGCTGACTTAGATGTTCTTATTCACTACAGCTTCATGTTTTTAACTGTGTTTTTCCTAAAAAAAAGAAGGGGGGGCGGGGAGGGCTTTGATTAATAAATTCCAGGCTTTTTTTTCAAATCGGAGTTCTTCAGACTCCCCGCCCTGGCCACGTTTCAGCTTAAATTTGAAAGGCCCAGCCCACTCAAAATATTCTCAAGAGGTTTTTCTCATTCCCCTTGACTTTTCAACTTTAGTTTTCTGTTATATAATTTAAAATTGTCAAAAGGGAAGGGTTACTTTTATATGATATTATTCAAAACAAATAGGTCTCCTTTCTTGGCCACACAGCTTCTTGTGTTACACAAGACACTGTTGCTTTTTGGCTGAGTGGGCCCTGTAGATTTGTGTGACATTTACCTCAAGTTGTCGAGGGGAGAGGGTTGAATCTGTGCTGACTATCAGAGTTTTCTGGAAAATCTAGGGCAAATCATATTTCCCAGTAAATTAACTTTTTCTCTCCAAGATATGTGCTTTGAACAGGTCTGAATTTGATAGCAAAAATCCAGCCACTGACCCAGCACAAAACTGAGAAGGTACCCAAGGATGAATTAGCACTGTCTTCTATGCATGATAGAGAAATATATTTCTTTTTGCTGCTTTGCAGCTATATAACATGAAAAACTCTTTTGAGATGTCAACAGCTTCAGCTTCTCCACCCAAAGCACAAACATACAGAGGCTTTGACCAAAACCTCCATCTTTAACCTGCCTGTTCCACAGTCAGAAGCAGAAGATGTGAAGGTGTGTGAGTAGATGTAGTTTTCTTGGCCAAACTGAAGCCGTCAAGAGCCAGTTTCAGAGAATTTTATGAAAACAAGGTTTCCCATCTCACAATTGCCTGACTCAGAAGAGGAGCTGGTTTCTGATATTCTCACACCTCCCTGATGGAGAGCAGCACCTCCACAGCTGCCAGCAAACACAGTGAGGAAATGTGCACATATTTGGGATTCATCCCTCAGCAACCCCTGGCTTCCTCATGCACCCCACAACCCACAGGCAGCACCAGAGCACCAATATTTCTGTGCCTGATCCCCCACTTACAAATGCCCCTTGTAACTGGGAACTGCAGGGAGGACAGAAAGCCTGGCTCTCTAGATGGGATAGAGAATACTGGGAATATTTTTTGGGTCTTGAGACCTCCACAGCCCTGCAGAGCAGAAGTTTCATATCCCTTCTCCATTCACACATCTGTCCCAAGACTAACTCAACTGATGCCCCGAAACTCCAGCCTCACAGAGCCTGATGCCACCCACATTTCCCATAAAACCAAAAAATAGATTCAAGGCCATATTAGGCATACTTAGAGACACTAGAAGAAGGTTCCAAGAAGTCTGATCCTTTTCCTGAGTGCTGACAGATGTGTTTGAGTCACCTTGTTCTCTGCCATTCTCTGCTGAGTCACTTTATCCCAAAGCATCAGCAGCAAGAGGAGAGCAAGGAGAAGGAGGGAGCAGAGCCAGCAGAGGGTAAAGCAACAGGAGCAGAGGGCACCAGGCTGGACCTCATCCCAGCTCCTCTGACGTCTGTTCCTGGTGGGAAAAGTACTCTGGGAACACAGCTTTCATGAGGCTCAGGCAGTGACAGGAGAGAGAAGGATGTTGGTACCCAAACCCAAGCAGGATTCTCGGAAAGCAACAATATTGTACCGAACTGAGATTGTATTTCAGAGCGGCCCTGTGCCAGAATGTGTGTGTGTGTGTTAGAGTGCATGTGTGCACATGTGTGCAAGCACTGTGTGCACATGCACACGCTCCACAGTTTTGTTTGGACGAGCCACGTTTCAGCAAAGTTAATAACAACAAATTGCAAACAAAACTGCACTTTTTTTCAGCCCCCAAACCAGCTGCTTTCAAGGCTGTACCAGTGGGAAATAAAAGCATCACTAGCTGTTGTTACACGACCCAGTAATTTCAGATGCTGTACCTTCTGTTCCATCACAGTGCTTTCCATTTTCTGGCCAAAATGAACACTGAGGTGCTGAGAGTCCATTCATCTACTTATTCAGGGCTCAGCACCACTTTTCAGGAGCACTATATAAATTCAGAAGTTGCCTGAAATAATAAATAACTGTGACAGGTACAGAAACAAAGCCTGTAGCTCTAAGGCTAGTGTTTCTCCCTCAAGAGAGGTTTTTGTTCCCCTGTGTCTGCAGGACAGAACATTCCAGCGATGTTTCAGCACTGATGGGCCCTCGAGCCTGAGCCAGGAGAAAAGTCAGCTTTCTGGCAGAAAACCCTGCATAGCTCCTGGAACTGAGTGAAGAAAAGGAGAAAAGATGAAATGCTTTGTTTACCATATCATGACATCACCATCATCACTGGAGAAAAATGCAAGTTCATCTTTCTTCCCGGGGATGGTCCGCATGACCCGAGTGATTATCCCTGCTGGATAGCGCGGCGTTGTCCTTCCCCTGCACACCAGCACACGCAGACGTGCTTGACCTCATGGCCACCAGCTTCAGCAGGGTGCAGATGCAACCCACAAAGCTCCCAGGGCTGAATTCCCTTTGCAAGATGTGATGGGTTTTTTTCCTCTTGGTTAAGCCTGAATGCACACCCGGAGCTGCTGGCTGCGGCGAGCTGTGCCACCCTCTGGGACAGCCTGTGGGCTCTGTGGACTCAGGGAAGGGTTTCTGCCCAGAAAAGCTTTGTGTTGCCCACTGCTTTAATCATCAGCATGTGCTGGCACTCAGAGCAGAGCAGAAAATGCCCAGGCCTTTACAGAAAGCAAACCATTTCCTCCATAGGACAGTCACTTCAGCTGGCATCTGTCACTCAGGTGCATAGAGGAGTTGTGCTTCTCCGGAAAACACCCGGCTCTGAGGCTTAATTCAAACCTGTCTTGGTTGGCAAAATCTTTTTCATATAGGGTTTCTTCTCCCTCCTCCATTCACTGCCCTTCTAACCCTGTCCCCCCAAACTCCAGTTATTTGCAAGGGCTCTGCTATTTACTCTATATCTGTTTCTGTCCCCTGGTAACTAAGCAGTGTTCAAAGATCTCATGGGACAGGTAAAGCCAGGTATCCCAGCACATCGCATTTTACCTTTTTTATTTCTTCCTGGTTCTGCTCTCATGGCCTCCCAACAAATCTGGTCCATCAAAACCAGTTTTAGGCTTCATGACAAAGGGAAAAGGGTCAGTTCTCTACTGGTCAGTTCTCCACTGCTCCCCTCTGGGAACAAGGAGAGTCTGAAAGTGTGCAGAACAGTGTGACTGTTCTGACAACCAGAAATGCATTAAAAACAGAGGGTAAATGGCACTGGAGTCAGCTGAGATGTCCCTGAAGTGAGGATTTCTTCCACCTAACTGGAAGTCAGATTGAGTTGTCAGGAAACTCCAGTAAATCTTCCTTCTCACACCAGACCAGAGCCAGGGGAGTGCTTTACTGCCCTGAGATGGAATGGAAAACCAGAGCTCCAAAATACTTGCAAAGGGATCACCTCAGGAGGGTAAATGGTGTGGATCAGCTGAAATGTTCATTCTGTTTTTAATGCTACAGGCAACAGCAAAGCAAGATAAAACCGTAAAAAAAAAAAAAAAAAAAAAAAAAAAAAAAAAAAAAAAAAAAGACCAGATCTCATGCTTTCCATATTTGAAACCACTTGGAAATGTTTTCGGGACTGGGAGATTTACTGAACTGGCCCTTGTACATACAAACACAGGCAGGTTATCTTAGATTAACATATTCTGATTACAAAACCTAGTCAGAAAATTCCTTACCAAACACTTTACATAATTACAGCCTCAAAAAAATGCCAAAAGAAAGAATAAATTTTAAAAATCTTGGCAGGTTCCCACCTGAATAAAAAATAATGTTTTGAACCAGTAGTTCATTAAGACACTGCTCCTGTGGAAGTCAGAGATCACTCATCTCAAGGCACTGGTAGGAGCCCAGGCAAAAATGTGTTCAGGGGTAACAGCACCCAGTGAAGAAATTTCCACATCCCTAAGCTGCATGTGCCAGATGGACTAAAGATCATTTGGTCTCCAGCAACCTCTTTTTTTATCATTATTATCTTGAGGAAAAAAAGCTCTGCTGTGTGGAGCTTTGTCCTGGAAGTGAGCAGAGCACCCAGACTTGGAGGGGCTCCAGTGATCTCATCAGGCACTGCTGCCCACCCTCCCTGGACACAGCCTTGCTCCAGCCCCAAACAGCCCAAAATCACCTGGGTCTGTGCATGTGGACAGGCAGAATAATTCAGAAACACCAGCTGAAAAGGCCATTCCTTTGTGTGAATTCAAGGGACTTCAAGGGACAGTAATTCATTCAAATGTTGACTCGTTATTGGGCTGTCCTTCACAATTGTGTCAAAAGCAATTTTGACCTCAACAGTTTCTCTAATTGAATCCGATTTAGATGGGAGTCGAACAGCACTTCATTTTTATTTGAATTTTATGACTCAATTTAGTGTTTAGTTTCAGTTGCAATCTGATTTTTTTTTATACTTATTCCTGGTGGAAAATGTATCTACCTATTGCCAGCACCACATAAATTCAGATGCTGTGTCAAGGAACATTCTCACACGTACGAGGGCCCACATTTCATATATAATGTGCCCACTTGTTGATAAGGCTTGTTGCACAGCTCAGTGCCATAACCTTTGCAGAGGAAGTATTGTTTCAGTGCATAATATGTCACAAAGGCAAAGCACTGTGACTTTTCCTGCTGCTGTAACTCGTGCTATCTTTGGGGCTCATCCTCAGAGAGGTGGAGTTGCTTCAAACACGCACTGTGTACTTGCCCCAGCACAAATGTTGATTTGAGAATATGTTCCTTCCCAAAGAACTGATATTCACCCGTCTCCAGGGCTTCTTTTTGTATGAATAAAGGCCTCTGTCTCATAGATCTGTTTTCTCTTCCCATGTGGATTCTAGATGCTGAAATAGCCTAGCAGTGGTTGCAATATTTGCTCCCTGAAGGCATTTGGAAGAGCTGCAGTATTTCCAGAAGGACTGAGTATTCGTGCTGCAGCACCACCACATCCACTGCACTTTCAAGAAGCAAACTGAAGCCAGAAAGGCTGTGCCTGTACCCTGGGGGACACTGTCCAGGCAGTGAGCATAGGACAGGGTTACCTAAGAATCTCCATCACCAGCTGCTTTTGCTCCACTTCTGAGAGAGCAAGGAAAGGAGCTGACGCTTTGAGAGGCTTTTCTAGCCCTGTGACTTTACACTCACAGCCAGGATCTGAGGTTTGGGATCTGCCTGCAGACAGGGTGAGTTATCAGACACATCTCCCCTGCTGCACATCGACAGCAACCACTGCCTGAGCTGCCTTGCCCTGTGCACAGCCTGGTTTCCTGTGCCACAGGGAGCCCCACACTCCTGGCATCAGACACAGCTGCTGCCTTCAAGTCAGGTTCACTGCAATAGAAAACAAGTAGATCATTCCAGATTCCATTTCAGATCACTTTCGAGCACTAACAAATTAAGAATAAATTCTGATTTAATTAATTCTCTTTCCCCCTCCGATATAATCCAAGAGCTTTTGTAACATCTGAAACTTTTATCAGAGTTGACAATGGTATAAATACCTCCCTGCCAGCTCCTAGAGTGCTAGCAAACAATCTTTCATCAGGCAAATGAACTCTTACAGACGGAGCAAGATATAAACACCCATATGTAAAGCACATTCTCTGGACTGGGTCCACCATGAGCAAAACCCTCCTGCTTCCCTGGAACCAGCAACACAAACTCCCTTTATACATCTTAAGTGTCCACAGTCCAAACAATAACACATTAGCATGCTCTTGACACTGCTGTCAAAATAAACAACTATTTATTAACATTCTACAATGCATTATTTTTAAAAGAAATCAATCGAGCAATAATGTCAGAAAATAATATATATCCCTCTGTTCCAGAAAACAGCATCTCCCTTTTACTTAAGACAACATCTGGTCCAGATAACAGCTGCCAAGGGTAGAGCTAAGAGTCACCGTGATTGCTGTTGCTTGGTGGTTGCTGGAATATTTTTGAGAGCAGCATTTTTTTCACTATGTGGTATCACTGCCAACTATTCCCTGGGATCCCAGGAGGACAATGCATTCCCTTTCTGCTCTCCCTGGGTAAACGGAATAAAGGCTGAACATGGTGTTTGCTCTCACCCGTCAAACCTGCACTAAATATAAAAAGATATTAAAAGCTGCCTCCCCCTCTCTCTTTCTGAGGTGAAAACCTCCCCATCTTCACACAGGGAGACTTTTGCTGCCTTTTGTTCCTGTTGGTCAAGCAAATTTAAAGATATCAAGGAACCTCTTGAGAAAACCAAGAGAGGAAACATGAATGCAAAGTGAACTTACAAACAAAAAGCTATTTTTAGTGTTGGGGGGAAGCTCTTAACATTGGACAAACAATACAAGGAAGTTTCAGACACTGACTGCTAAGGAGAGCTGATATCCCCTTGTTGCTGCCCCACCTAGTCTGGATACAGGAATGCTGCTGTATTCTCAGGCTTCCCACCACCCCCAAATGATCCACCTTGCCCTCAGCATGGTGCAAAAGTTCAGGGCTTGGGCTGAGACACCTGGTGGGCTCACACACACTCAGAACCTCACCCTCCTGCTGGCACAGGTGAGTCAAGGTCAGCCTGGGCTCTGTAGCATTGGTGGGAGTGCCTGGTGGGACTTCCAGTGCCTCCAGATGTGGTGGCAGAGCACAGCTGGAAGCACCCACAAGGCTCAGGCCAAAGAGCAAAGCACGACTTGTGTACCCCAGGCACAGGATTAGGGCAGAGCAGCTGGGCAGAAGCAGGAGGAACGACAGGGATGGCCTTGGGACAACCCAAAATGGACTTTCCCAAGCACAGAGCAAAACGTGTGTCAGTGGAGTCCCACTGGTGCTCAGCAGTTGTAAATTCAGGACATAACAATGTCACTCTGGGAGCTTCCACACATTCCTCTTTCCTCCTAGGACTTCAGCTCTTCACCCCCATAGGAAACACAAATAATACATTTGTCAATCAGTTATCAATGCGCAGGGGTGGAAAGCTTGAACACAGGAGTTTGTCCAGTCTGTTTGGTCCTTGCTCCAGCTACATTCCTGTTTATTTATTCATTTGCAACCATTGTGAGTAGTCAGTGATCAAGAACAGCCAGATTTCTAAGATCAGTGAAATCAGACTACACATGCAGGACCTTGCTTCCCTTGAGACCTCTCCCAGACCTCTGCATTTCTCAGAGACCTGAACCAGTGTTCAGGGAACAGGAGTTCCTGGGACAGAAATTTCAAGGAGCAGACGATTTTTTACTTTTGCTGCTGGTTTTGGTTCGAGCTTACAAACACTTAAATCCAGGCTTTGATGACAGGGTCAATCAGAGGCTGGATGCAACACACAACTGCACAAAAAAATAGAAGCTATACAGGATTGCTCAAGTCCTTATGTGGCCCTGGTGCTTCTATAGACTCCCAGGAGGTCAGGCAGGGACATTTTGCAGATCTGCCTGCCAGAGGGAGAGAGGGATATTTATTACATTGCAACTAGGCTTCACTCAGTGTGCCCTTCCAGGGACAAAATTCAGCTTTGTGCTGGGCCACAACAGAGAGAGTGTAAGCAGCAGGTTGGGGGAAGTGGTTCTGCCCCTGTATTCAGCACTGGGGAGCCCAAGTCTTGATATTGCACCCAGCTTTGGAATTCCCAGGGCACAACCCTGAGGAAAAGGAGGCAGCCAGTGAGGCCAAAGCACATGGCATGAGACAGCAATGGGGAATTGTAACTTCCAGGGGACTGTGAACTAACAGAGAACATCAAACCTGCTCACTCAAAAGCACACAGCTAAAGAGAAGTTGTAGCACAGGAGATTCAGATCAGGTACAAAGAAAAGACAATTTTACCCTAAGAATGGTAAAACACTTGGACAAGGACTCAGAAATCTTATATCCTTGTATTCTTTCAGAGAAACTTTATCAGTTATGTAGGAAAGGTCCTCTGCACCCATCAAGCACTCCACTCTCTTTGACCTGCCTAGGTGTGAATGGCCTGCTCCAGGAAATCTGCTTGGTTTTTTTTCAAATGGCACTTCTGCCACTGAATGAACCCCCTGGTCAGTTTTCAAAGAAAGTCACCTCTAATTTTGGATTCTACCCCTCTCCTAGAGGTTTTCAAATAATTTTGTTCCACAGATATTTTGTCCTTCTTAAATATCACCTGTGGGAGAGGAGAGGGTTGTTGGTTGCTGTTTCTTTCTAAATGATTTTCACATGGTTTTTAGTGGTGTGGGGAAACAGTGATTGCAAAAATCCTCCAAAGAAAAGATATAAAGAATTTATTTCTGATCTGGCTCTTGGTTCCAGTGCAGGGTTGATCTGTACCTGCAAAGGGTTAAGGATTGGCTAATGGAAAACATTTGAGCAGCTCTGATAACAGAGTATAGCAAACAGTGGGATCAAGCCCACAGCACTGCTGGTCACACATTGCAAATCACAGGCAGTACCAGCCTCATACCCTGCATGTCTCTGCTTCTGGGCTGCACTGGCTCCTGCAATAACTCACCCAGCACTCCTGAGAATGCTTTGGGATCCTCTTCCACCCACCCCCTGACAGATCTGCACCCCTGTCCCCCCAGACCTCTGCCCACTGATGCCACACAAAAAGGGGAAGCGGCTGCTTCAGAGCAGGCACCCCAAACTCCAGCAGTGAGGAGGTTTGGTGGAAACTGTGCACTGACTCTGAAACACTTTGGCTGTGGATTTGTTCAGCTTTTTGAGAAGAGCGATTGCTTGGAAGGACAGCACGAGTGAGCTCTCTAATTATAGTATAAGATGCTGTAGCCTAAAATCTAGAATACAGTGTGAAAGACAAGACACTCACAGACTCATACAATTCTAGGCCATTGTCTCTCTTTTATCCTCACTGTTTCCTGCCCCACTCCATGGGTCTGTAATGCAGCACTGCCTTGAGGCACCGCGCTGTTCCCCATGCACACCTGGGGCTGCTCCCTGCGAAAGCATCTCTGCACAGCCAGGACCAGCCTCACACCCAGGGGAGCCCAGATGTTGGGCACAGCTGGCACCCACATTAGGAGAGGCTCTTGAAGCTGCTGTGGAATTTGACCACTGCTGAAGCCAAGAGTGGAGAGGAAAAACGCCTTCTGCTCTGCCTTATGTTTAAATTCCGAAGCTGCACCTCACTCCTCTCCGTTCCAAAAAGAAACAGCAGTGCCACAACCATAATTCAGTGCAGCTGCTGTTGAACATGCTGGGGAGATGTAAAAACTGGTGTTACTATGAACACATACTCCACCTTTGGGATTAAGCTGCCTGGTTTCCTTTCACTAACATGCAGAACTCACTCCTTCCCATTTTCCTCCAAAGATAAGCACAGCTGATGGTGCAGGTACAAAAGAAGCCAATGTCAGTGGGAAAACCCTGGCCCTCACAACACTCTGCTGGTTCTCTGAGCTCTCTCTCTCACACCCAAGAGCACACAGAGCCCTCTGACAGTGACGTGACACCTGATCCCCCATGACACCATTGGCTTCCTATCCCCAGTGGTACCTCCAGGGCAAAGACTGCAGAAGGTGATGAGGCAGCTGCTGCCACAGTCTCTCAGGATAAGGAAACAGGAAATTTTAGTGTGGATCAGGCCCACAGCCCCATCTCAGATGCTGGCCAGCACCAGCTGGGTCAGGGGAAGGTGTGAGGCACCCACAGCTCGCTGCAGCCTGCCCGCCTTAGGAAAAGATGAGAACAAATGAGTTTATAACCTTTTGTCAGCCTGTCCCAAGGATGTAACTTCACAAATATTTAGGTCAAATGGGGCACACCCTGTGCTGCACAGAAAGAGAAGGGAAGAAAACCCAGGTCTTTAGCTCTTGGATGCCACACTCTGTGTGCAAGATAAGATAAACTGGTGACAGTCACTTGCTGTTGCTGTGGCTGCTTCCCTGCTGGCTCAGCCTGGGAGCTGAAGGTGGCTTAGGACAAAAGTGAGGTGAATACTTACCAGGCCAAGCCATCATTTTCAACATGACAGTCACAAGAAAACTGTAATTAATCAAAGAAAAACAAGGATGAACATGAGCTAAACTAAGCTTCTCTCTGCTGATGTTTTTAAACTCAATACAATTTATAATGAGGGAGTCACCAGAGGGGAAAATCACCCTGGAACTCGGTTTTCTCATGGCAAAGCCCCATTTGGATAAATCTCTGTCTCAGCAGTGCCTGGGGCTCTCTCCTGCTGCTGGAAATGGGTGTCCACTGCCCATTCCAAGGCATGATGGAGGGAGGATATAACCTGGCCACAGAGATTTGTCCAGAACTGTCCTGAGGGCAGGGAACCAGGCTGGCTGCAGCTCCCCTGCACTGCCAGTCCTGATCTCAGCACTGGACAGGGCAGGAACCTGCCCTCGCCCCAAGGCCACCTGTCCTGTCAGCAAGGTGGCTCAGAGGCAAAAGCAGATGAAAGCTCCTGCTCTGCCCCAGTCTGAGCAAGGGGGCAGGGAAGGTTTTTGGCACAGAAGGGTGTCCCGTGTCCTTGGTGTCCCCAGGGTGTCATCACAGCTGGCACATGAGCCCAGCAGATATCACACAGCTCTGTGAAGGGGACAAAGGCCAGCTCAGAGGCAGGCCTGAGAGCTGGCAGCCTGGCCCACGGCTCTTTTCCTCCATCAGCTGTTCATCATTTGCCTCGACTGTGTTGATTCACACATTTCTGTCTCCCAGCTCCCATTGTTTCCAAGCAGGGCATTGTCGTGGGGCCAGTTCTATATTTACAACAGGATGTCAGCCTGCGCTTGCAGTTGCCTCCTTTGAACTGGATACTTTTACCTTCTATGTTGGCAAGGCTGCAATTCAACAGAAAGGTAGAAAAATAAACATATGTTTATTTAAGACACGCTTGGTTGTGTCGAAATGCACAAGTGGCACTTCTTCCTATTGGCCCTTCCACCCTCCCAGCCAGGAGAGCACAGGTTTTTTCATGACATAAACAAAAGATTATTTCCTAAGAAGATTGAGAGTTTCCTTTAAAGGAAAACAAAGGAATCTGCAGAATAGCCCTTAGGAAGTTGCAGCTCTAGAGGCCCTTTAGTCCCTCACCAGCAAAATGTATTTAAATATAGCATGGTCTGCCCAGAGCACAGCCTGAGAAATGCCATGTACACAGCAAAAAAACCACTCCGCAGCCAGGGCCAGAGGGTGCCAGGCTTCAGGCTCGTGCCCCTTGCCCTGACAAGGGCCCAGGATCTGCAATCAGACCTAAGAGCTGCATCTTCAAGTTGCTGCTTCAAAAGGTTTGAATATGATTTATTACATTTTAATTTGCACACACTGCCTAATTTTTTGTTTGTGCAGCTAAGCAGTCAAAGCAGGCATGCAAAAGCCTTTATCCACTGAAAGATGCTGCCAGCCAACTTCAAACCAGATCCAGGATATGAAGCACCCACCTCCTCTGCCCCTCACCCTAGGATCACCAGGCTCTCTCTGTGCTTTGAATCATCAAAGGAGATGATTCCAGGAGATTTTAAAAGCTCCAGCCTCATCCTCCTTGCAGTGCTTTCTTAAGACTGCTCTCAGCTAGGAATAATTTCTCTCTGTTATTTCTTGGACAACCAGAGCTCTGTGAAGTTATGTTTGCCTGAACCCCCCCACCTTGCTGAGATCATGAACCTTCATGTTCAAATGCAGCAGGTTAGAAAGTGGGTCAGAAACTTCTTCTTCTCAAAATAACTCCATTTTTGGGGGCAAAACTGTTTCAAAGCCCAAGTGCTGTTCATGCCTCGTGGGAGATGCAGCTCTGCATCACATCCCGGTTTTTGCAGTGGGTGAGGAGTAAACTACACTTCCTCTGACACACTGTGATCTCCCCAAGCAGTGAAAAGGGTGATGCACCAGTGACAGGAATGGCTGGGAATCTGCCCAGGCAGCCTGGCCACTGCTGGGAACAGAGACATGTGCAGTCAAGACTGGAAGGACCATGAATGGGAATTCCAAGACACAAATGTTTCATCCCAGTCAAGATTGCTGTCATAGTTTGCAATGGGATCAGCCCATTTCCTGGATTGAATTTGCCTCTTTCCCCTTAATTTCCCAGGAAAATGGCTCAATCTGTGATGGTGGAATTAGCCAAAACTGAGCCTTCCAGGCAGAGTGTGGGTAGGAGGGTTTTGTCCAACGTTAGTTTGGAGCTGTCGCCTGTCACAGCAGTCTCCATCCCATCTGTACCTGCTGTGGAGCCACAGGGTGACTTTGTGCTCCAGGACACTCTGACCTGTCTCCCACACACTTTCCAGAGCACACACCAGTATTAGCTGCATTCAGCTGTAATGAGAAGCTCTGAAATAACTCAGGCTCTCTGGCAGAGGGAGACTTCTGTTGTTCCAACAGGCTTTGGCTGTGGATTTATCTGCCATGGATCCTGCATCCCACACAGCACAGGGCAGCTGCAGCAGGATGAACCCTAGAATGCCACAATATAGGCAGGAAGGGCTGTAATTTGAAGACCTTCCCACAAGAAGTAAGCAAAACAATCTCCTCTTTCAGAAGTCAACATACTCCTTGCATAAGGGTCCTTTAAAACAATATACAGAGCTGCTGAACAGGAGTCATGGGAGGACCCCTCTGATCCTCAGTTCATTCTCAGATTTAGCTGATAGTTTCTCTCTGGCTGCCCTAATTCATAGAGAGGAGTTGCAGGTTTTACTTGCAAATGCAGAAAAGGTTGCACATCCCTCTCGCTGTTTCCTGAGCCATTTGCAAGGATGATGGTGCTGACATAGAATATGTGAGTTTGCTCCTTGCTTCCAATAATCGGTGTCCTGGTGCCTCAGTGTCCCCTCTCCAGATGGAAGCTGGTTCTGCTCAAGCTGCATTTCCCATCCAGAAGGACTCTTTGGGGATTTCTCTTCAGATATCAAAGATTAATATCAGACCAAGCTGCAGCTGTATCAGATGAGCTTCAATAAATGACAGAAAACACCAGGACAGACATGACAATTGTCTTTTCTCTGTCCAGCCTTCACATCTGGGATCCAAAGTTAACTCTGGAAAAGGCAGAAAGCCAGTTTATATTATTGTTGTGTCAGACTAGCTGTTATCCCTGGATTCAGGGCAAGTAGACAGACTTTATGGAAAGAAGCACTATTCTCAGCCCTCTACTGCACTTTGCTCACTATTTCCTGCTGTCTCCAGACCTGGCCATCTTTTAAACATCCCAAAAAACCTGGGCAGTAATGAGAGACTAGGAGACCATGAAAAAAAAGGTGAATAGTGACATAATCTAAAGACACATCAGTAAATGTCTAGCAATGTATTTTGCAATTACATTGATAAGGCAATACGTAATACCAAAGCCAGAAAAAGGCTTTCAATGAGCAGGAAGCCTTTGTTAACCTCTCACCCTGAGGAAATCACTACTCATCTTCAGGGACATGCATTACACAGAAAACCCCCTGTGGATTACATGTCCCAAGAGCTTTGGAAATCTCTGTTGCAACTATGGGAGGAGTAAACAGGGACAGTGACAAAAACCTGCCTTTCTTTGATGCCTAAGTCCTAAATATTGTTAGTCTGCAATAGCCAGAGATGCAGCAGGTCATGACAGAAGCAGAAGACCCAGGGCTTTGTGGATGGGATCAGAGTGTCCAAGGAAAACCACACAGCTGGTCCAGATTGAGCCTCAGTGTGTTAATTCTGTGCAGTGTGGCTCAGGAAAGGAATGTTTCTCAAGGAGAAAAGGAATCTTTTATCACTGGGTTAAAGATGATTTAACTGTCCACAGGTGAGCTAGATGAGAAGATTGTAGAAAACATTTCTCACTCACTCATAGGATGGTTTGGGTTGGGAGAGATCTGCCATAGCCAGGTGGTTTCAAAGCCCATCCAGCCTGGCCTTGAACACTTACCTTTAACAGGGCCTAAAATCATCATGCTTGCAGAGTGCAAGCAGCAGAAACAGAGCAGGAAATAACCAGGCCCAGCACTTCTACAGGGCTGTATTTCCTTGCTGCACACTGAGATGGGAGCACTGGAAACGACACAAGCTGTGCAGCAGAGATCAGTCACCACGGGCACTCCTACTTCAGTGAGTGCTCCAGAGAAATTTATGGCTAATCAGGAACATGACATGACTGTGCCCAGCCAAGTGCAGATGTGGGCTTGCATAAACCTTTCCTTATCATTCCTGAAAGGGATGTGCTGCAGTCTGTCACTGTTCAATAAACAATTCCACGGCCAAGACCTCAAGCGCTGCTGCATCGTGTCCTGATGAGCTGCACTTTCCTCACAGAGCATCAGAGGAAGATGCAACAGCAAACACATAACAAACACATGGCCACAGCCCTTTTGGGCTGATGGGTTTCCAAAAAGGGGCAAATGTTGATTACTCGTGCGTGTTGTTTTGCCTACAGAGTTAGGAGCGATCCAAAGTCTAAAGAAACCAGTGAAAAACCTCCTGCTGGATTCACTGGGCTTTGCATCTGCCTTGAGAACATTAGACAAATTTAAACTACCACCCTAGCACAGGCTGTGTTTTGGGAAAAGACAGACAGCTAAGAAACATTCTAATTCACCAGTCCTATGATTTTGCTTTATATTTTTGTTAACAAATGTTCTCGGTTATTAAAAAAAAAGATTGAACAAATGGTCCACTGAAGTTTCCTCTTCGTTTTTTATAGAAAAGAATTGCTGGGGTACAGGTGCATTGCCTTTACAGCAATTTTTCCTGATTTCACATTTCTTCAAGCCCTTGTTTTCCCCACTCCTCACGTTTGGCTGGCCACCAGACTGACTTTTCTGGGATGCTGCACTGAGCATTCTCCATTTAGACACAGGGAGGGGCTGGAGAAGACATCTAGTGATTTTCTTCCTGCAGATTTAACATGAAAAGAGAATTGGGAAAAGGTGGCCCTTCTCAGGCCATATCCTGCAGCAGCCAGGGACCCACCTGGTCCCTGGAGAGGCTTAGAAAATCCTCAGTGTTTTGCCAAATGTTGAGCTGCCTCACACGGCCCCTGAACAGCAGGGAGGAGCCAGGGCACAGTTAACTCCAGTTAGCTGCTCCTTAATTCTCACAGCTCCAAGTGCAAGCAGAGAAGCTGCCCAGGGCATCCATCAGCTCTGGGGCAGGGAACAGAACCAGATCTCCTTTACTCCAGTGCTGGAGCTTGAACTGACTGCAGGGGAGGTGGTCAGAGCTGGATGCACCCCAACCTCCTCTGTGTGTGCTCAGAGCTCAGGGAGGTGTGAGCAGGACCAGGCCAGGAGCACACCTTGGAGGGCAGAAGGGCTTTTTTTGTGCTGACCCCATCTCATCAAACTCCATCCAGCCCAAACAAAATAATCACCTTTTGCCGTGGAGGAGTAAACCCAACTGTTACAGGGCTTAAATCTTTTTCTACTCTTTCCTTCTTAGACAAAGGTCCAATGCCACATACATGGACTGGAAACCTTTTGTGGATGATTTCAGAGACTCAGTCTGGAGAAAGTTAGAGCTCTGTTAGGAATATTTCTCTTCCCTGAAAGTTTATTCAGCTGTAACTTTGAAAGTTATGTAAGGGAACAAGACAAAATTAGAATATTGGACAAAAATAGCACTAAAAGAAATGTTCATCTTTCTCCAGCATTTTGAGGCCACTTTGGGGCCTTCTCTGGTTCTCCACCTAAAGCAGCCCTTACTCTAAGCTGGCATCTGGCTGAATGCCATGACATTTGCAGTGCCATGGCAAAAAGTCATCTAGTAGGATGGTAACAGCCTGATTTCACATCCATTTGTGGCAATGTCCATGGCTGTGCTTCACTACAGAGCTTAAACACAGGTCCTGCCAGTGAGTCAGCACGGAGCTGTCAAACCAAGCTGGAGCCTCCAGAATGTTCTCTCTGCATTCTTTTCGTACCACTCAGTGCATTACATAAACTCCCAAAGGGGACAGCCATAGCAATGCTTTGGAAGGATGAATTTATCCCAGCAGCAATTCTAGCATTTAAACTTTCTGACAGCTGCTGTGGAGAAATATGCAATAAAAATCGAAGCCAATTCCAAGCTGGTATTCAGAGGTGGGAGACTGCATAAGCATTTGGGTCCTGGGCCATGCTGTGCTTTGTTTAGCATTCAGACAGTGTAGAGGACTGCAGCATCCCTTTTCCACACTCAAATCAAGCCCAAGTCACTTTGGCTTCACTTTCCAAGCTTGGCTGTGTAAAGCTAGAGCTCTGTCTCCCATTATCTGAGCATTTGGCTGCCACAGCCTGAAACATGAGTAGCCCATGACAAGCAGCTCGTAGGAACACGCAGTTTGAGCATCCTCAGCTGCTCCAGGTCACACCTTCCCTGCTGCTGCAAGCACCAGATCCTCTGTCAGAGAGTGACCAAGAGCTGAGGCCAGTGACAGCTCCAGTCACTGCCAGGGCCTGTCTGTCAGGGCCCTTGGGGATCCACACAATGCTCCTATTCACATTCAGTAAAAATAAAAGTAGCCTGTGCTGCAGAGGTCCTGAGCTCGTTACCATCCCATCCTGGAATCACAGGAAAATGTAGGTCAGGAGAGACCCCTGGAGGTCAGCTGAACCAGCCTTCCACAAGGACAGCCTGACACTTTTAGATGAGCTCGCCATGACAGACTCTTCCAAACCTGAGACAGGTTACACCAGGCCAGGAGAGAGACCCTACAACCACCCCACGGGTTCCTGTGGAGAAACCACAGCCTCCCTCACAAATTACCCAAAGCAGAGATGGCAGCAGAGCTTCCCCTGCTCAGAGCTTCTGGGGGAAGTCAGGGACATTTGGCATGAGCCACCTGCCCACATGAAGTGGTAAAAGGAACCCCATGTGTCCAGGAGCCTTAGGTTCCAAAGTCCCTGACTTTGGGGAGTTATACATGGCTCACTTTTCGAGATTACATCGAACCTCTGCTGTGCACAGCACTCAGGAGAGAATTCCAATGATTCCTCCCTCAAAAGAGCTACGGGGGTGGTGTGTCCACAGCCAGCAAAGTGGTTCTTGAAGCAATCACCTCTCCACAACCATGCACTGCACCCTTCAAGCACAGTTGTTGTTCCTACCATCAGTAGGGTACACTTTGGAGGGTCTGTGTTATCTGCAGGGGTAAACAAGGGTTCATACACAGAAAGTCTGGATATTTTGTTAAGTAACAGGAGGTTTGTACCATACAGCCACCAGGATGGACAATTTGACCCTTTGTTTTTATTGAAGCCTTTCTTTCATTTACAGCAACCATTGAGGTTATTGTGCTGCTTATGCCAGAAGTCAAATTAATTGGTTTTCTAGAGAGATCTACAGAAATCTGGTTTCAGGACCTGCCAGGACACATGCACTGCAGCTGGTCAGCTGTGGATATACTTCACTATCTTTGACAGAAAATGCCATTTTTATCTGTAATCTTCTGTTACACTTTGTCTCAACAACCTGTGAAGGAAGAAAGAATTTGTACAAGATCTCTTACTGCTCTGAGCTGCCTTGCCAGTTTTCAGTACTTTTGCTGAGCTGGTTGAAAGAAAAATATACACAGCAGAAAATGATCCGTCAGTAGAACCGGGAGGAAATTGCATCCTGGAGCAGAGAGGGTTTTGAGTGATGTTGTCTTCAGTCTCCTGTGAAGCCAGGAAATTCACGACCCTTTCCAAGCCCAAACTTTGCCCACCTAAGCTATCAGACCATATTATAGTTGCCATCAGTTTTGCACTGATCTGGTTCTTCCCATGATGTTTGTCAGCTCTCCCTTGTCATTTCTGCCTTCTCTTGGATTCCCAGTATTTGAGACTAGGCCTGTTTTATCTTTACAATACGTATTAGCAAATCAAATAACTACACCAAAAAAAACCCTGGAAACCCACAAAGGCAGCTGACTTATTGCCTGTGTTAGATTTCAAAATTCTTTGCAATTACAGAACAAAGGTCCTTGTTGAAATGTTCACAGTGGTGTGCCTTCTGGGACTGACATTGTTTCAGAAGCTTCTGGAGGAACTGGATTCATCTGTGGTTTGGGGCAAGATAAGCACAGCAGGTGTATTCCCTGTCTCCAGCATCTTGGATCCTCTCCAAGCTGATTTCCATCCTCCCCATTCCAACAAAACAATGATCACAAGGGTCACAATGATGACATTTTCTTGGCCAATTCTCTATTCTGTTCCACTTCAGCCTCTGTTTGTGACACCCTTACATCTTGTCTCAGCTTTCATGACCCCCTTCTCCAACATTTATTTCCTGGGGGTGCTTTGCATATTGAGCAAATTAAGGGACCTTCCCACTGGGAACTGGATTCAAATCAAAGAGGGGTGTGGGTGTGTTAGTTCATAATTTTCTTCTTTGAACCAAACTGCCATAGGAACTTCTGATGGCGTATTCTGGATTATCAGACTGAAAACAGCAGAGTGGTCCCAGACCCACATTCTGCATGTGATTAAGCTGAGGGACAGAGTACAGCAGCACTGGAGGTACAGTTCAGATCTCTGTACTTGCTGTCCTTGCTCCAGGAAGCCACCAGGCTGAGCAGGACTATTGACCAGAGGGAAATTCCTTGCAAAGCTCAGCTTGCACAGTCTGTTCTCAGTCAGGAGTGAAGGTTTTCCACTCTCTGCAGGTTCCAGAGCCTCATCTCTGGTCAAATGGGACAGCTCAGAGGAAAGACTAGCAGACAGCAGCCACACAGGTAATCCTAAGGGACTCCCAAAAACTGCAATGTAGGGTTTCAAGGACACGAGATAAAGGAGGAATGATGTGCAAACAGCAGAGATTCACTCAGCAGGAACTGAAGGGCAGTGACACCTAGCCAAAAACATGATGATCACAAAATCACAGAACAGGTTGGAAAAGACCCCAAAAGATCATCTGGTTCAAGCTTTGATGGGAAAGGGAGCCCAGACCAGACTATGTAGCACATCAAACACCCCCCTGGTGAAGTTAGACTGATTATCCTCATGATTTTTTTCTTCTTACTCTATAATATTCCTTCCTTGTATCAAGATGATGGGATAACCCTGCCAACAAGGAAGTCCTTTTCCACTCCCTAGGATTTATTACTGACAATCCAGGCAATGTGAGGGATTGTCTCATTTTTCTGCTGCTTTTTCCTGCTGTCCATTTCAAGGTTGTGGAGCAATATCCACCCAGGTGCAGATGTCAAAAGCAATATTAAGAAAGGTCATCTCTGGTCACAGGCAGCTTTAATTGCCAGTGGCAGAAGGATGCAGTCTCTTCCTTAATCTCATAGCACAGCCCTTGAAATATCCTGTAGGATGAAAACAATGCCAGCTACAACATTTCTCCCCTAATTTTTGGGAAGAGGGCCAGACAATCACCACAATTAGTCATACATTCCAAATGCAGTCTCCACTCTTAGTTTCAGCCCCATGCCTGTCCTGATGTTAAGGATGAGGCTGCGATCTCCACCCCAAAGAGGGTCTTTGCCTCAGTCACACACTATCAATCAGTCTGGCTCTCAGTAATGAGGAAAGATGCTTTCCTTCCTTCCACCTTCTATTCAGACCTTCACCTTCCCAGTGGGATCGTTTTACTGGGTAAAGGAAGACAGAAATAGACAGAAAGAAACATGTCAATATGTGCATTGAAGAGGAATGAAAAACAAAACATAATGAAATACCTGAAAGCACAAGGGAATTTGCTGGAAACTAGAGGAGAGAGGGAAAGAAGCAGCTATCACGCCTTTTACTGCTGCACATGGAGTCAGTTTTGGAAAGTTTCTTCTCCCTGTCCTGTTTCCCTCCCCCTGCTTGCCCATTCCCCTGGGAAGGGGAAGGTAGAGAAGGGATCATTACAATATTAATCACCTTGAAAAGGGTAGAAACCCAAGATTTTAAAACCACTGCAAGAGGGAGAAGCATCTTTAGGGGAAAGTTCAAACAGCTTCTTTTGCTTGAAGACTGCTGGAAACAATATGGCAATCATTAGTTTCTCTCTCTCCAGTTCAGGGTCGTTCATTTAATTCACACATGATGAACAACAGACATGCACATAGGTCCAACAGCAATATTAAGGTTGTCTCTCTTGCCAAGAATCATGCCACTAAAAAGCACATGTGTGAGCACATGTGAGTCTGGAAAGGGTTAATGGGCTGCTGGGGGCTCTCTTCCTGCACAGAGTAAAGGAGGGACAGTGGCTCAGATGGAGAACATGTTTCACTGTGGGACTAGCCATGGGCATGGCAAGATGAGCTGTCTGGGAGGGTGGAGGGCCCTGTCACCTTCAGCTGAGCCAGCTGCACTCCCTGTGGCTGTGGCAAAAGCCTCCAGGAATGCATTTGAAAGCACAGCATCCCACCTGGTGTGGAGGCACAAGAACCCACAAGTCCAGCCTGGTATTTTGGGTAAACCCTGAAGCCTCACAAGAATGTTTAGCTTAGGCTTCACTGCCCATTCTTGGATAACTCCAGGAAAACCAGGTCATTTTTTACCCTTATCTCTGGTGCAGAGTATCTCTGGTGACAATCAGCCTTTGCTCCCCTCAGACAGGGTAGATTTCCAAAATGACAGCTCCCTTTCTACATGGACCAGCAAACACTTGGGGCAGTCTGCAGGGTTTTCAGGACAACCCTGGCTGCCAGCAGCAGGCTCTGCACTCTGCAGTGGAGTTAAAATGAAACATGTCATCCAGCCAGAGTCCCCTATCCTCTGGCATCAGACAAATCACTACAGAAACAAAGGCTGCTGTCTGACCTGAATTCTTTCTTACATCTTCCCAGTGCCATGTGCTGTTTCTCCACACAAACAGTCCATGCCACTGAATTCCTGGTGTCGTTCTGACCTGGAGCAGCGAGCCCTGCAGCATAGAAGTGATTTGATTTTAACCAGAAGCCAGTGCATACTGGAGGAGGATATTTCCCACTCTGGCTCTGGCATTGTCTGCTTGGTGACCTTGAACAGGTAGTGTTATCTTCCTTCATCTCTTTGTTAAACAGAGACACTGGCACTGATGACTCTTGTAAAGCACTTTGACATCTACCAGCCATAAAAAGCCAGGTGTTGACATTATTGTGCTGCGAGCATTCACTCTCATCTGCTTTAGATCTCTGCCTCCTTCATTTTCCTTGAATAACCCCTTTGTTCCTGTATTATGAAACACTGTAAGTAGACTCACAAGGGCTCACAGAAGTGGAAAGTGGACACAGACTAATGGCAAGCCCCTCCTGCAGAGCAGGACTTCCAGGGGTGAAACCCCAGCTCCCTTGACCCCAGTGGGAATGCTGCCAAGGGGGCCACTACTTTATTGCTGATTCACAGCAAATGATAGCAAGAGAAGCATTTCATTGCACTTTCTAATCTGCTTCTTGAGGGTTTTAGTCATCCCAAAAGTCACTAGGAATAAGGATTACTCTTCCTTTTCGACAAATTGATCTCTCGTATAAAACTCTGCCCATTTAACGATTTCATCACTGCATGGTGAGGGTTTTTGTTTTTCTGGTGAAGTTATCACCATCTGTGGCCAAACAACACACTCAGGCCCAGTAACCTCTCAGAAAGATGACAGATGATGTCTGCTGCTCGTTTCATGTGTTTTTTGCCCAGTACGGTCTCTGAGGAAAGGAAGAAGGTGCCAAAACTGAAATAAGAAAGATAACATTGGTAAATGTCAGAGCTCCCTGGTGAGTGCAGAGATCTCAAAGACTTGGGAATGCTGAACAGATGACTCACTGGGAAGGGTTGCCACACGTCCTGTTTTTGGCAGATGGGACACTGATTTATTGTTTTTAGGATCTTAATGGCATTATAGTAGCACCAAGAGGCCTTTAGAGTGAAGGTGATGACTTTTGGGGCTTTGTGGGGTAGAAATTATCATGCAGGATGAGGAAACTGGATTTAATGTAAAACTTTGAGGCCAAATCCTTGCATGACTATTTTGGAGCTGCTTACATCCAGGGCCTGGTTTACAGGTGCTGAAGAGCATCCTCCTTGCTGGAAAGACAGATTTTGCCATAGTCATACATGCAATACAAATTATCCATTGAAATGCTATATATATATTTCACATTTGTTATAGAGCCTGCTACATCTCCCAGTCATTTGGATCCACACTTCACACCTGTCCTGAGCTTAACTGGACAGTGCAGAGATTTTGCCTTAGTCCCATGGACAGATTTCAGAATTATTTCTGTTCGAGTCAGTCCAAAAGCAATTTTTTATTTTTTTATTTCTGGCATTAAAAAATATGTCATGTTGAAAAATTAGATATCATTTCCAAGTGAATAGGCAATGTATCTTCTATGTGAAATGCTGAAATCACAGTCCGACTTTCCCATATTTCCTTCTGCATTTTCAGCCAAAACCACTGGCTGAACGCAAAAGCACATGAGCAGCCCTAAATCCCACCCTATTCCTAATTGAGTTTACTATTCAACAAATAAATAAAGCCATGCAGCTCCAATGTAATGATGCTTGTGATGATATTTTCCACATTCTGCTCCAGATCTCTATGTCATTTATCCCACCACAAGCTGGTGTAATATGCCCTCCAGCAGGATGAAGAGTTTGGAGTCTGCTACTGTCTGTGAACTAAAACAGACCTGGGATGAAATCCTGACCTCAGACAATAGCAGCTTTGCCACCAGCAGAACTGGGACCAGTTTATCAGCCCAGGATTTCTAACTCAGGCATTAGAGGCTTGTATTTTTGACAGTTTTAATCCAGAAGCCCTGAGCTCACTACCATCATCTGTGGGTGTGATTACATGGGCAGACAGGATAAAGCTGGAGTACTCAGAGTATTTCTGCTCCACTTCTGCTCCTAAATTTGAATCTGTCACTCAGCTGGTCCTGTCTAGCCAAATAATTGTTATGCTGGAGACAAAGTCCCATAGCAAACACACCCCAGTGCCCTCCCATTTAACATGGTGCTGAAGGAATACTAATTTGTCCACTCCCCCTGCCCTTCTTATCCAGTTGAAATAATAAATATTTTACTCATGATTTATTGGATTTCAGTTTGTTGAAAAGATCCTCCAAACAAATGAAGTTTTAATGGCAACAAACACCAGCCGTGGTGCATTAGAAAATATAAACAGCAGTGGAGACCATTAAACAAAAACCACTTTGGATACAGCTGACACAGTGCTCAGCAATCTTCACCTCCCGAGGCCAGGGCCTGAGGCAGAGGGTCACAGCCAGTCCCCCACTGGAAAAGAAGCCTGGAAGCATCACAGATTTGAATCCTTTGGATGCTGAGGGCTGCAAGAGAGACTTTGGAAATGACCAGTGCAGACTTTGGGCTACTCAGGACCATAGGCAAGAGCTCAGACATTGAATCCCAGAATGGTTTGGGTTGGAAGGGACCTTAAGGACTATTCAGTTCCAACTCTGCACTAGGATCAGGCTGCTCAGAGCCCCACCAAGCCTGGCCCTGATGAAGGGATTCATTCTAGAGAGGAAGAGCCAAGGCAGCCCCCACACTCTGTCCTCTTCCTTCTGCCATGCCCACTGCACATCTCCTTCTGCCTGCCCAGTATAGCCCTCCAACTGCCCCTCTCTGTCTTGTGCTCTCCTCCCAACAAATGGGCTCAGGCTGGAGCTCCATCAGTGCATGGACTCCTGCACAGAACCGTGTTTGGGCAGCCAGCACTGCCTCACAGAGGAGCACACTGCCCTCAATGACCCTCACTGCAAGAAGGGCTGATGTGCACCTCTGCTTACTCTGGGAAGTAATTTGGGTCATTTCAGCCTGCTGTGGAAGATGGATGCCCCACCTGTGCACAGGTGAGAGGAGTCAGCACACCACAGAGCAATTGTCACCCACTCCAGGGAGGGTCCAGGGTGTCCACAGCCCTGTCCCCTTCACACATCTGTCACATCTGTCTCTGCATGGGTAGAAGCGAGTTGTGCGTGCCTGGGTTTACTCTCAGTACACCCCTGGTTACTCCCCTGCCCTCCCACCACACTGGCCAGCTCAACTCCTTGTGCAACCACCCTTACAGCCAATGCTGTCAAAACAAACAGGACCCTCAACTACTTCTAGCAGGATGATTTTTTTTCTGACTCATTTTGACAGTATCAGAGTAGAGAGTGAGTACTGGCACAGCTACATCTGCATGCTGGAGGCTGGAGCAGGGAGAGATCAGGTGGAGACACAAAACACTCTGTTCCTTCAGAGCAATCACAGCAAAGTCCAAGCAGAAAGGGATTAAGAGGAGTTGTCCAACAACACAACATTAGTCAAGCCAAGTCTGAGGATGTTTCTGCACAAATCCTAGGTCTCATCTATCCACAGCCTTTTCTTAACTCATAGATGCTATTCAAAACAGCCTCGATGAGTGCACAGCTGGGTTTGCCACCTTTTATTCAAACAGGGGAAGCATGGACCAGTAATGTGTTCCAGAGACTGGAAATCAGGATGTTTTGATTTGAGATAAAGTACAAAACATGTGTGAGTGACCAAAGACACCCTGCCTGAGCCTTTCAGGAAATAAGTGATTTAAGACATTTTACCATAAGAGCAAGAGTTTACTGTCAATAAACCATTGTTTACTGTCTACACAAGAGCTGTGGCTACTACTTTATTCAAACATCCATATTTTGTCTACTTAATCCATTCCAAGTCACTGCAAACAATTTCATCAGCCAGGGATGCCTGGGAAAGGATCCTGTCTGTCTCTATGGAATCCAAGCTGCACCTTGACATTCCCAGCATGTCCAGGGCTCCAACCTGCCCCTCCAGCCCTGCATGTGCACTGACCTGAGCAGTCACCTCTTTCCTGCTCCCTTCCCAGCTCCAAGGGCAATCAGCAGGATTCACAGAGCACTTTTCCAAAGCCATGAAATGAAGTCTACCTTCCAGGAGTGTGGCCCCTGCCCATACAGCTCATGCAAATTTTACATTTCAGCTCATCTCTGAAGCTCCCAGTCTAAACCCCTGGAGTATCAGCATGCCAAGTAATGAAAAAAATAATGAGTTTCATTTAAATAAAAATCAGTGCCATGGTTTAGTTTAGGTGTTAGGGCATGGGTTGGACCCGATGATCTTGAAGGTCTCTTCCAACCTACTAATTCTGTGTAATTCTGTGTTTCTTTATAAACCATAAAGTCCACAACAATCCACAGCAAAATTCCAGTTCTGCTCCAACCTGTGGGCTCATCACAGAAAGGCTGACCCCACTGGGAGAAGTCATAATCCGGCTGATTGTAAAGCACATACCAAATACTCACAATCAGATTTATTTCATGGTTTAGAAAATCACTAAGTCATCACTATGAGCACCACGCTGAGCTGTGTACTGAAACACATCATAATTAAACTGCAGCAGACCAGAATTGTTCCAGGAATGAACAATGTCAGGAGCACAAAGTGGCCAATGTGGATTTGCAAGAGATTGTGCAACAAAGGTTGCTGGGCAAAAAAACATTGATTTGTTTGAATTATGAGCATGTTGATTTCATTTTTAGCTAAAGATCAAGACAGGATTCAGGTTAAGAAGAAGGCAGCAAGAAGGATGAGGTAGGTAAATGAAGTTATTAAAATAATCACTCATAATAGCAAGGGAGAAAAACAGAGAAATCAAAATACATTTACTGAGGAGGATGTAGATATAACCAGAAAGAGCTCAAGGTCCTGTGATGAACAATCCCACACTGGTAACGAGCCTAATCCAGAGCCCATCAAAATCAAGGTCTTTCCACTGACTTTGTCCTTTGTGACTGCATGACAAGCAAAACTTTTCCCATTACAGACTGTCTGCTACAAAATCTTTTCTGTTTCTCTACACATTTTTCCACTGATCTTAATAAAGTCATTTTCTTACATTATGTTAATATTTTAAAAAAAAAGAGAAACCATTCGTAAATACACAATCAAGCCTGAGGTAATTTTCCTAAAATAATTTTTTTAAATAAACTGCTCTGTACAAACTTCAGTCACTTCAAAATGCGCTTTGAAACTGAAGACTGTGGAAAAGTTAAAGAAGTGATTGCTGATAAATAGTTCCATATGATTTATCGAATATAATATCCTTCCCTCCATAACAGAGTGATTTTTCAGATCTTAGGGCATGGGCTTTTTGCCTGCTAAGAGATGTGTGCTGAGGTTTAATAAGGTATTTATATGCTAAAGAGCTTCCTCCTGTTCCTGTCTTGAGCATCAGCAGTATTCTCCTAAATAGAAATATCCCTTAGGATGAAATTGAGCCAGACTGGTGGAGTTGTATAGAAGTGACATCTAAAAAAATACCTTAAAAGTTCCTCTTTGTTGTTGGAGCAGGAAAGATGCCCTGCTTCAGCTAGGTTGTGGCAACACCCAGAAGTTTATCCTATTAGATGTAATAAATTGTGATAATGTCACATTTAGATGTCCAACTAAATTCCACAGAGATTTTCCTGGGGTCTGAGGGAGAATGGAAGTGGTCACTGCCTGATAATGTGATCAAACAGCAGATGGAGAGCTTTTGATGGTAAGATTATAGCGTACAACCTCTAGACAGCAGCTTGGAGAAGCCAGAACATCCTTCCCTCTTTCAGAATGGGTAATCTCATTATATTGCACTCGGCCTTAGGAGTATGTGATCTGGAAAGACTCAGTGTGGAAAACAAGCCCAAAGCTGGGCACTTTTTCATTTCTCTCTATTGCACCAGTTGCCTTACAAAGCACTTGGGACACCTCCCTGGATGAGCTGCTCAGCTCTGCTTTAACACATGCAGAGATGCCTCACACTGGCTAAAAGATCAGGGCTTTCTGCCAGAAATTACCCAGGCTTAAACAGACCCAGGCACATCCCTGTGCAGAATCCTCAGGTGTGACCATCCCCTCTCCTCCCTGCCAGAGCAGCAAGAATTCAAGCATGGGAAATGCACGGAAACAAACGGAGCAGGAACCCAAACTTTGTGCTTGGGTTACTGCTAATCATGTGAGGAGCTGGAGTGCAAGGACTCCAAACTGGTTTTTCTCAGGGCTAGTGTAAACCAACAGAGGCCTGATGTCTGCTCCATGGAGGAACAGCAGCTCCAGGCCACATTCCTTGGTGGGGTGAAATCATGCATGTGTCAACCCAGCCTGGATGTGGCCACAATCCCCGGCCGCACTCGGGCAGAACGCGGGCAGGAACAGGCAGATCCATCTGAACCCGTTTGTCACATGTGAACTCAGACCTCTTCAGAGTGCTTGGAAGGACATGAAGAGTGTTCCTTTCCAAAAGGCCTGGCAAGGAAATGGCTGGGCTGAGCTCTCTGAGATCTAAACAGGAAACAGGTTCTTCACTCTCAAGTGGCTCAATGAAAAATATCATCCTTAAGTGACAGTAATGCCTCTGCTCACATGCAGCCAGAGGATGCCAGAAATTCAGGTGAGAGCACACGAGAGCCCCAGAGGCAAAATATTGACACTGAGCAGAGTGGGGCAACCGAGTTCAGGTTCCCCTGGATCAGCACAGCTGATATCCAGCTGCTAGGATCTTCCAGAGGTACCAAATTCTGGGCATTTAGGAGAGTCCAGAAGGAAAAAATGAGAGGACAACGAAAAACACTGCAAGTGTTCACCTTAAAACTTCCAGAGCTACAACCAGCATGAAAACCCTTTCTATAAGAAGATTGGATAAAGGTGCATTTGGATGGGGAACGTTGTGTGATTGTGCCACATATCTCTGCAAATTCACATAAACGTCCCCAGGTGTCCCAGTAGACCCAGGATGTGGCTACGAAATGCTCTTGCAGCTGAAAACGGGGGGCTGAAACAAGATAATCATTAAGGTCCCTCCCAACCCAAACTATTCCATGATTCTATGGACAGTAATAGGGGCAAGGGGCAAGGAAGAAGTCAGCTCAGTGTGAACATGTGGAACTCACTCACATGTTCAGTGTTCTTGTGTTTGTTATAGGAAAAAAAAGCTGAGTGTGGGTGGGCTGAGAGTCCCCCACTCACACAATGTGGAAACAATAAATCACAGGAAGCCCTGGAGAGCCACCTGTGATTTTCACGTGTGAAAAACCCTCTTTCTCCTGATTCTGTCATTCTGCCTTCCATCCTATTCCCAACCCAGCACAGATTTCTTGGGAAGAGTCTCACAGCCCACTGGGCAGGGAAGCCCATTGGTCTGAGATAACTCAGAACCCCTCAGGTCCTGTCTTGGTTTTAGTGGATTTAGTCTTGACTCCACATAGACTTTGTCCCCTGACTATTACACCACTGCACCCTGCTTTGGCTGTCCCAGATCCCCATGACACTCAGCCCATGCAAGGGATGTCACACCTTTCAGCACCCTAATTCTGCTTCACTGACCACAACAGGCTTCCTTTGAGACAGTCTCACTCTGTCCTGGCACTTTTTACCTGCCTCTGCATTTCACATTTCTCTTTCCTCCTGAGATTTCCCAGTGGGGACTCCTGAAAATTCTAAATACACAACACAGAGCAAGGACTGTGGAGTTCACTGGTCCCATCATGGCCAGACTTCAGACAGCAGCTTCTGTAACTCCTCAGCCTTGCCTCCATCCTCTGGAAAAGGGGTCACCGTGTTGATTTATAAACTTAGGAACCAAAAGCCTCTCCCAGGCCTGGTGGGTAAACAGGCCCAGCCTCCCCAGCAGCCCTCTAGAGCTCCATATGGCAAGCAGACCTCCACAAAGGCTTTTGTCCACATTTCCCATCAGGCAGACTCTAGGAAGACAAACTGTGGCCAAGGTTACCTTATCAGTGACCCCCAGCCTCTGGCCCTGCCTCAGTAGTCCCCAGAGGTCCCAGTGTCCATTCCCAGCCACACACAGATGCTCTCCCCCGCCAGGCTTTCTGTCCTGGGAAACATTTCAGTTCTTTTCCCTGGAAATGGGGGCTGCAGAGCATGGAATTAGCAGCATTAGCCTCAGGGGCATACCCAAGGGGATGATATTAACCTGAAATTAGATATTTTTCACCTTTTCTCTAGGCTGTAGACTTTTCCAAGACACTTTGGTCTCAGTGTCCAAGGAGGAGAAGGGCATCCCATGGTCTCCATCACCAAGACAGGTAGGAAATGTCCTACAGAAGAGCCAGTCAGGGACAGGGGGCATCACCCTGTGCACTTCTACCAGGAATAACCACCTTTCCTTGGCTCTCCTCTCTGCCTGCCCCACAAGAAGTCTGCTCTTGGTTACTGCTTCCAAAAGTCCCCTCTGCTATCCGTATAAATATGAAATATGTGCTGCTATGTTTGCAATTACGGATGTTTAAATGAAATCTTAATTGCAAGAAGAAAGCATTTTTAGTCATATTTACACTACCTAGAATGAGCAATGACAATCCATATTATGTCAGATGTCAGAGCGTTTGTTATTGTTGTTGTTACTCTTTTGACCAGTTCTTAAGCCATAATTGAAGCCATTTATAGAAAAAAAAAGAAATCACACTGTAGTCTCTCTTCTTCACATTTTTTTGCAATAAAAATCAACAAGCTAAACTCTGCCTTAGCTGCAAAAGAGTTAATGTAAAGAATAACAGTGGGACTCATGCTCTTCTCAAAGGGATATTTATTTGGTTTTAAAGAACTCGTTCTTCATGCAAAGAAAATGAAGGTTGGAAACAGAAGAGAAACATCTGCCTCCTCCAAAGTTATGAGAAACCTTGTTGCACATTCCTAACCTTTCTCTTGTCCGTTTGGCCAAAAATCAAGCACTTTTCTTTTAAGGTAGCATATTCATATTGGGCAAGTGGGCCACCAGCAAGTAAGAATCACTCTTCAGATATAGACAGAAATGGGTTCACTTAAAAAAAAGGACAGACTATATTTTCACTTCTGGGAATATATTTTTCAGTTACCAGAGAGGCATCTTGCTGGATGAAAGATCTGTTCTTTAAGATCTTGGTAAGGCAGATGGTTGTAGCAGACACTTAACTGCTTTAGGTTTTGGTGCAAAAGTCAAGAAAATGTCTTTCAAACTCTTTTGACATAACTTATCCACTCATTTGGATAAAAATACTTAGCAAAATGTTGATTTCTTTGAGATGGATATTTATCTTAGCAAAAGATTCCAAATTTGTACCCATTTCTGCTAGGACTGGCAGTGGCCCTGGCAACACAGGTTTGAACCCTGCTCTGAGTCATTTGGGCTGCAATGTCCACTTAGATATGACAAGAAGTGTGGAGGAAAGGGGACACCAGCTCATGTTATTTACTAAATTCTATGGCCTTAGCCAGTTTGGCAGGGAAAGACTAGAATAAAAGACTGTTGAGAAATTCTAGCATATCCAAAATGTATTACCAAAATATTTTTATGCTTTCAACAAGTCAAACTGAATGGATATTTTCATTTAATCAAACTGCTTTTCCATCTTTTCAGCTGCCTTTCCTATCTATTTAGAGGCATTTTTCTTGACTGGCTGAACACAACTGTAAAAACATGGGACTAAAGCACTTAAAGACACCAAATAATGCTTTTGAGAACAGGTAGCTTTACAGAGTCCAGAAGGAAATAGCTGAAAGCTAAAATGTTTAGTTTATTCTGCAGAAGTGGGGCATAATGAAAACAGCTGGAAACAATTTCGATGGCAAGCTTCTTTTATACATCTCAACATCTCCCTAACCTCAGCGTTCACCTTGAGTACAAATTGCCCCAGCAACTTGCAGTCCAGGATTAAGAAACTATTGCTTATTTAAATACAGATTTGCTGGGGATATCCACAGGAAATTTGAGGAGCTACTTACTGAATGCAGACCATTGTTTGCATTGCAGCAGCTCAGGGCAGACTCCAGCAAACCAAGCACAGTGTGCAGGGCGCAGTACAAATTTTGGAGGTGCCCTCCTGAGCTCAAATTGCCATAATTTTCCACGATTACTACATCACCTAAGCACTCAGATCTTCATGTTGAGCTGAAAAGCTCCTTTTTCCCCCAAAATCTGTCCCAACATCATGCAGTTAATACCAAAAAAGGGTTCAAATCAGCTGTAGAGACAGGAGCTGTGGGCACAGAGGTGAATGTGACTGGTTCAAGGTCACACAGGCAAGCTCTGGCAGAGCCTGGAGTAAATCCACATCTCTGGCACCAAAGCCTGTGTCACAACCAAACCCAGTGATTCTCTCTGATCTTGCTTCTCTCTTGCTCACATAAATATTTGCATGGCCAGAATAAAACCACATTGCATTTTTGTCCCCTTAGGAAAAACAACGAGCACTTAAAATATTTCTGCAGTTTCCCCCCTCAGCCTTTTTAAGGAGTTGGTGGGGAGAATATATTTTTATTTTTCTTGGCAAAGAAGAAAAGAAGGAGCAGCCCAGGTGGAGTCAGACTCCCTGAAAGCCCTTCATTCTTTAGCTCTGCCTGACCAGGCATCACTGCAGGACAGCACAAGCACTGCTTGGGACCCAGCTCAGGAGAAGGGAGCAGGTCAGCAGCAGCAGGAAGGTTTTTGTGAGTGAGTCACTGGAACATTTTCATGGGAAAGTTGTGCAATCCATGCTGGATTAGCCGTGCCAACTACAGTTCACTTAAATTGACCCACATCTGATTTCAGTACAAGCATACCCTGAATGTCCTAAGCAGGGCTGTCACGGAGGATGAACGTGATTAATCCGTGCTCTCTGTCCTTCCCAGGAGCACTGAGAACAACTCACTCCCTTCAAAAACCATCCAGAGTCATCTCTGGCTCTGCCAGAGGAATTTCACCTGCCTGTGCCAGCAGCGTGCTCAGCTCTAGTACAAGTACCAGAACATGCTCACATCCACAGGGAACAGCACAAGCTGGAAAAGCTCCACACTTTGCTCTGAGCCCACCTGACCCCTCTCCTGCAAGGACAACTGGTTGATTTTGCAGGAAAACCAAGCCCCCATCCCAGCAAGGAGAGACAGGAGAGGTGCTTCCCTCCTGCTTCCCTGCGAGGGGCAGAGGGGGAGAGGGAAGGCGTGGATGTCTTCAATATGTTTGCCCATTTCAGGCCTTTATTCCTAACACATGTTCCTTCTTTTATGCAAAACATTTCTCCTCTGTTTTCTGTCTCCTTAATTTCATTTTAAAATGCAATATTTTTATGGCATGAAGAGATAAAGAGATGAGGAGGGGAGGGAAAGTGGTGCAAAAAGCAATTAAGTGTGGTGGCTGGTTATTGTAATGCACTAAGGACAACCAAAACCATCCTCTTTGGAAAGGGGGGTGCATTTCTCCTGCTGATATGCACAGGATTTTCACAGCTCCCTTTAACAAAACTGGAAACTATCCAGGTAACACTCTTGTCTCTGTCAAAGATTAGACTATCATGTCTGAGATGAATGTAAGCCTTTCAGAGGAAGAAGCACAATTTCTCCTGGATTGCTCCAGCCTTGTCAGCCTATTTAATTTATATTTGTGCTCCAAAATTCTTGTATTAATACATGAAAGTTCATAACAGAAGCCATAATCTGCTTTAAGCAGTTTTATTGAGTACATCTCTGCTGAACAGTTGAGCAGAAAGAAGTACAGGGAGGCTGTAGAAGTTCTGCTCTGGAGTAAATGGGTCACAAAGTTTGGTTTTTATAAAATGTGCTTCGGAGGTTTCTGAGATTTCAGGATATTCACATCTGCCCATTGATCCAAGCCCTGGGGCAAATACTATGGCACAACACTTCCAGGATGTTCCTGTCCCCTGCTGTCCAACACATCTGGTACTGCAGAAGTCCCCACAATTTGAATATTTTGTTGGAAATCCCAAAGTCCAGGTCCACAATTTTTTTGGTTGTTTTTTTTTTTTTTTTCGCGAAGCATGGATTATACAAAATAACCCGATCTGAAAACTGAGATCAGGCTTTCTCAGGGAAAGCACTGCAGGGTGCAGGGTGTGATACCACCTTCCCCCCACAGGACAAGTTCTTCTTGCCAAGCTGCAGGCACTCCCTCCATCCATGAGTATTTTTGACTCAGGTTCAGTCCAAGGCTCCCTAGACTGGCCCAGACCTTGTCACTCCTCACAAAGGCTTGGAGCCACCTCAGTCCCCTCTGTGCAAGAGTTTTTCAGCTGCTCCTGCATCCAAAAGCAGCAGAACCAAGAGCTTCCTCAGGGCTCAGCAATCCCCCTGAGCCACGAGGCTCTGCCAGACCCTTCTCTGTAGCAGCAGAGTCATCTCCCTGATGGTGGAGGGTTAAAATAATAATTTCTGTTTAAGATAACTGCGGGTAGTTGGGGGAAGGTAGAAGACGCACAATCTGAACTTTACAGATAGCTCAGAACAAACGTCAGCTTCTGCAACTAGCTGCATACTATTGTTTAAGTATGACTCCAGCCTGGGAGATAATTGAGAAGCATTGTTTTAACCAAATCAAGTATAACACAGGGTAGAGCGCAGGTATGATTTAAGATAGTAACTAAGAAATAGGATAGCCAATATCTAGGGGTGGAGGTTAGTTAACATATGTATAATTTGAAACTATAAAAATCACAAATCAACTCTGTATTCTTGGGCACAAGATTTGGGCAGTGTATGCCCCTGTGTCCCCACACGCTTGAATAAAGAACCGCATATGATTGCCTTCGTGTGGTTATATGTTTTCCTACACTAACATCCCAAGAGCCTGCCCAGCTCAGCATCGGGTGCTGTCCATGCCAGGAGGGATTTGGGAGACACAGCTCCCCGCATGCCCTGGGCCATGAGCACATTCCCCAGCACAGACAAGCACCTCGACCCTGGTGATGGGAGTTAACACAAACTGCTGCAAGCTGGGACTCCTTTCCATCCTAATCTGGTCATAACATTAAAACAAACTATTTCCGGACCACAATTATTGCACCTCGTAGAGAAATTGCACAACACTGGAATTAACAACTGCTCGAGTGCGTTTAATTACTAACAGATACCTTTAAACTTGTGGTTAGGAAACTGTTAGCCATTCCCAGAGCATGTGCCCCACCACCCAGTCCCGCTCTGAAGCATTTTCAGAATCTGCTGATCCATAAAACGTACCCTTGGAGAAGGTTTGTTTTGGCAGGGGGCTCGGTTTTGTCCAGCACACTAATGGTGTCCGTTAACACACCATTACATACCTCGTTAACATACTTGGCAACTGGGATTTCCCCTCAAGAATAAAGAAATCACGTGTAAATCATAATTATTGTCCGCCTGGCAGTATCAATCATCACACACAAGGCACTTGTTCCAACTCTCTGCCCACAAAATTGCTCCTTGCAGATGCAGCTGGGGTTGTGCTTGCCCATGGCACCTTGCAAGGAAATCACCTTGCAAGGAAATCACTGGCCAAGACCACGTGCTTGTAACAGGCAATTCCTATCAGGATGCAGGGCCATGGATCAGGATGGACTTGTTTTCTTTGCTTAGGCTCTTTTGGGATGCCTTTGGGGAAACCTTCCAGAGAAGGTTCTTTTATTAGAGGGTTTCATCTCTCGATTTTTGAATGAGTTCAGCTCCACTGTGACACCCAGGTTGCAAGCTGGGCTTTCAGCAGAGCTCAGAGCTGGTCCTCTGATGCTCTGCTGAGAGTCTGGCACTGAGAAAGGTGGCTGAGAGGTGACAGCACAAATTAGTCCTTCTTTAAGTGTGTACACAGAGGGTTTGGTCCCCATTCCCAGCCCTGAGATCCAGGACTGGTGGGTAAGATTTCATTCCTTGAGTTGATGCATCTAATCATGTGACAAAGCTTTTCTCACATCCAAAGTCGTTCTCAGACCTGTGGGTTGGACATTTTAAAAACACAGCAGTGATAAAATAGTAATACCAACAATGTTGCCAGCAGATGTGGCTGCCAAGGAACATTATCTGCTTTATAGTTTATGACACAAACCGTGATAGAAAACACTTGCAGAAAGAGATTGGCATTACAGCCAAGGAAAAAATTCCACTGTGCAGTTAGAACAAATAGAGGGTTGGAATCTCAAGCACTGCAATTTGTTTGGAATGGGAAAGAGTAACCACTGTCACACACCTCTCAGCTCTGACCTTGCTCTGGACAATCTCGTGATCCTGCTTTCTAAGATTCTGTGAATTCCACTCTCTAACAGAAAATTGTGAATTGCACAACTCACTGCCCCACTCATCCTTTCCTGGGCAGGAAGGGATGGATGAGCATTCCCATCAGATGATGGAACAGCATTCCCAGCTCACTCCTGAGAGCCCCTGCCATTCAGGGAGGAAAGTGAAGCAGCTGGGACTCACCACTTCCTTTGCTTGTGCGTTTTCCAAAGAAAGAGCATTTCAACACAATTTGTGCTTCCCCCACCACCCCTTGCCCTGCTGGTGATTTGGAGTCAATATTTAGTTACAAAAACAACAACAACAACAAAAAAGAGCAGGGAATTTGCACTAGAAAGATAAAACTTCTTTGACAATTGCAACTTGGGAGTCTCACAACAGTAAAGAATATATTTATTTTCTGTGTTTGCATTTGCACTTCATTTCTGATTCCTTCCCAATACTCCCAGCTTGTATTGTTGGTAGAAAAAGAGATGTACTAGAGACTACGACAACAGACTGAAGTATTTTCAGGCCTTGATGGAAATCTGCAGTGTATTTTCCAGGCTCGTAAATCTCAAGAGAAGTGTTTCATTATTCTGTTCAGGCAGTGTGGAATAGCTGAGCTACAGATCCTCTCGGATGTTTCCTTTCTGGGCCATTCCATAGACAGGCAACATTCATTTCAGAAGTGCCCTTAAATTCTTTCACCAGCCCATTCCTCTTAAAACAAGTTAGAGCTGAAAATTCCTCTTTCAAGTCCCATACGATAAATTGCAACCTCAACATTCCAGCCTGGAAGGAGCATTTTTCCTCTTCAAGCACTTTGCCTTGTAGGTAGATGAGGACAAAAGCCACGACCTTCTTCAGCAAATCCAGTACACCAGAAGCCAAAGTAAAAGCTTTTACTGTGTTTTCTTATGCTTAGGAGTAACAGGCACAGTTTTCTTCGAGAAAAAACAGGATTAATTCTGATACCTTCACTATAAGTTAATAAACACATTAATTGCAGCAAATCCATGAAGTTCTTATATGGATCCAAATTAGCCTTGCATTTGGTAATCCTCAATTCAGGACCTCCTCATCCAGGCTCAAGAATCTGTGAGATCCTTTAACACTTTTATATAAGTGCAAAGGATATTCAATCAGTTTGTTATGAAGCCATCTGGAAAATGTAAGCTGCATTTTAGGAGTGACTGCATGAATTGTCCAAATGCAATGCATTCTTCCAAGCTATTCACACCGAGGAAACAAAGGAGACATAGAAATACCTCAGAGGGGGAAAAAAAAGCTCTTTTTTCTGACCTAAAAATCACAAGAGTAGTGGCTTTCATCAAAGAAGACCAAGAAGGTGGTGCAGAAACCAGACTCCTGACTCAGTGCAATCCATACTAAAGGAGCAGCTTTGCAAGGGTCCATGTTGTTGGCAGAACAATCCTCTTCTTTTTGTCAGTGTCACAGAAAAGGCATTTCAGCCTGGGAGGAAAGATCCCCTCAGATCTTCTCTCACCTTTTAAAGCACTGAGAAGTCCCCAGGAAAGAGCCCAAAAGGTCAGCCTGAAGTGAGTGGTCATAACACAATCTGCACTGTGGTCCAGTTGGGTTTTGGACGTGCAAAGATTCCAACTCCAACCATTCCCAGGGAGCTTGGAGGCCAAAGGGAAGCAGGAGCAGTGCCAGTCTGCTCACAGAGGAACACGAGGGAGACGAGAGCTTCCCCTTTTGTGTCCTCACTGGAAAGCTTCTGTCAGGAGAAGGGAAGTGGGGGAAAGCAGGGTAAACAAATCAGTCTAATCATCAAGCAATGGATGAAGATTTGCTACACCTTTTCTATCTGTCTTTTTAGAGAAGAGTGGGCCTATATTGAAAGATGGAGTCTCTGACCTTAAGTGATGAATGAAAACATAACTGATAATTCAAACCTGCCATGGGGAAGTTTAAAGAAGGGTTGTCCCAAATGGCTTCAGTATGTTCAAAAGCTACTGCCAGGAACATGGATATTTTTTTCCTGTGTTTGTTGGTTGCTCTGCATTTAAAACATCTCTGTATGTTTGTTTTTCTTCCGGTCTTTTGTGGTTGCTTTGTAAACATCTGGGTTGGGTTTTTAGTCCTTTGTACGAGAAGCTTGTGTGTGTGTTAGTTTTGCCAACGGTTCTTATGTAACATTTGTGGGGATGAAGGAATTGGTTAAATCAGCTCCTTTGAAAAGCCATCCCAACACAAAACTATTCCAGGAGTATCTCATGAAATGTCCTCTTCCCCCTTCCATAATGTACCAGCAATTTTTCCTAACTAGGTTAAGAACAGAGCCCTCTCTTTGAGCAGTGATTACTCAATATGACATTTACTCCTTGCGATCCCATATTCCTGCTGAGTGGTGGGTTTAAGTCACCCAAGGGCCCTTTTGTACTCTTAGTACAAGACAACTGCCACAGGGGAGTGCATTTCCCAAAAATGTGGTCCTTGAATTTTTTCTCTAAGATATGGAACACCTTAATCCAGCATAAAAAATGTTAACCCCTCCCAGAAGTGCAAGAGTGACATTTAGCAGCAGAAAATAAATTCTTCCATTGCATTTTCCTGCTGTATATATGACAGGCTATTTGACAGCTAAGTTGCTACTTTTAGGTTCCTCTGAAAGCCTCTGCAGTTAGCATTTTTATATTACCTCACACTAATTCTCCTCCAATAAATGAAAAGTTTTGTAGCTTTTAAGACCCAAGGAAACACTTTGTCTGTCAAACTCTATTTTCCTCTACAAGCCAGACCATAAATTTTTTACCTAGCATTTCCTACTGTAAACTTTGGGATTTGGGTTGTTCTGTCACAAGTCTTCAACAAACATTTGGGGTGACTAAGACTTCTCTTGTTGGTGCAGAGGGCCAGCCCATCCTGCCCTGTACTCAGCTGCTGATCCCTTCCCACTGCCTGAAGTGACAGCTGCCTATTTTCCAGCCTGAAGTAAGAGCCTGCATCAGGTTTTTTGGGAGCTGGATTTTAAAGGAGAACTCCTCCTTTCCCTCGTGCTTCAAATGGAGGAAAGGCAGAGGAGGTGAGAGATAAAAACAGAGGAGAATCCATGAAAGGAGAGCTATAAACACTGAAGGAAAAAGCTCTGCAGGAGAAGGGGAGCTGAACAGGCTGACAGTAGAGATGTCAATATTATGGTGCTACCTGGCTTGTACATTAAGATCTCTTAAAGGGCCCTTTTCCTCAGGAAAAAAAATCTCTTTTCACAGGCTTTTGTGATTACAAGGTTCTCCCCTCCTCCATTCAAAAATGCCCCCACAAAGCTCAGTCTTCTTAATATGTTTGGTCACAAATGGGAACAAGCTGCACTTTCTAAATAAATATTTTATGGATCTTTTTTCCTTCTCTTCAACAACGGAGTTCATGTAACAGATTATCTGAACCAAATGGGTTTGCAGTTTCCTACTTCCCCAGTTCCTCACCAGTAAAACTACCACAGCAGAGGCAGACCACACTTCAATACCAGCAGTGTAAATTGAAAGAAAATGTGGGGTTTGCTCCACTTTGAATTTGGGTCAGTTTACCCAGATTTTCTTTACCATTCTTTACCAGATACAGCTCTGCTTCCCAGGAGAGATCCACCCTTTCATTTTGCACCCATGTCCCAAACATTAGCCAGGCAGGTACAGTTTTAGGGAGAGGGATGTGTTGCTACAAATCCTGATCTTAGAGGACAGGTGTGGACAAAGGGCTCTGAGACAAACCTGTGGTTCCCCAAGCACAGCCACCACTCAATGTTTTACATTTTGCTGGCTCCCTGGGGCCGTGGTTGCAAGTTGTGTTTGTCCAGATACACAGGGGAATGAAGAAGTGAAAGCAAGAAAGGAGAAAAATTACGCTGTCACCAAGGAATTGTTATTCTGACTGTTGCTGGAGTTAGAGGGAGCAGATAAATCTGGAATGATGAGGAAGGACAATGATGGAGCACTACAGCCCTGACCTGAAATTTCCTGAGTCCATACAACATCTTAAGCATTTTTCCAGGTCACCAGGTAATGCAGGAGGCATCTGTTCTGGTTTCTTCCATCATTGCCTCTTCTGTGCCCCAATAACTGACTCTCTAACTAACCAACTAACTAACTAACCAACTAATAAATAAAAATAAATAAATAAACACACAAATAAATAAATACACAAATAAATAAATACACAAATAAATAAATAAATAGTTATGATTTTGACTGAATGTTGATAATGGAGTTCCACTGAACAGGGGGGTTGGACCAGAGGACCCACTGTGGCCCCTTCTGATCTTACCCATTCTGTGATAACAGGATTTTGAAATATTCCAGCCAACAATCAGGGGTTGTCCATAAAAGATTACATGACTTAATGTCACATCTATGCTTGCCATGTGTGCATGAATCTAAGCCTCATGTCTTCTTTCTCACTGTGCTGGAAGAATTCATTAAATAATTTCAGGATTGTTGGAAGAAAGCAAAGGTAGAGGAGCCAAAATTTCTGCTTCTGTCTCAAATTAACATTGTTTCTGTTCTTTGACTTCATGCAGGTGAAAAGGCACTTTTAGAACAGCCAGAAATTTCTCTGAATGACGAATAAAACCACACTGGCTGTGAAGAGGGAAATAAACACACATTGGCAAGGACCACACAAGACTAAGACAGCAAATATTGCAAGAGAAAAATCCCCCCAGCCCCTTCCATGATGTCCTGTCCTGTTCATGCCCTAGATGCCAGCACAGAGTGACAAACACACTATTGTAACTCTCCCATGATGGAAATTCTCACTCTGTTTTGAAAAACCTTGGATGATAAACATCATGGGTGACAAGCACCTCACCAGTGACCCCTGCAGAACTCCATCCCCAAGGTTAAGAAAACATCCTTTCATAATTATGGGGTGAGAATGATCTGGTAAACAGCCATCAATCCCTTCAGCATCTTGCTCAGCAGATCTTTACCTTCCACAGTGAAGGTACCTCACCAATCCAGAACCACAGGTTGGTTTGGTGGTGGCTTCATCTGCTCCTGTGCTGACCACAAAATGATGTGACACTCCCATGAGCAAAAAGGAAAATCTCTGAAGGGATTAAGAATAGAGCAACCAAGAAAGACATTAAAATTATCATGGTAATGAACTACTGGAGATTTAAGGGCTGCTAAAACCAAAGACCTGAAATTTGGAGAGTGCTGGTCACAAATGCAAAGCAATGATCTTGTAGAACAGACATGGGGGGTCATAACTCAACAATATGATGCAAAAGAATCATGAGGAGGAAGAACTTAATGAAGTAATAATAGAAGCAGTGGCAAAAACCCTGAACTCTCCGAGCCAAAATGGGAAATTTACTCCCATACATTCAAATTTCTAAAAAAATATATATGGAAATAACTAAGCCATGCTCATAGCTTGAAGAGTGAAGGCTTCTTAGGCAGGAAACACGTTGGACTCCTCCCCAAGAGAACATTTGAACCTCTCCACCTCAAACCAGGTCTTCAGGGCAGCCCAGCCTGTAGAGTCTCTGTTTCTGCTTGCCTTAATATTAGATCCATTTCAAAAACATGCATAGGTCAAATGCAGAGCAGTACCCAATCACAAGAGTAGAATTCCAGTTCTTCTGTCTGTACATAAATCCAAACTTCAACAAAATGTGGTGGAGCCACATACTTAACTTTTGTCCATCTCTGAACAGACAAAATCTCCAGGACAGAAAAAACCCTGCATTTTCAGTGTCCAGAGTGTGTCCACAGCTCCAGAAATGAGGAGAAAACCTCTCTGTGTCCAAGCTGGGGGAATGGGATATGAATGTTTGTCAGTAGGAGAAAAAGTATGAAATTCCAAAATGTGATTTTTTTAACTTGCTTTTAGGCTGAAACATGAATGTCAACAAACTACTCTAACAACCAAACACAGGGTTGTTGTTTTAAAAAGAGCAACAAAACTGTTTAATCAGAGCTTTTGCACATGAGCTCTGTTCCCACAGAAAAGAACCAGTTTGTTGAAAGCCAAGCAAGTACCAAACCAAAAGTCTGGATTATGACAGGAGGTCTCACTTAATAACTTGTCAAAGCTGATCAGATTAGTGCTGTTCTTTTCACACAGAGAGTGCAGACCACAGATAAGGCCTGAAATATTCACAAGAGGACCCAGCACCTGCAGGTAGCCAACACAGAGCCATTCACATGGACACAACCTCTTCTCTCCTGGTGGGGACACCAGGTCCCTGCTAATCTTCCTGCTTCCACCGTGGCTTTCTGAGTCATTCCTGATGTACATGGGTCCATCTTTGGCCAAGTGTTACAAATAACGTGGCTGTACAAGGGTAACAGAACGAATCTGGCCAGAGGCAACTGAATAAAACATGACTTCAGACAGAGTCCCTCTTGGTTTTGCACTGTCAAGCGGCCAAGGCTTCAGCTTGTAGCTGCATGAGGTGCATAGCTGAGATAAACAACCACTGGTGACATTTCAGGCCAGCTGAGGTAATAAATGAACACTGACTTCCATCACTATCTCAGATGAGTGGAAAATATTGGTCAATTAGCATCAATTTTCCACGAGCTGACCTCGGATAACAGACCATGCCCTGCTTTCTCTGTGTTTTCATTCCGAGTCTTGAATAGCTTTTTGTTGCAAAAAACCTTTAAACCAGAGAGCACACAGAGGTCCAAGGCATCAGAGCCAGAACCTGGGTCAGGAATGCTCTGACCTTGATACAGGACAGATAGGGTGGCTGCAGATTGCCTTTTCTTTTTTCCATGCCAGAACGAGTTCTCCATGCCGCTCTCGGAAGAGGGGAAGTTATGATAAGAAATGTTTACGTGTGGTGCAAATCTCTTTCACGTGAGGGACTGGCACCACTGTCTGACCCAGCACAGACCAGTTCCAGAGGTGCTGGAGAGGCCATCACAAGGCAATTTTCCCTGAGGGATGTAATGCACCCCTTGGTGGAGCTTGCCTAAACCAACCTCCCTAAAAGTCAGCACATCCTCCTGCTCTGCAGGGCAGGGTTGACCAGAGGTAAACTCTGTTGATGTTCACCTGCTGCTGGTCTGCATGACAGCTCTGACACTGGAAGACAAAACATAAGTTCACCCTGATGAAGCCAGAGGGGTAAAAAGGCAGAAATTGTCAACAGAGTAGATCAGATAATTGAGTAGGAATGGGAGATCTTTGGTACAAAAACGCCCTTGAGGTGAAAGAACCAGGCTAAAGAAACCTGGTCCAAAAGGGTCTTTCAAATTACCATGTGGCCTTCAGATATCAAACAGTGATGGAGTTTGTCTATAGGTTTATGGGTTAAACAAGGGTTCCAGAATATGGCTGTGCTCAATTCCCTCATACCTGGTCTGCATAAAACATTTCTGCTGCATTGGTGGGCCAAAGTGATTTCTGTGCCTGTCTGCCCTAAACTCCTTCAAAAAAGAGAATATTTCCTGCAGATCCAGGCTTTCTTTCCATTTTGAAGTCACAGAAACATGAGTCTCTTTGGCAGAGTTTCCTGGTTTGCCTTGCTGGAGTTGGAGTAACCAAAGCAAATGAATCAGGAGCAAGATGAGTAAGTCCATATCTATCCAGTTGATAACCATCTTACAAAGCTGTCCGAGGGCAAAAAAGTACATTCTCCTGCATTGAATCAGGACATCATAACTAAGAAGTGTTCCAAGTTAAACACATTCAAAAACTGTTTGACTCATGTTTCACATTTAATTCTAGATCTCTAAAAAAGTTTACAATAGCAAAGCTTGCCTGGACTAAACAACAGAACTGCATGAGGCACGTGGCATTAGCTCAGGCTTCTCTGGCCAGCTTTCTAAATGAAGTGTTTGGAAAGAAGAGAAACACACAGATTTGGAAGTGGAATGGATAAGAGATTTAGTTTCTCCTTTTATAACAGAGTCCTGGGCAAATCTGAGGGAGCCTGCAAAGCTTCAACAAGACATGCCTTAAAAGCAGCAGCAGCTCTGTCCACATAGACTGGAATTATTAAAAGCAGGGCAAAAGAGAAAGATTCAACACAGTGCTGGAGAGCTGCCGAAAAGCCCACATTTGTGATGTAGTGTTTGGACTCAAATCATGTTAACAGGGCAAAATAAATCTGCAGAAAGCAAGAAAGTCTGAATAGAGTGGACGTAGCCAAGGTCCAAAACTGGTCACAAATTCAAGTGGTGGGTAGTTCAAAAGGGAAGTATTTGGAACTCTAATTCTATATAGCAAAAAGCTGGCTCTGCTGCCACACTTGGGGTTTGCTTTGAAGGTCACACATGCATTAGAGTACCGAGGGAGCAAAATCTGAGTGATCAACAGGATGGCAGAGCAAAGAGCACTATAAAGACTTCATTTCCCTCACAGGTTCTACAATGAGCAGCTCAGTTACTGGCAGTGAGGATGTTATTTCTAATGCAAATATTTCGCTTTCAGCACAGCTGAACTGGGAGGGATTATAACAAGTAATGAATGAACTTCCAAATACCTCTCCAAGCCAAAAACCCCAGTGATGGCATGCAGAGCTGAATCCTTTCAATCATCCAGAAAGAGATGGAGAGGATCTTGCATGGCTCTTAGTAATTATTACCTCCAAAACTCACAGCAATGCCTTTTCCCAGCAGTCTTGGTCAAGGCAATTACTCTTCCAGGTTCTCACTCTTGGCCCACACCTCCATTGTCAAGTCAATGGAAGAATGACAACATCTACCAGCTGCCTGGACAACATCCAGCCTGGATTATTACAATGAGCTTGCATGAGAAACAGGATTAGAAAAGCAGGGAAAGTCTACTGATAAAGCTGCCCCATTTGTTTTGATTCAAGATATTGAAGTTGTTCAGTAAATATCTGTGGTACGTGGGAGACTTCCCTGCACCCTGAACAGCTCCACGGGGTTTGATCAGCTTCTGCTTTATTGCAAAATCACAGAGCTGGAAGGGTGATAGCTGGGTCAGTCTCTGTGAAGATTTTCTAGGTTTAGCTTTTGTACCATTTTCTCCTTGAAACAGAAGAAACTGTTCTTAGAAATGGCCTCCAGTGTGGTCAGGATGGAAAGTTCTTTGTGCAGGATGTTGCTGTTTGATTTAACACACATCATAATGTTCTCATTCCTCGTAATAACATAAGTTAGCATCCATACTATTAAAATATGGTCCAACCAGATGGGTGTGAGTATTTACAAGTCTAGCAGTGAAATATGCAGTGCAGCAATTGCTTATATCACATCCATTTTGTTAAAAGACACTCTGGAGTATTGTTCTGAAAACTAAAAGGACCACCCCGTGCTGAAATTGCAGGATATCACTGGACTGTGCAAGCTGGCTTGGGTTTGAAGAATTTATGAATGAAATTACAGAGCGTGGCTGTCCATGCTGAAGTGTGCAGAGAAGGAGGCCCCTCTCTGTAAGCACTGCACATTTATTTACCTGCTCACTGAGTTCATCCAGAATCACACCCCAGGGCTCAGCCAGTGCTGGTGTGTCTCTGGAAATTTCACACCAACAGATCTGAGGTGAGCAGGCCACTCAGCCTCTCTGGAAGGTGACAAATGACAGAGCAGCAGATAACCTATTGCTGTCATCATAGGACCACCTCCCTGGCCTTGTGACCATCTCTTTGGTCTGATTTTAAAACCTTTGTGGTGTTGATATCACTGATGTATCGCCCAGGCAGAACCTGAACTCAGGAACTCCTCTTTTCTATTTTTTTCATTTTTTCTCTCTTATTTGCCTTCAGGCCCTTAGCAAAACAAATTCTGGGGAACCAAGTTTGTATGGTTGGATGTGAAAAAAAGACACAACGTAAGAGAAATCAATTTGGAAAAAAAAAAATAGTGCTTGGCTGACCAAGAACCCTCCCACAGCTCACAATACTCTGCAAGATAACAGAGATGCTTTCTACTGCCTTCCAAAACAAGGTGTTTTCTGATCTCCAGGATCCTGTGACTGATGTGGCTTTTGTTCTCATGCAGATAAACCCTTTAATCCTCTCTTAGCCTTGGTTTTGGACATGAGGCAGGTGAAGAACCAAAACTGTGATTAAAAATCTCTTCCCTGTTCTGGGCAGAATAATGGCCGCAGAAAACACAATCCCAAGTGCCAAGCGAAATGGCTAAGGTCAGTGTTATTTGTCATTACAAGTGCAGAAAGAACACTAGCTGCCAGAAACTCTGTGCAGGGATGTGAAATCCATATTTCTTTGCGCTTTTTTTTTTCTGTTTTCATAACTAGGAATAATATTTTTCAATTGCTAGATCAACCCAAAAGCTGTGGCAAAGCAGCTTTAAAAGGATTCAGAGCCTGCAAGGGCAGCAGAGGGGCAGGGATTTGTGAGCAGCTCCACACACCAGCTTTGACCATTCCCCTGGATGCTGGGCCAGGCCCTGACCTCATTGAGACCCAGATAAATGCACAGCCGTGTCAGTGGGGCTGTGGGGATGTGAGATCAGCCTTGGCTGGCTGTGCTGGCTGAGCTGTGGCAGGTGGGCACTTGCCAAAGAGCTCCGTAATGGATGGAGTAAACACCAGGGCTGCTCACAGCCATTATGTAACCTGCTGCTGCTGCTTGAAGAGGGCTTTGCAAAAGGCTCTGGTCTCCATGGCTCTCTCTGTGCCATCACACAGATCCTGTGTCAGGTCTGCCCTCGCTGAGCACAGGTGGGGTTGTTGCTGGAGTTTCACATGGACACTCTGTCTCCTGGCAGAAAGGGCAGTGCAGAATTCACATAAACAACCCCAAAATGAAGCAGGCTTGGCTCTTGCTCTTTCCAGCTCCTCACCTCGTGCCTGCTCATCCCTGCTGGCCAGCATGGAGCTGCAGGGTTTGGGAAGAGCAGTCAGCTCTGGCTCTCTGGGGTCAGCTCAGCTCAGCCTGAGACAGCAAGGGGGGAAATGCCTCATGGAAAATAGAGACAAAATAATTGTTAGGGCCACCAGGCACACAGGTGAGCAGGAAGTGAAAGGAATGAGAGTGGGCAGGGCAATTCTTGAGTATGGCCTCAACAGCCACCTGTGTTCATCCCCACATCAGCAAATTCCTGGACACCTAATCCTTGTGTGCCTGCTCTCCCTCCCATCCATACACATCCTTACCCCCACTCCAGGCCCTGCTCCAGTCTTCTTCCCTCGCAGTTTGTGTCCCATTAAGTCATGGCTGGTGACAATAGCTATAAAAATAGCCCAAATTAAGAAAAACAATATTCTATTCTGAAAGAAAACTGCCCACAATCCACAATTTAGTCTGATTCCCCACTCTTTTACATACTTTAGGAAACATGGCCATGCTGTAACATACTAGAAGATTTATTTCTAATATGAAACCCATATTTAGTATTGGTTTGGCAGTGGTGGGAAGGAAACCACAGGCAGCTGGCATGGATTAAGTGTTAGTTGCTTGATAAACCTGGAGTTGTCAGAACTTCCAACTTCCCCACTGAATCTGCTGCCATCCAGAGCTAAATATTTGAGAAGGATGCCTTTGGATGAGCAAAGCTTTGTTCTTAACATCTTAGCTGCAGAGATACCAGCAAGAGATGAATGTTTGCACACATAAAATTTCTATTAAAAACAAGAACTGCCTGTAGCTTCTCTAACATTCTCTCTGTCAGCTCCCTGGGAACAGCTTTAGATGCACCAGCAGTATCCTTCTGGATCCTTCCAAATTATGATTATTACAAACACAGTAGCTCACTGTTTCCTGGAATAGCTTCAGTATCTGAAATTTCCACTGTTTCGAGTTAGAGAATTCTGAGGGTTTTTTTCCTCTGAATGCCAGAGTCTGTTTATTAACTAATATTCAACTGTTCTCTAAGGGAAATGGAAAAAAACCTCAGGTTTATGATGCTGCCACCTGAATGACTGCAGTGCTTAACACAGTGCAAAATCTGAATTAGATATTCCAAATTATGAAATTCACTTCCAGTGACTCACTGGAAGTATTGGAGCTTTAAAATCTTCATTTGGTAGTAAAACACTGGCACCCAAGTGTTTCCACAAAGCTGACATGGGAGGCTTTTGAACACAGGCCAAACAAATTAATTTTGGAATTTGAAATAACATCCATAAGGATTTTTTCCTATTTGTTCAGTTCTAGTCACCGCTTCTTACTGACATAGCTTCTGACTTGAAGTAGAAGTGAAGACTCTTTAAAATGTCCCACAATTATTCATTTATGAAGTGTGGGACAGAACACTGAAAATTGAGATTGTTGCCTTAAAAATGTCAGTGCAGGTGTCTTGACATTCTCCATTCTCTGCCACGTGCCCCAGGAACAGGGGTTTGCTCTCCCTACACTCCATGGAGGGCTGCTCCCTCAGCCTTGGAAACTCCAAGTGTCAGGACATTGAATCCTTCTGCAACTCCCAAAGAAATTATTCTGTGTACAGACCAACCAAAACTAATAACCTCCATATTCCCAATCCTTGCCTTTTGTTACATGTGGCTCACAAGGTTTTAAGAGTTTTCCTGTAACTCGCAGTTCCACAAACTTTTAATTCCAAAAGCACCACGGGATCCCTCTGTTCCAGGAGATGGTGCTTTAAGGAAAAAACTCCAGCAGCAGCAGGGAGACCCAAACCATTCCCACCAGCACTGGGGTGTGTCTTTTACATTTCACAGCATCATCTGGGATTTATGTGCCCCTCTCCAATGAAGGGAAAAAGCAGATTTACTTTGTACAAAGTCACCTCTGACAGCCATTTGCCACAAAGCAAAGATGAGTCAACAAAACCATCTCAGGAGATGGTTCCTAACAGGACAACCTGCTGTCTTGGGAGGAACATCAGACAACAGGCTCATGCTTAGCAAGTAATCTTGGATTTCACAGCCCAAAATGCAATTTTACGCCAGGTTTTTGTCACCCAACCTTCCCTGAAAGCTCAGATATTAACAGTGTCAGATGCCAAGCGACCTCCCACGACCCCTTGGAAAGGGAACTGCCACTGAGCAAACCAGTTTGCTTTTCCTGGCAGCCTCACAAGTGATTCCCAAGGGAATGGGGCTGCCCTGAGCTCATCCACAGCAGCTCCAACCCACCAAAGGCCAGCGAGGAATCCTCCACACAGCTCTAATTTTGCACAGGAACCTATAAAAGGAGCATGAACTGAACACAGCTTAGTTATAGAGCCTCTTGCAGCCTGGCTTCTGTACGTGGAGAAGATTTAACCCACCAGCAGCTGCTGAGGCAGGTGTGTTTTACCTCCTCCCAGAAGAGGTTGGTCTGTGGGCATCCCTTCCTTTTTCAAGTGTGTTTCCAACAATGAGGTCACTGCACCAACCCTCCTGCAATTATTGCAGCCTTTGGCTCACTCTCCCCACACACCCCCTCCAAATGCCACTAAATGAGAAGTGAAAAATAGGGCTTGGAGAGCACATTTAACATAAGTAAAGAGATTAAGGGGTTTATCTGTCAACACTGCATTCCAGATGTTTTTAAATTAAAAGAAAAAACAGAAGACTAAGAGAGATGTTAATTATAAGCTCTTTTCTTCCCTTTAAAATGTTTTAAAATATTGCTTAAAATACCTAACTTTTTCTGTAGGTTTTGGAGAGGGTTTTTAAAAAAATATCAGCATATATTTCAGACTAAACTTCTGTGTCTGTACTGAAGCTTGAGTATGTTTCTCCTGGTACATAACATCAGAGTTTCTTTGCATAACCAACATTCACAGAGGAGTTATTTCATAGAAATCTCTGTGTATGACTTCACCAGTGCCAAAGCTCAGGCTCAAAAAGATTTTGAAATGCACTGGTTTTCATCCTTGACTCTCAATTTCCATCCCTAGTCCACTTCTAGGAGCAATGAAATCATGGACCTCCAGCAAGCTCCTGTGACACAGTGAACAAGTTTTTTAAAAAATCTGGAAAGGGGATGGGATTAATTTAAAAACAAGGAAATCCTAATAGTGGTTAAATTCAGAATTAAACTCATTATAAATAGAGGAGCCAGCCCCTTCTGTTTTAGCCATCTTCCATGTGGAGGACATCTATTTTAATGTTCCTTGGGGCTGTACCAGTGGCCTCTGGGATTTACTTGATCAGTTCATTCTGAATTCTTACTGCCAATTTCTCCAAGAGGAAATCTTTATTAATGTCCCATCTCTAACACAGCTCCTGCTCCTGTAGGCTTCATATCCTCTGAAAGGACTGAAAAGTCACCTCACTGGGATTTCCTGGTGGAGATCCCTATGTCAGGCACATCAGGTGGCACTTACCACCTTCCCCTTGGATGTGAGTGCCATCAATCAACCTGATAAAAATGGGAAAAGCTTGTGCCAAGTGAGTGTTTCATAGCTCAAAAGATCTGATGCTGCAGCACTGGGACAGATGGCTCTGGATGAAAATAAAAGAACTCAAACCAGTGGGTTCTTCTAGCACAGCAATTCCACTGAGACCGGGTGTTCTGCAAGAGCAATCATTAATTCTATGACAATACCACGAGATTTTGAGCAGCTAATGACCTGACACAAAACAGCTGAGAAGTTAATGTGTTTGGAGGTTTTTGTTGCAATAATTAATTTCAACAGGAAAGAGCCCATTTTATTTCCTAAGTCTAGATTTGGATGCTAATCCCCAAATTTGGGGTGTGTAAAGAAAGATAAAAGCTGATTCATTATAACATTCTGCAGAGATTATGTGGAAGACAAAGACATAATCCCTGATGTATGTCTCTATGAAGACACGCCTTGAAAAATTTTGGGGTTTCTCAGAGGATTTTAAGATGATTTCTAAATTTCTGCTCACACAAGTCAAGCCTGTCACCTAGACAAGAACACTGAGAAAGCTGAACATTTCCAAATGCTGGGTCTTGGGAGCCTGTTGATGATGGAGGGCCTGACTCCTGCCCTGATGCACAGTTCATTGGGTCGATGTTGCAGTGAGCTCTCTTAAACCAGGCCAGTTGTACTGACTGTAGCCCCACAGATGGTTTGTTTTATCCAAATCAGTCATGTTTATTAGAAGAGGCCTCGCCGTGTCTCTTTCTACCAGAGAATTAACAACGTTCACCTGGATTGGGGATATATTTCTTCATACATTTAATATAAATCCTGCTGGCTCTGTTAATTGTTCCAGAATCACAAATTCTTGGTAAACTTAACTGTATTCTGAGTCCTTTCCTCTTACCTTTGGATCTCCTTCCTGGTGCCATGTTCTTTTCCACAAACCAAGTAACTCTACCCCTCTCCTTGGCCACGGGCAGTTACTGAGATCCTCTGTGAGCAGCAGCACAGACCAAGGTTTGATCATAAAATCTGATCAGCAGAAGTGATGAGAGGTGACTGCAGAGCCCCCAAACCAGGTGACACCACAGCACCTGCCTTGGGAGAAGGGATGGCAATACCAATACTTCCCAGGAAGTTCTAAGCAATTCAAAGATATTTCAGAATTCAGGATTCATTCTCTCCATTTGTCCAGAAGACAATCAATATCTCTTCTTACTGCTGATGGTATCCCAGAGTAAACCTGCAACATCCCTCATCTGTTCCTTAATGGAGTGCCTTTATCTGGGCCAAAATCCCTCTTCCTCTTTCCACAGAGCCAGCTGACATCTTGAGTTCATATGAGGCATACTGTATTTTCTCTGTCATATCCCTGAGCCTTACTTCACTATTTTATATTTATGTGACAGCAAAAAAAAAAAAAGCACTTATGCCATATGGATGCATTGGGGCAGGAAAAAGCAACCAAACTGTGATGAAATCAATGGAGTTAAGTGGAATACAGCACTGTGTGAAGCTGTGGAGCACTCTAGGAAGATGAACTCGCAGTGAAGACTCAGAGCTGTGCAAACTAAACTGCTTTATGAGGAGCTTTGGATGGAGTACAAGCACCTCTTTGTGTGTTCTCATGCCTGATAAATCTGTAAGTGGATCTGCCTCTCACACATGTACAGCTGGAAGAACACTCAGTTTTTAAATCTTCACTTATTACAAAGCGTGGTGATCCTTCTTGCGATCCCTAAACGTGTCCATATGCTACAAAAATTTCAAACTGAACTGAAGGAAGATCTTATTCTCCTCAAGAGCTCAAGCTGGAATGAGAAATGGGAGGACCTTTGTGTTTGAGAGTGATGCCTCAAGTTTAAGTCCAGTCAGTGCGTTGGCTCCTGCCCTTTTTAGCCAGATGCACTAAAACAAAACCAACCCAAAAACTGGAACCGTGTCCCCTGGACAAAGAACATCCTGTGGGCTGGAGGCACAGCACATCTGGGGGCCTCATGTTGCTGCTGAGTAATGCATGACCCAGGGGACACTGTCATCTTGTGCTTAACAAGTCTCCAGGGGGAGAGCTGACATTTGAAAGGGACCAAAAAGCTTCTTCATGTGATGCCAAGGCACCCTCTCCTGTTTCACTGGAAAGGGGGAACATGTGAACTGCACAGACGTGAGCTCATGTAGCTGTGCTGAGGCACAGCCTCCCAGCCTCAGTGCCAAAGGCCTGTGCCAAGACACATGGCATCTCACAGCACCTTTCATTTTCTATTTCTGTCCTGCCCAGAGTTCCATCAACTTCTGGATTGAAATATCAGTCAAGGTGGAAGGGCAATCAGAGAAGCTTCACGGCCACTGCTTGGGATAGTTCATAAACTCATGGTGAGCTCAAATGAACTCATTAACTCATTTTTCAATCAAGAATTTCTCTGTGAGCCATTCTTTGCAATCCACTCACCAAAGAAGTAAAAAGTGTTTCTCGAACACTTCCAGGGATGATGACTCCATCACCTCCCAGGGAAGCCCGTTCCAATGCCTCACCACGCTTTCTGTGAAGAAATTAAATTACCTGAGGCTAAAAGCAGAAAAACACCCTGTCCCCTCAATACCTGAGGGCAGGCACACAGAGACTGTGTGGGGATGATCAACTAACACCAGAATTCCTTCACATCTTCCCTAAAACTATCTTGTGTATCTTTGGGAATGTTCTAGATCGCTGAAACCCTTCTTTCCATCTCTGCACAGTGGAAAATGTCCAAGCATATGTTTAGAGCTGGATTTTGTCAGAACTGGTCACAGTTTGTGGCATCCACGTGGAGTGACCCAATTACTACCATGACCCCTTCAAGAAGGCTGCCTTGGCTGCCTGCATGGAGAGCTGAAAAACTTCCTGGAGCAGAGAAACCCTCCTCAAAACCAGCTAAAGTTGTTTTCTGTCCCTGCCACTTCCAGATGAAGCACTGCTAAGGAGAGGTTTCACTTTTTAAAAGGAAACATGTTCTCAGCATGGTTTTCATAAATGAAACCACATCACTCCTTCAAAAGACGACAAAGGAACTTGCACGCATGATTGATGAAATATCCAAACACTCTTGCAGGGGAAAATGTAACAAACACCCTGGCAGATCATAAGCAACATGTCCCAGAACAAGGCCTGACAAACAGCACACAGCAGTAATTCGCATTTAGAACTTGACAGTGAATATTTGTTTAATAGACGTTTATTTTAATTGGAAATAAAGGAAAGTCCGTGATGGGTTTTTAGGTACTGGTACAGACATTTTCAAGTGTCACACAGGCCTTGGCAGGCTAATTATTCTTTGGTGTAAAGCATGGGAGCTGCCTGGATGTGACTGTGGAGAAGGGGAGCCATTGCTTTGGGTACAAAATTCATGTTGAGGGGACAATCAGGTTCCAGCAGTGCTGTGCACATTCTCTGGCCTGTGTCACAGTCAAAGTTGCTTTGTTCCATGCAAGGGTGAGAGGCTGCCAATCTTAAAAAGATAATTTTTGTTATTTGCAAAGCAAAAATGGCTTTATGCTCACTGGGCATGCCAAAGCCTTGATCAAAATGATGTCCCTTTAGTGGGGACAAAAACACATGTTCACATTATCCCAAGAAGAAACAAGGGGGCATGGGGGAGAATGGGGAGGGAATCTTTTTATCTTGGTTTAGCATGAAAATACCATGCATGGCTGCCAGTTGTTTATCAGCTTTTCCAGATCAACAATATGTTCTTCCTTAAGGCCTTTCATTGAAGAGCTTTCTGTTAATCTGAGTTGTATTAAATAACCAAAACCAAATGGGGAACAATCTCAGGCTCTGCACTTGTCACATGACACTGCTGTTTAAAAAGCTTTTTTGGTCACCAACTCACAGCAAGAGTATTCTGGAGAATCTAATTCATAAATTCTCATTGGTTTTGCTTTGAGATGCTTCCCATGTGATTCCCTTTTTCTTTTTTTCCCTTTTTTTTTTCCCTGTGCCAGAGGAAGGAGCACAATTTTTCCTTGGGTCAGTGATCTCCACTTCTCCACTGGGTAGTTCTGCTGCCGGTCCCCTCTTTGCATGGTTGGTCCCTTCTTTACATCATGTGCCCAAAAAATGAATAAAAACTAAAAAAAGCATAACGGGGGAATTTAAAGTTATGACAAGAAAATCTGATCTTGAGAGAAGAAGCACCAGGGAGAGAGAGAGATCAGGGAGAGGGGTCAGGGACCTCTCTTCCAGCACTGGAATCAGGGAAAACAGCTAAGCAAAGAAAAGCAAGGTGTCCTTATCTTCTGAAAAACACACCTATCCTTCAGCTTCAGAAGATCTTTGGTTAACAAACACCACACAGGAAAAGACAGTGGTTTGCACAGGGAGGGGGTGAATCAAACCAGGGTTTTAACAACTCTCTCCCCTGTTCCAGTGAAGGCAGAAAACAGCAAACACAAACACACAGGATGTATCCCGGGGGGGCAGGACAAAAAAGCACACAGGATACCAGCCGGTGTGGCTGTGATCACAGGGACTCTGTCAATCATTAAAGCAAAGAATCTGCTGCTCCTTCCTGCCCAGGTGAGTTCTCACAGTGCTTTGTGACAGGTTTTTCCCAGATGGATGAGCCCTAAATGGCCACAGGCAGAGGAAGCCATCCGTGATGTTAAACTGTGCTGAGATGGAGCAGGATAAGGCTGTGAAGGGCTGGCATTTGGAGTGACAGCAGCAATCAGGACACTAAAAAAGGAGAAAGCCATCAGTCATCTCTGTTTCCCTCCTAACACCATCTTCCAGGTGGTCCTGAGCTTTAGGCAGCTTTATAATTTAAGGGTCCCTGGTATGTGTTCTTTTACACTCTCCATCCTTCTGGCAGGGGCTTCACCTGATAACAGCCACAGATAACACGGGCAGAGAGGCTCCAGTTCCTGCCAACACCTGCTCTGCACAGGGAGCAGCCAGAGCTCCAAGCAGGGCTGTCTTTGGGCACTGTCAGCACCTGCAGGGCTCAGCCCTGACACTGCTGCCAGCTGCAGAAGTTTGGAGTCCTCTGACCACTTCCAGGGTGCTGAACTTTGCTGGATGGGGATGTTTATTTACCAAACTTACCCCAGCATATTCTCACCAGCCAGCAGTCCAGCAGTCCAGCAACACATTATACATTTTAAATCGTTATGTATCATTTATAAGAGGTTTGAAGCTGTCCATAGTCCCCCTCAGGTTAAAATGGTTAATTGGGAAAAAGATTTTCCAGCCACAATATCTGCCTCCTAACAAAAATGACTGGAAGTTGCCAATGTTCAATTAATCTGAAAGAAACAAACGACACTGAATTACAGCAAGTGGGGAAGTTAGTTCATGTTTTGAGCTCCTTTTATCTTTATTACCAGAGCTGTGGCTTCTTTGTCCTTACAAGCTGTCTGTCAGCAGTGTTCCAACAGAGGGCCCTCCCTTGAATTTCAATTGAATATTCTGTTTCTTGAGAGAGTTTGAAATACACTACTTAAAAATAAATACCTAAAGAAATATTTAGAGTCAGTGCAATTGAAATGAGCTCACATAAAGTAAGGATGATGGGAGAGACTGTTGTAAAAGGGAAGGTTTACCACATGCCTTAGAAAATAGATGGAAGCCAAAGGACCTGCAGTTCTTACTCTACATTTCTCACTCCCCCCTGCCTTCCCCAAGTTTCTATGCCCAAGTACTTGCTAGCAGAGTGAAGAGCTTTCTTGGGACCTTCTTCAGCTTTGACCTTGGCTCTCAGTCTGCTGGTGAGAATATGAGCATCAAAACTCCTACTTAGGACAGAAATTGTAGCAAGTGAAGCTACAGGACAGCTCAATCTATTTAAAACTATCACACCCAGTTATTTCTCTATCATTTTATCTGACACCAGCATGGAGGGGAAGTGTGAGCAGTCTCCACAAGGAGCAGGATGAATGGACACTTCATAACTCTGAGTTCCAGCTGAAGTCACTGCAGCAGATATCCTCGAGTTACTAACATGGTGTTTTCCAGCAGAGCAATAATCCAACTCCTTTAGCATCAGGTGTAAAGACAGTTTTCAGTTCTCATCACGGGAACTGAAGGAAGGATAGAATAAATAGATATTTTCCCTCTGTACAAGGCTGTATAAAGAAATGTCAGAGAAGGATGAGCAATAAAGCTGCTGAACAACATCAGCAAAGGATGCCCAGTTAAGAAATGTTTCTTACACTAGAAGTAGCCTGAAATGCTCAAAAGGAATTATCTCATCAATTCATGAGGGATGGACAGTATGAGGACAGTGATTAGAGGTCCCTTTACACCTCCTGTCTGTGGCTCCTGCACCTTTGCTCCCAGAGCAACACTCCACATTCAGGTATCAGCTCTCAGCCTGCAGAGAGGGGTGGTGAATGGCACAGGGGGAGATCACACATCCCCTCCCTCCCAGCCCAGCCCAGAGATGCTGTTTTCTTACTCCAGGCAGTCACATACAACTGATGGAACCCCACAAAAATGCTGGTTGGTGGCTGACATTCTGGCCTTCATTCCTGCAGCACTTCTGGGCAGATCATCAGCCTTATCTTTGAGCTTCCTGCCTCATGTCACAGCCCTACTGTTATTCAAACATAGTTCTGTACTTAATTTAATTTCCTTGTTTTTGTTTAGCTTTGATAAAGGAAAGGAAATCTTTTCTAATCAGCTCAAAACAAGACCATTGACTCAAGACCAAGTTCAGTGAGCTATTAGGGGCAGCAGGACACTAATGGCTAATGCGAAAGTCTGAGAAAGAGTCATGGGAACAAAAGCCACTGGAGGGAGAACAGCTTGTCCTTTGGATCCGTGGTGAGGAAGAGGGATGTGGAGAAAAGTTCTGAGTTGAAAAGCCACTGCAAGAGGGGCTGTGACAGAGCTGGAGCAAAGAGCCAGGGTGAGCTGAGAGGGGAATCACAAAGCAACGAGCTGAGCTTGTTGTGCAGGTACATAGGTATGAAAATGTTTGTATATGTACATAATACATATATATGTGATAAATACATAAATACATCTGATAAGGAGTTGTTTGTTTGTTTGTTTTGCCAGGCAAGGGTGCTGGAAAGGAAGATTTACCCACTCAATCACAGTACATCAAGGAATTTAACCCAAAGTATTTCTGGAGTTAGAAAATGTCTCCATTATCTTCCCCAGGATGTAGTCACACATATTCTCAGGACACCAAACAGTCATTTAATGTTGATTTGATATCACATCAGTGTAGAATAAAAAGGTTTGAGAAGTTGAAAATATAAAGGGGTTGGTTCTACCAATCTAGGTCAGAGAATCGTGAATACCTTCAGGCCTGACAAGCAGCCCTGTGACAGAGCCTCATCCACAAGTGTTTCCAGGAGCTTCAGAGAACTTTGGCTCACATCCCAGAACCCCTGCAATTTTCAGGCTAGCTAAGGACAGAAGTGCTCCTACAACTGAACTGCATAAAGAGTAAGTCCAAGTCATAAAAATATTGTGCTAGCAGTTGAGAAGGTTAGGATACAAATGCAAGTGAAGAAACAGATTAAGGTCAAACAGTCATATCAGAATTACCCCAGTGTGGTGCATTTACAGCTCCTCATCTCCAGCTGAGACAATTTTTTATGTAAGAATTCACATGAAAGCCAAAGCTGCAGCCATCAGAACCCTTCTAATAATCACCAACCACACTTCCAGCCAAACTGCTTCCTTTCACACTTCCTGGTTCAATAATTTTAACTCTTTCAAATCTTCCCAAGCAGATTTGCCCTCATTTTCTCATCTCCATTGATGTATAATATTTGGGTCAGGTCTACCTTCTGACCTACTCCATGCAAAATTCCCATTGCACTTTAACTGCATCATATCTGCCATTACAGAAACCCTGTTATGACATCCAGCTTTTAATGCAGTGTTAGCTAGTTACTGATTTACTAGCTCTACAGGCCCAAAAATTCCCTGGCTCTTCCCATAGTTTGTTAAGATTGTCAAGGGCTTTTTTTTTTTTCCATTAGGGCATAAAAAAATGCAGTTACTCTATTGTTACTAATTCACATCAAGGGCCCTTGGTCATGCTCAGTCATGCTGTGTCTTTGATCAGCACCCAGGTCAAATACCATGAGAACAGCCTTTCAAGAAATGCTTGGCTGTTCTGTCTTCCATCACCCTAAATGCTGGCTCTGCCAACACACTGGCCAGGGATTTCATTACCTTTACTATATTAGGTTCTTTACAGACTTCAAGCTAATCTTTATTAAATCTTCTCCACACTTTTTCCCCTACATTCTCCAAAAACTTGTCCCAGGGCTTTGTTCAAGTTATTTAAGATTTCTTCCATCTAAGTAGAGATCCAACAATTGGAAGCTCTGCAGCTTGGTCTCTCTCACTCTTTTGGACTCAAATATTACCTGCAGAAAAAGTAATATCATTATCACTTTTCACAAGCCTTAGTTCCTTCTGAGGTGTTCAAATCCTTTAACATCAACATAATCTAGAGCATTTATTGACTCCCAGAAAAGCATTCCTAAAATGATCTTAAGCTAACAACTGGGCTTTATTTCCTTCAAATTTAAACACTGTTTGGAGTTTGTTTTTTCATTTGCAGTACCTTCTGGTCTACAACTCTCTTCTCAGCTGCATTTCTTCTCTCTCATGACACTTAACTCACCACAATGGTCAAAAAGGAAATGTAAACCATTCAAATTCACACCATTCTGAGAATTTCACAATGAGTGTATTAATCCCACCCAGTCATATTAGAAGTTACAGGAATGATACTTAAGCATCTCTGGCTTAACCCTTTACTGAGGCCAAACAGAGCAGAATGTGCAATGTTTGCCATTACAATCAATTCATATTTCTATTTCATTTTCCAAGATGTGCCAGACTCCTTTTCTGCTGGAAGTCAATTTGTGACAAATGCACAAGATTTCTTATACGTCCCTAAAAGCTAGAGAGCAAGCATACAGATAAATAAATAAATCCTGATCACATTTCTGTCTTTTTCTGAGCTCTTAATGGATGAATTCTCTTCTCTCCGTGAACAAAAACAGGGTTTTTATAAAGCAGTTTGGACATATTAGGCTGTACAAAGAAGGGAAAATGCTGCAACATTTCTTCCATTCTGGTTTTTCCCTTCTAGAGAACTGGGCATATTCACTCGGAATTTTTTCGAGCTTCCAAACCAAATCAGTTTCAAAAGCCTTTGAGTCTGTGTAGGTCCTCCTGTTTTCAATAATGCAGCAGGAACACTATCAGCCCCTGGTGCTTTATTGGTCCTGAGAATTGTAATTGTCTCTCAAAGCTCCTCAAAATGTGGTGTTTCTACAAAACAGCTGAGCTGTCTGGATTACAGCCAGTATCTCTTTTTTCCACCTCAGTGTTGAAGAGATCACAGTATTTGCTCTATTTCTTTAAAGTTACCCTGTAATTTCCACTTTCATCCTTAGTCCTGCTCACTCATTTCTCCACACATGGATATTCTTGTAAAGTGCATTCACATGATTAATACCTCTCTTCTCCCCTCTCATCTCTATTGTGTTTTATTACCTGACATGTCATTTAACTCGTCCTCCACCTGTATTGTAATTCCCAGCACAAGGTGCCTCCTCATTCTGAGACAATTGCCTCTGCAGCAGCCCTCTCAGCCTCTACACACAAAGTTTCAGCTGCAAGTTCCCTTCTGTATCTCTAAAAAAAGTCTCTCATTCACTCTCAACAGGTTTCTAAAACCTCAAACCTGATCTCAGCTAAGATCAGCAACTTCTGGGGTCTCTGGATATGTCAATTATTTTGTCTTGTCTGATGGGCTCATGAATTTTGTTGTGTTGTTTGCTTCTTTGAGGTAATACACTGAGCAACAGCCTCAGGATTCTTTGGATATAACCTTGTCCTTCGAATAAATAAAAGTGTCAGACTGACTGACATCAGCTCCATTCAATCTTAGAAACATTTTACTAATCTTCACAACTGTTAGATATTGCAGGACTAACTCATTGCTAGTATTTAACAACGTTAGAAGATCACCCAGATTTCTTTCAAATTCCACATAGGATGCAGTTTTAATTTCAGCAGAAGGCAATTACTTCCAATGTAAGTTCATACAAACCAGTGTGGACACCGCAGACTGTGTGTTATCCTTCCATTCTGGGGAAAAAATAAAAGAGATATTCACTGATAGCTTCAAAACCAAGAACTTCTGAAACCTGTCCCTCATGACAAAAACTTTACCCATTTCATGCCTTTGAGTCTTTTCAACTCAGGGTATTTCTGAAGACAGTTTTGTACTGTGGCTTTTTGCAATGACAGGATACTGTGGAGGCCCAGTCCTTTGTCTTAACACTTCTTTCCTGTATTATAAAAATAAGTTGGAGATCCTAATTTTTCAAACAATCAAGGCAATATGGGAGACTTACTCATTTCATATAATTTGGAGGCTTTCTGGCCACATCAGCTCAGAAGTTCCATGCTTCCAAATCCCTGTCCTCTCCCTGAGGTCCTCTATCCATAGACCTGACTCACTGGGGATTTGTTTGTTTGAAGGTTTTTTCCAGTGTTTACCTGGGCTTTATTTGTCCTTTGTCACACAAAATATCTGACTTAAGAGACTCTTCTAGCCCCATTTCTCCTACCAACATTGTTCTTGCAGACACAGAAGCACCTTCCAGAACATCACAGATATGTGATGAGTCTTTAGGGATTTTGATGCCAGGTGTTTGTGAAAGCCAGCCTGGGTATAATCTGAACTGCAAAGTGTTTGAGCCAAGGTTCATGAAATGTTTGAACATGAAATAGTCCGGAGCAAGGAAGTGACAACCTCGATCCAAAGATATTTTCTTGGATATTCTCCTTGGATGCCAGAAATACACCAAGATTCCTTTATTCTCCCTTAGTGGAAAAGGCACAGGTCTGCATGAGTATCCCACAAGGAAGGGAGGGGATGTTTCAAAACACTTTACACATTAATCTGGGTTTAGAAACATCATTACAATGGACAACCAGTGCATGCCTACACCATTGTGCTCAGCTGAATGCAAGCAGATCAGTTCACTTTAGCATCATAATAGATCCTTTCACGCTCATTGCTGAAGTAGCTGTTTCTGATTCACAGGACAAATTCCTACAGTTTCAGAGACCGTTTAATCCTGGCATTGAGAAGTTCAAAACATTAGTTTTCAACCTGTCCATTTTCTTAGTACAGTCATGTTTTGACCAATGAGAAACATATGAAATCCTACAGTTTATTTCCTTTTCTTTATAGGATTATTATTTTCTTGCTGTCCTGGTGCTTCAAATAAGGCAGCTTGTGTGAACCTTGTTTGCAAAGAGACACCATGTGCTTACACATCCCAGGAGTCCAAATTGTTCTGATGTTACACTTAAGGTTCTTCATTAAAAACAGCTGAACACAAATGCAAGGGATTAACTTCTTTGTTCCTTAATAATTTGATCAATATCTATATATAGCTGAGATTATTTAAGTGGAGAAAAGACAATATTTTTTTAAGTGCTAAAAATGTTTTTAAGACTAAATTCATGTAAGCAGAGATGCTAACAAGGTAGCTTGAATCATTTCTGTTTATAGTTGGTGGCACCTCTAGTTCCTGAGTTTTGGGAAAGCAGCACTTACTGCAAGAGGACAGTGCCCTCAAAATGTCCAAAACACTTTAAAAATACAATTCTCTGAGCTCCTGATGCTGAGGAAAAGCTCGAGAACAAGGATTTTCAATTGTGTATTTCACCTAATTTAGACTGGGCATGACCTCTTGAACACTTCCTCCCTTTTCATCAAGATATGAAGCAGAGTTATTATCTGACCTAGTTGTCAAAAAAAACAATAGAAAGGGCTCAATCCTTTGCTCTACCCCAGAAAGGCAGCCTGGGATCCCAGCAAAGCCAAGGGGTAACTCACAGTGACCTCATCGACTGCACCGCGCCAACGCCTTCCCTGCCAAGAGCAATTCTCTGCAGAGGGACTTCCTGCACAGATAAGGGCAGAGAAGCCCACTGAGTGTGTTGTTATTCCTAAAAGTGACTGGAGAAACACATGGGTGATGAACAAGTCCTGGAGACCGGCTCAAGAGCAGGAGGCAGCTGGAGAGAGAGCACTTTAGAATCGGCGCCTCAATCTTTTGTGCAACAAATTCACATTTTCTCTCTTCTCAGGGAATTTTTTCCCTTACAAATCCATTTCTCTGGAACTTGATGAGAGCTTCTATGAACAGGCTTGGGCAAGATAGGCCATGATGAAATAATTATTGAGTTTTCAGTGTTGGTACAAACTTTGCTATATATTTTTAAGGGTGCCCAAGCAAGGCTGTATAATGAAACATTGCCTTATAAAAGTGTCATTCAGCAGGTCTGTATTCACAGTGGTGATCAATGGTGAGTCCTTCACAAAGACAGAACTGAAATTCTGTGCATGCTTTGTGCCTACAACCAGTATTTTTCTTTAAAAGTAGTTTTTGTTTAGAAGAGTGGTCAGGAACAAAAGGGAGGCTGAGAAAAGCTGCAGTAATTGCTTGAACAGAGAAGTGATTTTTTTCTTCTAGAAAGTTCCTAAACAACATTTTCATAAAGAATTGTAGTGTCTATTAAAAGTTTAGCAGGACTTCAGACGGCAATTACAAATGCCCATAAGGGTTCACTCTCTGCCTAGATTTGAGGGATTCTAGGACACCCCTTGCTCTTTTCCAGTTTTCATCCCCAAGCTTGCTAAGGATGGCTTTGTCCTTCCCAAAGCCCTCACTCCGTTAAGCCAGCCAGCCTCCATTTGCTCCCGCCAGCATCATTTTCCTATTAGAAATGATGTTTTTATTACTCTCCTATCACGCTGAGCAGTGGGGGACACTCCTTCTCCAGCAGCTGGAGTGCAAGGCCTCCTGCCCTGTGGGGATTTGGCAAACCAGTTGCAAACTCAGTGGAGCAGGGAGAGAGATCTGCAGAGAGGATGTCTTGACTGTAATAGCACACAGATCCCTCCATTCCTGCAGAACTAAAACCAGGCCACTGTTTTGCTTTTTAAGAGACAATAGGTCTCTTTCTCCCCTCCTCCCAAACAGGCCAGGCACAATAGATCCAAAATGAAAACCTTTTGTGAGTGCATATTACTTGGTTTCAAGCTGCCTGGAGTATAATGATGGTTTTTTCAGCTCCTTGCAGCAGCTGCCAGCATTTCTGTGCAAGGAGATGGGAGTACTGAATATCTGTGTGTGTGTAGTTTGCTATTATTTTTAATTTTTTTTTTAAGTTTCAAAAGGCTGTTTAGGAAATTGCTGCCAGCCCTCCTGGTAACCCCAATGTATTTTCCTTATGGAAGGAAGTTCAGCAAGGAAAGCCACCACTTGGATTTAGAGAACACTGACCTATTCTGTGCTACAACAGAAACTTGCAAAGCCTAGGGAGAGCTCTGGAAAAAGAATGAGGAGTAGAAAGAAAGTCTCTCAGAAACAATAGAAAGACTCTTCTCAGACTCATACAAGAAATACTGTTATTCAGAAAAGAGTAAAACTCACAATTGATTTGTCTTCCTCTCAACCTTTTTCCCCATCTCAGTCCTTTTCCAAGAGAGGAGCTCCTGGAACTGACCTTTTCTGTATTCCTTGGCTGGGACTACAGCCAAGTGTAAGCACTAATGCAGCTCCAGGTATCTGGCTACACGAGTGGTTCTGCAAGGTTTAAATTACTTTTTTGGGGGTAAGGGGACAGTGTCAGTCCTCTTTTGACATCTTCAGTAAATACTAGCCAGCAAAGAAATAAAATACAGTGATTTTCTTTTGCTGTTCTTTATTTTTGGTTAAGTTTGGGGTTTTTTTTCATTGTACCACATTTTTATAGAGATTTTCCTAGAAGTTGGATTGCTTCACTCCCAGACAGAACAGAACAGAGCAGGGGCTTCACTGGCTCACTTTTCTGCCATGCCAGGTGTGATTTTGGTTTCTGGCACATGAATCCTTTGCCAAAGACTAGACATCTGCATTACAGGTTGCTGCCCACTGAACCCAAGGGCTGCCACTCAACCATATCTGCAAAGGCTGGATAACAATCCCTCAGTATTCAAGACCTTTTAATAAATTGTCTCACTTGACTACAAAAAAAAAAAAAAAAAAAAAAAAAAAAAAAAAAAAAAAAAAAAAACAACCAAAACTTTACAGCAAAACTAAGGCCATATTTACAACACGGAATAGAGATCAGAATTCTGCCTTGAGGTGAGGCTGACCCAGGCTGAGGATGGAGTGCACCTCTAGAAAACACACAGCTGTATTTTTTTGGCACTAAAACTTATGGCTTGCCCTGCAGATGTGGTTTATAAACCCATTGCCTCAGTCTGGTGAGTGAAAGTGAAGCAGAACTGGTTCAGTCTGGTGAAAAAGGAAGAAGACGCTTGCTAAGAACTTTCAGTTCTAGGTTCATCCTGCTTGGAGAGGAGAAAGGAGAGAATGCAAACCCAGAGTGTTGCAGTGACCCATCTTTCACAGCAAGAATGGGATTTGAGTGAGTTCTGGCTCAGGGCACTGCAGTCAAACTCTCCCAGCCTTGTCAGGTCCCAGGCTGTGGATTTCAGCTCAAGCCTTTCCCCAGCAGCCATCCCAGGGCTGGCAAGCAAAGGAGCAGGGCTGCCACCATTCACTGCCACAGCCTCAGCCAGGGGCCTCCTGCCTTGTGATTGCTGATTTCAGTTCATTTCTCTGATTTACAGTTTCCTGATTTGCAGGTTGTTAAAATACTTGTAAAATACACTGGTCTGGAAAATGTTCCTAAATAATTATGTTGATGACTAAAAATCAGGCTGAAAGGGCTTTAATTCATAGCAGCTTATACAATAAGGGAGATTTAGGGAGAGCTTTTATTCTCAACTGCTATTTTTAATGTTTCATTCATGTTCATATCCTGTACTACAGACCCCAAAGCGAGTTTATATGGCTGAACTCTCGTTCTACAGTCAGGAACTAGCTCATTCTCTGGAAAAGCTTTCTTAGGCAAGTAACTTTTTCTGTCTGAAGGTTAGTCCTGTGTTTATGTCCTGGAGGGCTTGTGAGGAATTGGAATGTTTTCCCCTTTGGAAGGGGACTGTGGGAATTGAAAGGTTGGGGTTTAAATAGGGTGTCTAAGCACCAGTGAGAAACTGAGGTGGAGAGGTGCCCCATAATTTGTTTAATTATGCAAATAAAGGTCACACACCAATAAAGGCTTTGCTCAGGGGTTTGTGCAGGACAGCCTGACACATCCTGGATCTGCAAATGTGCAAGACACAGCCCAGACAGCTTTGAGTTTTACCTTTGGTGTTGAGAGGAGAGGGATCTGTTGCCATTAGCCAGGCCAGTGTTCAGGCCTGCAATGGTGTCATCTCGAGTTTCTCATTTAACCAACCCCAGCTGTGTGAAATTCCTCCTGCAGTGGAGCTGGGAGTTGGAATTAACCATCCAAACCTCCCAAAATGTATGACTGATTGGCTCTATTGTAAGGTCTGGTTAGGACCATTTTGACATGTCCTCTGCTGGAAAATGTCTTTGTTAAAACTCTTCAGAAATGCATCTGGTTCATAATACCAAGACAACTCAGAATATCCTGAGTGAGGCCTGGCCAGGAGGGAAGATGGGCTTTACCACACCCCAGGGGAGTAAATTCAGGCTATTGTGAACTGTTTCTGGTTTTGTAATGACTCCCAGCAGGGGAAAAGCTTCAGATTCACAATTTTTGGCCAATGAGATAAACGTTCTCTGCTCAACTCCGTTTGCAAATCTTACCTTGTTTAAAGGCCTCAAAGAAGTTGACACAAGAACATGACTACTTTCAAACAAGCTTCTTAGGTGGCATGGAGCATGAAAGGAATGTGGATCACAGGATTTTGCCCATGAGGTGCTGGAACAAAATCTTCATACAGCTTTGCAGGCCAAGGCTGCTCATGAGCTCCCTCAGATGCACAACACCACCCCAAGGTGCCAGGGGTTCAGGTGGGAGTTCACTCCTTTGGAGAGAAACAGAACTTCTAGAAGCCTTGCTAGTACAGAATTCCTAAAGTTTGGAACTTGCCTAGCAGCTTAATGTATTAACAGAAGCTTTAAAAAAAAAAGAAGGAAAATAAAAAGGTCTCGGTTAGTTGGTGCAGGTGCCTGGTCTGCCAAGAGGCAGCTCTGAGGGAGGAGAGCTGATTTCAGCTGAAACCAATTCCCCTGATGAGTGAGAGCTGTGAAAACGCTGTCTCCTGGTGCGCTGGAGAGTTAGGTGTCCCCAACACCTGCTTTTGTCAGGGCTGAGCTAAATGACATGACCTGCTATGACTTGTCAGATTCCTCTTTGTAGGATGGAGCATCCTCCTCGTCCTCCTCCCAGGAAACGCTTGTCAGGCAGTATTTGCTTTGTTTCACCCTTCTACATCTCATCACACCTCCTTGTGCCCAAAAAGGACCTGCTAGAATACTGTGTTAGCCATCAGCTTGGAAAATGGCCCTGAAGGGATGTCCTTTAGCACTGTATTTCCTTGCTAAGAAAAAATATTTCATCTGCTAGAGGAGTTGATGAAGCAAAGAAGAAACAACATCTTGATCAAAAGTTTTCATTGGATTTTAGAATGTAAGACAGTCAAATGGCGGAAGGTGGCCTTGTTTTGAGAATGGAGAAAGGATGTTTTAGGAATTGGCATATCGTGGCCTTGTGATTATTATGGCTGCAGAATGGAAGAGAAGAGCAGCAGCTCACCTTTAACTCAAGGTGAATTTGCAAACCAGGTGCACAGATTTCCAAGGGACAGGTATGTAATGTGTGGTATTTGGAGTGCCAGATAAACAGATCTGCTCAAACACTCTGAGATCACCAAATTCTGCCCTCTCCTTTAGCAACTGCCATAGCAGCAAGCAGCTTAACTTGCAATTATCTCCTTGTGTCCACTTAATTTACAGTTATCTCCTTGTGTGAAAGGGTGAGAATATGGAACCAGTCAGTTTTAAGGATGGAGGTGAGGGTTTTGCCAGTGAAGAAGAGAAGTCTACTCCAGTCTACCACAACTTTTGCCACTTATATCCCTTAAGGGAGCCCTTAAGGAATTCCCAAGGATACAGCACAGATGGGGGTAGAGTGTTTTTTAAAGCCATTTCCACTTTGTTAATAACATGTGTGAATGTTAGATTTTATTATTTCCTCTTTGATTTTATGACTATTACAGATTATTCAAAAAGCAAACTGAAAAAGTCATTTATTGCCTGGGTTTGTTTTGTTTTTTAAACCTGTTACACTTTAAAGGATCATGAAGAGTTCCAGATCATACTCATAACATCAAGAATGCTTTATGAATTAGAAGAGCTTGACTGCAAGTCTGAACACCACTATAAATGGAGGGGTGGGAGTCCATGTGGAGCTGTAAGGTTCAAGAACCCAGTGAAATTTTGCTGTAACTCCTGACTGAAGCACCTCAAGGTTCTGCCAGCTTTGCTATGGCTGCCTGCCCTCTCCAAATGACCTTCCATGACTGGACTGATGATCTCCTAATAAATAGATATCAGGATAATATCTTCCTGATACTTTGGGTCTTGCTAGAAAACAGATGTTCTTGGCATACCTGACAGTCTCACTTTGAACACTGGCAGGAGACAGATATTGGAGAACACAGAAAACACAGAAATAAGAAACCTTTTTTTCTTTTTTTTAATTACACCTGATCATTCTCGAGCCGTGACACTGGGGACTAAGATTTGGGCAAGGATCCAAACTGGCTCTTCCTCATGAAATCCATTCTCCTGTTCCCACATGCACATTAAGGTGAGCATTAAGTCTGATGTTCCAGTTTTAAATCTCAATTCCCTTGCTTAGGTTCTCAGCCAAACCTTTCCTGGGGGAGAGACAGGCACAGAGGATGAGAATCCTTCTTCCAAGGTCCTTGTTTCCACTAAATGTGTGTTGAAATTACAGATCATACTGAGTGGTTCTGGCTGTTTTGTCACCAGCTAATTAAGCTGCAATGTGTCCCCTCCTTGACCAAGTGCTTGGTTTTGTACAGCAATCTTCACTAAATACTCCCAAAGGGCAGGTGGCACCATGACCTAAAACTCATGCCTATGTCACCTGCATTTCAGCCATTTCTTCAGGTCACAGACCAGGTCTAGTTAAGTCACCACTTCCCTAGTGGTTCTCTGGTTTAATTTAAACCAAAGGGGTTTAATTCAACATTTACTAGATATATTTAAGCACTTTTTCCCCTGCCATGCTCCTCCAAACAACCCTATTGAGCTTTTCCACCCAGAGGCAACTGCATTTGACTTTTTACATGATGTTTGGCAACTTAAAATGCACATTCTGTGTTGCTTTTCCAGTACAGTGGCTGCTAAGGCAGCTTTTTGTGACTTCAAGGATCATCTTATCAATGAAAGAAAAAAAAAAGATAGTTAAGTACACAAATCATAGTAACTTCAGATAATTGTAATTTGAGTAACTGTGAAACTGTCAATCAAACAGATTGCACCTGTTTAAGGTTAGCAAATATACTTAGAAAAGGCTTTTCTTAAAACATGATGCTTCTGGACCTGAAAGAAGTGTTAATCCATAGGTATTCATATCTCTGCCACTGACCACTTCAATATGAACTGAACACACAATCCAAACAAGGATTGGATTTGCCAGTCAGGTAAAGTGGCAGTAAAATTCTGAAGTAAAAGTACTTCCAATGTGTCAGGCCATTCATTTAACAGGAATTCTGCATAAATCATGGCAGTACTCTGTGTCAAATGTTCTGTAGGAATAAAAGCCAAACTAAGTAGTAAGTGAGTTAAATAAGGCTACTGGCTTGCTTCAAATTATTCCAAATTAAATCATTTTTGAACTTAAAACCTTTGGCTTAAAATAAACCAGAGAGCCATCAGGGAAGAAAAACCTGAGTGCCATGAAAAGTGAGCTCTGAGTTCATGGACATGATTCATTTTCCCCTTTTCCTTTCCATCCATTCAGGGGCCAGCCAAATGCATCTCTTACCTGGCCTTTCTTTACCCTGAAACTCAGAGTAATGGGGGGAGCAGAGGAGCTGATGTGGCAGGATGTTTGCAGAAGGTTCTCCTGGGAGTGTCCTGTGAAAATATATATATGTATATTTATTTGTTTGTTTATACAGGTATGGTCTAGTTATCAGTATTATATTTGGGACAGCTGAAATAACAATATACAAAACAATTTTGGAGGGCATATAGCAATGTTTATTTAAAGGCACATCTTTTTTATACAGTGTCCTGATGCAATTAAACATGGTTGGTTATTCAGAGTAACACCTTTTCATAAACATCTTTGTAAGTAAACAAGTTGGAAAAAACAGTAGGTGTAGAGATTAGAAATGGTTTGGAATGGTTTCCTCAAGAGTAATGCCTAAGAAAACCTATTTGACTTGCTTTCCCACAAGTTATGCTCCTGCCTGATACTTAAAAATTTCTCTGTTAACATCCACATCTAGTGATAGAGAACCTGGGCCTAAACAATATGTCTGGGTGGTATTAATATGGGATTTGCACAAAATCACATCTCCCCATTTCTTCTAAGCTGGGGCTGGAGAGATCCCTCACACACACACACATATCACATATCCACATAACCCTCTCAGAGTATGGCACAAACATCTGAAGCCCCCATGCCTGCAATTTTTGCTGTTGACGCTGACTTTCATCACATCTAATATTTGCCCTGAGCTGACTGCTTCTGAGAACGTCACTCTTCACAGAGTGCACGGATATTAATCTTCCAAAGAGGAATTTACATGGCAGAGTGGACCCTTCAGGCTAACGCAGGGGAGGTGATGCCCTGTCTGTTTTTAATTAGAGCCAGCTTGTTTAATGAGGTAATGTTCTGTTGTGCCGGGTTATCTCCTGGAAGACAGGGCAGCAGGCGAGCTGCTGGGGAGGGACACTTGAAAAACATCACAGGCAGGCTGTTTAATGTTAGCACTATCATTCATCACCCGGGCTCTTTGGAGAGCCTGACAGGCAGAGCACGTCCTGTGGGGACTCCATCAGCCTCTGGCGTGCTGCTTAATGCAATTTAGCCAGATGTATCAAAGCAGCAGGCAAGACCCTGCTATTTGGACAGCATTTACAGCATCCTGGGCAAATAGTCAGGAAATGTTCAATAATGTGCCTTGCACAAGTGTGGCAAGAAGCAGATTCTTAGAGTGACGGGTTGCCAAGGGAAATCCTGGCAGTGCCTCACTCCAGCTTTTAGTCACATGCTGGTTTTGTTGTCATTGTTAGAGGGCTTGTTTTTGTAAGGGCTCTCCTAGTCTGAGGTTTCCAAAGACCGGATTTAAGGTGTCTTGAACACACCCGTGTGGTTCCTGATCAAGAGGATGGATGTGGACAGCAGGATCCCTGGAGCTCTCATGGCTCTGGGCACGGGGCCTGTTGGAGGGCTGGGGCACCTTCCCAGAGACAGAGCAGGGCAGAGTGAGCTCTGCAGCAGCCCAGACACTGCTCCCCATGCCAAAGGGATCAGTGCTGTTTGGGCAGTCACAGGGCAAACACCAGCACAGACAGGGAATTCACTGGGGCTTCATCTCCAGGCTGCAGAATCCAGTCTGGTGTGTTGACAGCCTCTGTTTTGGAATCTAAGAGGGGTTCTGCAGAGTATAGCTCAAGTACACCTAACTGTTTGACACTGAAATAATAATAATTCTTGAATTTTGCCATGTGGACCTCTTCCCAAAAACTTGCATATACCCACAGACTTCTCTTTGGTTCTCAGTGTGGAACATTGTGTCTGTGGGATCTCTCCACCAGTTGCACAGCTGGAGGATTGCTCCCTCAGGAGAGCAGAGCCTGCAATGGGGACAGCAGATACTCTGGGGAATACAGGTTTCTGCTCTTTCTGCTCCAAGTCCTGCTGCCCAGACAGGTGGCCACTGCCAGCAGCTGCCAGAGAAACCCTGGCCATGATTTGTGTGGGTGCCAAAAGCAGATGGGGTTTGTGGCACTGGTGTTTTGCTATTTAAGTCTACAGCTTCTTTGCCAGCAAAGGAAGAAAAGAGCATGGTTAATGCACTGCCCCATGGGCTGCTGGCAGAAGATGTTTAACTTCTAGAGGGGGAAAAGTTCCAGTGGGCTGGAAAAAGAACAGTTGTGATGTGTATTTTCAGCCTTAAGGCCAAAGCCTCATTAAATTCCCAACATAGAAGCAAAGGTGTCTCTCGCACCAATTTTTAAAATTATTATTATTATTGTTATTACTATTAGCAAAGCTCTACCCAAAACCACTTTTCTGAGGAGATCCCCCCCACTTCTCCCAGGAGCCAGAACTGCAGCTGGGGTGAGGAACAGACACACAACCCAGACACCTCCCCATGTGCTGTGGTGTCAGCTTCACCTGTGAATTCAGCTTTGGCTCGGGGCTGGTGCATAAAGATGTAAAATCCATCTGGGCCTTGCAGTCTTGGAAAGCTCTTTGATGGTGTTTCCAGCAACAGAAATGTAGCATGTGCAGAGCCTTGCATCCTGTTGCTAATAAGTCTGCTTTTACACCACTCTGCTACACTTACTAACTTTCATTTACATATTTTTCCAATAATCTTTTAAACAAGTGACTAGATGACCATAAATCCCGGAGAGTGAGGAGTGCAGGGTATGTTGGAAGAACAAGTGCTTAGGGCTGAGTTTAACCCTTCAGTCCCCACTAGAAGAGCCAGGGCCAGAGCAGCAGTGTCCTGCCATGTGCCCAGCAGAGAAGGTTGGCAGGGAAGGGTAAATGCTTCAAAAGCAATAGAATTTCTTCTTGTGCTATCCCAAAAAAAGTACAAAATCTGGTGCAGCTGCCAAGCCCCAAAATGCAAATTAATGCAGAATGGGGAATTCTAAATGTTTTGCTACCAAGCACACGCCATGGTTCTGCATTGATACTGTTGATGAAATCCCATCCTGGATTTAGCAAACAGGTTCACTAAATCCAAAGGCCTTCCCTATTTGATAATATATGATGAGGAAAAGGAAACCTGGTTTGGCTTTTTAAGGCAGGACAGAATAGGGACAGCTGGGTGGAGTGTGTCAAACAACAGCATCCACAGCCACAGGCTCCTATGACAAACTAGGGGATTATTGGGGTGGGGGAGTACCAACCCTGAATTTCTAGGTTTGAGTTCTTCCCCCTACTACCCCTGGAATTCAGCCCCCCTCACTGAGAGAATCCGTGACAGCTTGAAAGATTGTCCAATATATATTATTATTTTTTATACATATATACACATGGTTGCTTCCAATTACCCAGAAATAACTGTTTCCTCTACTGAGCCAGCTGCAGAGATGGCTGAACAATCTGTCTGTTCAAACACACTTCAGTCAACTTTCTCTAGCTGATTTGGCAAGAATTTTTCTTCCTACCACTGGATCTCCTCCAGTAACAACTTAGACAGCCTTTTGACTTTGGGTCACGGCTGTGTGACACTGAATCCTTTCATTTGTCTCTCTGCAAGTAATGATGGGAAAGCCAAAGCACTGCCATGCCCCTGATTCAATTCTTTGTGTCACATTTCCAGGTGTCAGCTGATTTTACAGCACAGAGCAGGATGGATTTTCCTAAAAACAGGGAGTGGGACTGGCACTCGGAGGTTCAAGCCCTGACACATGTCCTGGATAATCACCCATTTTTGCCCCTGCATGTATGGAAGTGACTTGTCACCTCAAAAGGTTTCTGTAAGGGATGATATCCTGTAATGACTGGAGGGCTCAGTGTAATGATGAGCACCAGGGGAAAGAAATCTCAGTTCCAGACAACCAAGAAAGATCCGGGACAAGATCTGCCAGGAGCAGCGAGGGTAAGCAGGAAGGGACAGTGCTGCCATCAGCCTGTGCCACCTTTCCCAGTCCCACAGTTCTACTTAGGCTGCGGCTATAAAGGCTGTGAAAACTTCTAGGCAGGTTACAGCATTTTACATGTGCAAATTTACCCTGCTCTCTCTAAAACTTCAGCTTGGAATGACAACCATCCGTGAATATTTCACATGCCCCAACTGAAAGGCTAGAAGAAAATGTGGCCTTGATTAGCAACTGTTAATCAATTTCCCTTTCAATTAAATCTTGTTCCAAATACAGAGACCACTCAGTCTGCAATGTTCCCAAACCTTCTGTTGCTGCTTGGCATGAGGGAAGCAGACCCCAGCCTCCAAGGCTGTCATCCTAGGAACCTTCACAAACAGTGAAATGTTATTTTGACACAATCAGCACTTTTCTGCAGCCATTTCCCTGATGACTTGGGGCAGTCTGCTGGGACTGAGTTTGATAAGGGCCCCTGATCTTAGCAATGCAGCTTAATCTCCAAGAGCTGGATTTCAGCACTACCTAATCACATCGGGCTCCTTTGCCTTTGCCAATCCATTATGTTGCTGCAGGCTTCAAAGGTTTTGGTGGCATAATGACATCTTCAGACCTACCTTTATGTATTTCCAAAATTCCCATCCAATCCCATGTGCCAAAGCATATCATATTATTTTAATTGCCAGCCTGCTACTTTAGGGGCACCTTCCTTCATAACTTCTGCTCTGCTTGTAATGATGAGATCTCTTGCAGATGCAGTTAATCAAAAAGATTACAATCACTCCAGAAACACCTGCATTGGAAATAAGTCTGGCTTTTATTACTATGAATTCCTACTGCTGACAAGCTCTGGGAGGAGAGAATGGGGGAAAACCCAAGATCCCTTTGCACAGCTGGAATATAAATGTGAAATTTTCTTTCCATTTATTTTTCTTCTGTAAATGGTTTAGCTGCTATTGATCAAGATTACCACCAAATAAAAATCAGAATCTACTAGCTTGTGGTGCTTTGTATAACACACTCATAAAACAAATTTATTCCTTCACCACTGGAACAGGCCATACTTTTTGCTAGGATATGTGCAGAGCTGGAAATAGTGTTCATTGTCAGGGCTCAGCAAACAGACATTCAGGAGCAGGAAGGATCCTTTTCTGGGATTTTATATTGCATATGGAAGACAAAATACTTCAGTTGTTCCCACAGTCTGCATCCTCTTTACCCTTATAAAATTAAGGATAAGTATAAAAGAGCTCATTAATTGTGATGGATAGGTGCAACAGGAAGCAGAGAAGTCAGAAGTATTAAGGGAGCAGAACAAAGATGTGTAATTCACTGCAGGGAAAAAAGGCATTCTTAAAAGTGTTGCAAACTCTTCAATTAATATCCCTTTTATTGTGAACCTCTTCTCTCTAACTGCTGGGTAGGTGCCAGCACAGTTTTTTCTGAAAAATATGAATATTCAGCCTTTACCCTACAGTAAGGGTTTCAGTATTTCAAAATTCCAAGGTTCAGATAATCAAAGATCTTGGGATCCTGAAAACTGGCAGAACAAGAAATAAAATGTCATTTCTTACAGGAAGTGGAAGAATATCCATGTCCAGCAAGGGCAGAATGGCAACAGTATAAGAAACAGCTCAAGGCACATTTATTAAGCAATGATAATTTATTGAAGTCTGCAATAGACACAGAACTTTTTAAAAATTAAATATTGTGTTTAAAAGCCAAAGAGGATGGTCACAATTTTTCTAGTTTTTTTGAGTAGTTGCTAAGTGCTGCTTCTACAGCAGCACTTTTCCTCTGCTAGTGGTGATCTACTAGCAGAGAAAAAAGAAAAATCAAAGTGTCCCCCTGTTTTTTAGGACTGAATTCTCACTGCACACAGAGTCAGTATGAAATGGTTTGAATCCACCACATCCTGCTCTGTCTCACTGGATAAGAGCTCAAACCCAGTGTATGCTCAAAGGAATGATTTAGTGGTCATATTCTGTCCTACTCCTTCTGCAAGAGCTGCAGGAAAGAATCTCTAACACAAAAGCAGAAAATGTAGCCCCTTTACTGGCTCTTGATAATAATATTTTCTTTTATTTTCTATAGGATCTTAGCCTAGCCACCTTTTCAGATTCATAAACCATCAGAGGCTGTGCTGGCACAGTTACTGACTGGTTTTAACTGGATTTATTTGCCATGCATATCCATGTAACTTCATTTAAATAGCCTGGATTTGGTAGTGGACAGCTAAGAAAAGTAATGGCCCTATCAGAGAAGATGCTCCATTAATAGAGAGGTGACACTTCATATTTTGAGCAGAAGAAATATTTAGGGCCAGATCCAGCAAAGCACTTAGCTACCTACAGCTCACGCTGGATGTGTTACAGATATCAGAATCCAAGCAGACAAGACACAAACTCCCTGTAACCCAACAGTTTCTGAATTTTGCATTAAAGACACACGAAGTAAAATCTGCATAGAGTTTTAAGACCACTGGAAAACAAGGGGATGCCTTCTGTGACAAGAGTAATGTTCCTTCTGGTCCTGGCAGCTTCAACAGGAGAGCTGAAGAATCTCCTTCCCTCATCCTAAGTTGTCTTCCAGTATGAATTTGGAAGGGGTGGATCAGAAGGGCTAAAAGAGGATTAAAGGAGGTTTAACCCTGGGCAAAAGAAGGTTTAAAGTGTACCTCTCCCACTTCATCAGGTTTCATCCTTGTGGTCTGCTGCAGAGGAGGCTGTCCCTGCTGTGACCCCCTGGCTGCCTTTAGGAACAGGCCTGGCCAAAGGAGCAGAGCAGCACCACGGCACTCCAGAACACTTTGGGAGCACAACCTCAACCAGCTGGTCAAATCCAGCCTGCAGGGACCTTGAGCAATCTGAAGTGACAAGAAGGGAAGTACTTCAGACACCCTTTCCTCTTTGCCATTTCTCCTGGCAGCCTTTCAGAGCCCTCAGCAAGCTGGCTGAGGTCAGTGCTGGGGCTGAGTGACCAACTCTTCACTGAGTGCATAACTCAGTGCCCAACACATTAGAAATGACAACACAGGGGTGCTCACTACACTGATAAGTGTTCAGCTGTCACAAAGAACCACTCATCCACTCACAACCAAGCTCCATTTCTTCCTTCCAGAGCACTGTCGAGGCTGCATTACTGAGGGGTGTCTAAAGATGGGCTCCAGGAACAGAAGGGCTTTGCCTATCAGGACATAGCAGGCCACTGAAGCAACAGTCGTCGCTGACTTCAGTGTACTTAAGTCAGACTTAGCCTGTGGTTAAATATACAAGTCCTTTGCCCTTTAAGGCTTAAAATAAATTTGCCTCAAACTACTGCATTGGCTTACATTACAAGATAAATTATGAAAAATAAGTTGGCCTCAAAGCATAGTTTTGCTTAGCTGCTCTGGGCATGAACCGTTTCACTTGGCCTCTGCTTTCCAGACCACCTATCTCCCTCACCAGGAGCATGAAGAGAAAATAATCAAGAGGGGCTGGAGCCTATTTAGACACCTGGTCAGCTCCTTGCAAAGGGCTCCCTTTTGGGTAGAAGACAGAAGATCCACCACAGAGGGAAAACAAAGCCTGCTGAAGGCTGATCATGGTGCTGGTTCAATGCTCTGGTGTTCCTGGACACAAAGGACCAGGGTCATGGGTTTGACCAGGAGCACTGTGGATGGTCGGGATCTGTGCCTCTCTTTTTCCTCTCTCCTTCTCCTCCTCCTCCTCTCTTCCTCTGGCTCTCACCTTGCCTTCTCCCTCATCTTTACTACTACATTTATGTGAGGGCTGAACACACACAGAGCCTTGCACACTACAACTCTCATCACACCCATCACTTGACAGCGATGATCCCAGCACCCTTTATGAGATCTGTAACCAATTACAGCTGAAATCAATATGAACCCATCAGTGTAAGCTCTTAAGCTTTACAGCCATGGAACAATGACAGGCACAGCCTACATCTTTTCTAATAACACGATCTACTCAAAAGGGGAACTGTATTAAAACACAGTACTGCTACAGTATGTCATATATAAAATGTCATATATAAAATGTCATATATAACATGTCATATATAACAAGAGGGAACGAACAAACAACAAAGACACCTCTGTAAAGACATTATTGCACTGCTATTGAACAGTGCCTTTCAACAGTAAATCAAGCACCAGTTCCCTTAAATGTACTTAGCTACTGAATTACTGCATTTCTAATTTCTATTCCCAATATTGGCCTAGATTGTGCTGCCTTCCCAAGCTGCATGACAGCTCTGCAAAGGTGACCCACTCCTCCTGATCTCCTCAGCAAATTTTCAGTGATTGCCTTGCTGCTGCCTCTGTTGGTCAGTCCAGGCAACCCTAAAAGAGCAGGCAGGGCTGAGCTCCTCACTCACATTTCATGTGTGCCCTGCTCTGGGTTCATGCCTAGACTTGAACTATCAAAAAGAGAAAAATTAAAAAAGAATTTATGATCTCATGAACCTTGAGAGCAGAGGCCCTTGAGCATCTTGTGAATGACAGCAGCACTCTGAATTCTGGATCCCAGCCCGTGTTTTCCATCCAAGAGGACTGAGCGATGTTTGGAATTACATAGAGAGGAATCTAAACTAAACCAGGTGTCTTCTCAGTTTTGCCAAAAAAATAGTTTGACACATACTAGCTTATAAATAGATGGTTCTGCCAGATCAAACAATGATATATTACACTGACCACTCAAACAGCCCAACAATGAAGCAATTTTCATGAGGATGCGATACTTTTTTACTTTTTTAAATTGAAAATAATAAACAGATTGGTTTGTATTATCACGAAGAATGTGCTAAAGGGTAAGGTCTGTGAAGAAAAATCTGACAAGTCATAGGTCATAAAAGTTTCAGTTCAAGCTTGTTCATATTATAGTGAAATAAATTATTGCTGAAAACTTCTTTCAAAGAGTTCCTTTTTGATTGGGTCTTGGTTTTAAGATGAGCAAGCACTTTAAATGTGAGCTATTTCCATTGTTTGTGAGCAATAAACATCAGGCTGAATAGAAAAGCAGAGACCAGAAGTTATTCCCTCTGGTGTAGAAGAAAAGCTGCACAGTGTTTCCTTCCAACCACAGAACACCTTTAGCCTTTATCTGGCTATGATTATCCAGATCACCTGTCCACACATGGGCACCTGGACAGGGAGTTCTCAGCACCATGAGAGGCTTTTCTTTCTCCTACAGGTACAACCCATAAACTCAGCTGGCACTTGGGAAAACTCAATTCTGTGACTGACTCCAGCACAACCTGACTCCGTTTCTAATATTTCATTCCTTTGGAACTGTTTGCCATTTTATTCTCATTTTGTTCTTTCTAGAATGAGACTGTTTCCATCATGATGAGCAAGGTCTCACTCAGGACAAAAGAGATTTTGAGGGGAGATGTGATGTAGAACAGTGTAGCTGCACAGGACCAAAGAGTGTCTTGCAGAGATGGTGTCTGCAGCAGAATTACTCAGTGTAAATGATTCATGGAGAAGCCTCCTTTTGCTGATAGGCTCTGGAGAGATGCCTGGATACAGTGATAAGGAGCTGACAGGGAACCAGACATGCTCAAATGCCTTTCAGTTCATCTAAAGCTGCAGAGAAAATCTCCTCCCACATTTAAATCTTTGGGACCCTTCCAGTCATGTCTTTCCCTTCTGACAGTCTTCCAGCTCCCTGGGACTTTCTGGCCCTCCTCAGCATCCTCTTTTGTCTTCTTCTGCTCCCCCAAGGACAGTTCTGTTCTTTTTTCAGCTCATTCCACTTCCACACAGGAAGTTCCTGTGGAAGAGGCCGCAGGTGGAGCAGCCTGTGCTGGGACAAGCTGCCATCAGTTGTCCCTTGTCCTCACCCAGGACCCACTGGGTCCTTTCAGAACAAGGTTTAGACCTTTCAGAAGGAGGTTTAATCCAACACAGCAGCCTCAGCTCTCCCCCAGTGCTAGTTTCTAGCAGAGCCCTGTGCTCCAGCATGTGAAAATGCTCTAACACAGATCACATATTTTTCCGGGCTCCACCGCAGTGTCAGGCTTAATGAAACACTTAATTATCAGACCTCAGAGCTCGGGATTCCTCAGCCAGACAATGCATCAGGGCCTGGCTGTGCAATCCTTCCTCTGTCCAGCTCTTGCTCCTGGGGACAGGTAAAACCAACAGGCTGAGAAACAAAGAGGCTGCATGGCCACAGATAGGAATGAGCTGATGGTGGTAACTCGTTCTGCCAGCCTAAGGAAAGCCTGGATCCAAACTGGCACCTGAGAGGCAAGGAACTAAATCAGAGGCCAGACACCTAAATATTAGTCCAAGAGTTAGAGTAGGGAATACCAAATCATTGCATTCCTTGCCTAGAAAAGGTGGATCTAGCTGGAAGGGGAGAGTGTGGTGCAAAGGGACACAAGGAGAGGATGGAGACAAGAAGACAGCACTGAAATAACCCCACTGAAACTTTGGGGTTTGTCCCTGTTTTTGCCTTCAGAGCAGCTCAGTGAAGTCCTTCCAGCTCTACCCTAGCTCAGAGATGTGGGACCAGCACTCTGAATTCTTAGGTGCCACAAAAATTTGCATCTTCTGGGCCAAAGGACAAACACTTCTAACTGCAGTGGCAGCATGAAGATCTCACAGTGCCCACATCACAGAGAAGCACAGGGGCTTTTGCAGCACAGATCATTTGTTTTGTATTGAGCACAATAATTCACCCAGGAGTCCTTTCTCCCTCCCAGCCTGCCAGGCACAAAATATTCACCAGCTTCCTTTTCCATGACAAATTTAAGATCTACCTGCAAAATATAAAAAGCCTGCAGCTTGACAAACATGCAGAGCAAGAGGAAGGGAGCTCATGTCTGCCACCACTGTCTGTAAATCTCTTTGGTAGCTGGGAAGTTGTGAGGTGCCAGGTTTTCAGTACTGATCAGCTGCTACCTGACATGGACTGTAGGGTTCTCTGGGGTTTTTTTGTCAAACCTGTAATGCCACTGGTTTAATAGTTCTGGCTATAAGAACCCTTTCAGGGTGGAGTGTAAAACAAGAAACCATTGCTGGGGAGTATCTGGTGTTGATCACAAAGAGAATAAGTACTATTTGCCCAGAGAAAACAAGATTTTTTCCACTAACCTCTTATTTTGCTTTCTCAGCACTTTTTTCTGTTTTCTCTAGTCTGCAGCCCTTCTCTAGCCAGTAAATTCAATATCTTGTGAGATCCAGAGAGAACAAAGTGAGCATTAGACAGACAAACAAGGAAGGGGTCAATTATTGTATTAAAATCCCCAAGTGCATTGTTCTAGCACAAATTTCACATTTGCTTGCTCATGCTTTTAACTGATTCCTTACTTTGTACCTTATAAATGGGCACCAGATGCCAGAGAGAATGATCAAAATTGCAGCGAAACTTGAGATCAAATCAGTTTTTCCCTAAACTAAACCTATTTTTTTAAGTATAGTACATGTTTTCCCCTCCAAAGATTTAACAAGAAAAAGAGCCTTTTCTCCCAATCTGTCACCTTAAGTACTGTGCACACAAGTTGCAAAATCTCAGACTTTGTGACTCCCTCCTGATCGCTCCCCTCTTGAGGCACTGGCAGGACTGGAATCATCCCGGTCTCAAACTCCCGAATCAGCTTTCCTTTTCCAAACACAAACATCCAACAGCTGTAAAAATGGCATCCAATCAACTGCTGACTCTGCCAGCTCTGCAGTGCTCCTGCTCACGTCCATCTGTCTCCTCCTGCCACGCTGCAGCACATCAGGGAGTGCTGGGGAGGCAGGGCAGAAGTTGTCTTGCTGCCCATGTGCATGGGCCAGTAGCCAAGTGATTGCACTTTACAAGCTGGCCACAGATCCACCTTTCATGTCGAAACATAGGGAGAATTAGGCAACTTTTTAAATTAAATAATTCTTCAATCGATGTTCTTCTGTTGTTTACTTTTTTCCTTCTTGAAAACTTCTCTTTTTTGCATTTTTTTTAATTAGAAACACTTTATTTCTCTCCTTTTAAAACCCTCCTGGATTGAGTTAGGTCAAAGAACAGCAAGTTCTATACAAGTAAGATCGTGTTAAGTTACTGAATCTTTTTGTGAACTATCTGGCTGCCTGCAGTGTGGCCAGAATATTTTTTCCAGGCATATGAACAGAAGACAGACTGCAAGTCTTTCATCAGACACTGCCTTTTAAGAAAAAAAGTCCTTTTAGATACAACCTGTTGCATCAGATTTACTTCATGCTCCTTCAAAGTGTATTCCTATCTATATTTTTAAACATTTGGGATGTTAGAACCAATTTTCTGCTCTGAGAGAGTTCTGAGAAGCTGAGCCTGTCCCAAGCAAGGCCTACACAGCTTTTTAGAAGGTGTCACCTCTGTCTTGCTGTAAAGCAAAAGGCCACAGGTTTCTCCTCTCTAGAATGTCGTGGGAGTTCCTTTCCCACACCTTGAACCTTAAAAATTATTCTCTGATTTTTCTCCCTAGTGTAATAGGAACTGAGCCCCTCTTTGCAGTGCACTCATTATAAACTTTAAACCAAATGGGGCAGTTTCAGAACCTGGGTTAATTTGGTTGATCATAAAGACATCTTCCAGCTCTGACCTTGCTTGAAGGACAGGAGCATCCAGTGGCTGAGTGAGCATCCATCCAACCCTTATGGACATGCACAAAAGTTGCAGATTGCAGATTGTGTTACTCCAGGCTAAAAGAACGTGCAGAAAACCACCATCATGGGTCTTGTCCCCTCAGGAAAATGGGATACAAAAGGGGCTCATCTTCATCAGTCAGGAAAACAGGAAGAAGAAATGGTATATGGGCATCAAACTTGCAACTTCAGTACTGGCCTATGACAGAAATCTCCCCTCCTTTCTGCAAGGGAAAATTTAATTGAAAGAAAGGAACAGAAGAATCAAGAGAAGTTAGAGGAGATGGAAATTGCTGTATCTCAGAACTCTGACTCAGAACACAGCAGCTTCCCTCAGTCCACACGGACACTCATGTCCCTGAGGAGCCTTTTTTTCAAATATGGGGCAGCTTTCTCACGAGTTACAGACTAAAACACTAAATCTAATTGTTTCCCATTAATTGTGGACAGTCACAGGGTCAGAATACACCAACAGCAAGTTATTACTGGGCAGCTGAGAGATGCTTCCTCCTGTGTCAAACCCTTTAGATCAGAAGCTGAGCTGAGTCCTGCTCCTTTTGAAGTGAACAGAACTTCTCTGAGATCTTTCACTATGTCCTAAATAACACTGGTCCTTATGGCAACCATGAAACAACAGGGACCGCCTAAATTAGACACCTGGCCCTATAATAGACACTCAAAATGGGTGTGGGGTGCTTAACACCTTTGCATTAAGCCTGCTCCACGTTTTTCCATATATTTGGGCAGTGCAGAAGCACAGGGAGTAAGTTTGGAAAGTCACTTGTGTGATCTCTCACTAAAACTCCAAGGTACTATTCAACAATCTGCCTTTTGGAAATTTTTGCATGCTTCTTACAGGACCCTAATCATTCTTTTGACATAAATAGGAAAAGTTTTTTGCTTCAAAGCTTGATAGGTTGGAAGCTTTCTTCTTTCTACATATTATACAGAATAACTTTCAGAGCTGAGGTTGCTGTGGGCCAAACCAAATCAGTGGGAGCTTTGCCATTTGCTTTATTGAAACCCCAGTGTGGCCCTACAAGAACAGTATATACTTTATAACTGCAATTTGAATTCAGGGTTGTTGCATAAAATATTCTCTCTTCAACAGGCAGCACCAGAAAATGTTGCCCTCTGTTGCACTTCAATATTTGTATTCCACATGAAAGTCTTTCAGGCCACACTGTCTTTGTCGGGATCAATCCACAACTGGGCTCAGCCCAATTTGTCAGCCCACAGTTTTGCAGGTGAGAGTGATGAGTTTACCACTCAATATTAACAAACATTTGAATTCCACCCCCTGTTAAAAGAGCTCTTTATTCTCCTCCTTTAAGTTTTGGAGAGGTCCTCACGGGATCAAACTCTCCCACCCCTTTGATGATTATTAATGGTGTGCACCGTCAGGAGCTGAATTTAGCATGGAAAACGTCCTTGGGTGACCCAGCAGCAAGAGGTCATCACTGTATGGAGAGCACTTAATCCAACACTGCACCTCCTGTACGCCTTGAACTTGGCATTTCACTTTGGTGTGCAAAATGTTTGGACTCTCTGGAATTCAGACCATTTAACTTCAAAGTCCAGGCTCGTTTGGCTGGTGGTGGGTAGTCTCACTGAGTCACCCCTAAACAGTCTGCTCCACATCCTGTTTTCTGGGATGTTTGTAAGCACTCTTGGGATGCTGACTGTGTGTCCCCCCTTCAGACAGAACATCTTAAGTCCAGGTCTTCCCTGGGTTGACACCCTGGGAGCCAAGGACTGGAGCACCTCTCCTATGGAGACAGATGGAGTCATCCAGTCGGGAGAAGAGAAGGCTCTAGGAGATCTTAGAGCACTCTCCAGTGCCTAGAGGGGAGTCAAGAGAACTGGAGAGGGACTTTGGACAAGGGCCTGGAATGACAAGGCAAGAGGGAATGGCTTTGAACTGACAGAGAACAGACTGAGGTTGGATATCAGGAAGAAATTCTTGGGTTTGAGAGTGGCAAGACACTGGCACTGCCCAGAGAAAATGCAGAAGCCCCATCTCTGAGGTGCTGAAGGCCAGGATGGAGCCCTGAGCAAGCTGGGATAGTGGAAGGTGTCCCTGCCCATGGCAGCAGGTTGGAATGAGATCATCTGGAAGGTCCCTGTCAACCCAGCCATGATGCTATGATTTGGAAGCTGGACAACATGTCATTACAGCTCTGTGGATGCACTTTGAACTCCCTGATGGCAAAAATATTGCAATTAGTTGTCGTTGACTAGATTTTTGGTGAGGATTTTACTACATGCTTAACCCCCATGATACCACAGCTGGACTGCTACCAGCCCCCAGATTTGTCCACCTGAAGCTAATCCCAGCGTATCTGCAGCCACAGCACAAAAAATGCAATTCCACACACAACCATGACTACTGCCACACCTTGCTGGGATTGGACCAACCCAGACTATAACCCTGATGCAAGTCAGCTACTGCAAATAATTTCATTCTCCAGTTACCCACAGCACACCACTGGTGTTTATAACCAAGGCCAGTGTAGGCATTAGCAGGTGGGCAGGTTCCTATGGCAGCTCTCTGCTGAAGGGCAGCAGAACAGTCTTTGCTTCCTGTGGCTTAATTTGCCAGTGTGGAGCCCTGGAAAGGCAGGCTGCTGGGAAAAGGGTGGGGATAAAGCCTTACTGCAAGAGCATTTTGAATGGCTCAAAAGGAGGGAGGGAGAACGGGGGTCTGAGCAGCCTGGGGCAAGGAAGCTGCAGCACTCGGGTGAGTGAATCCTGGACAAAGGTAACCACCAGGAACAGCTAATAACAATCCAACACACACAAGGGCATGTCAGAGGCAAGCACTCCCACCCCAAATCCTGCTCACAGAAATCTGCAAATGGGCTGACAGTAATGAAAACAAGGGGCTTGGAAGCTGGATGGCGGCGGGAGGAAAGGAGAGGCTCTTGTATGACTTGCCCTTCCTGCCCAGACCTGCCAATGCAGCTGGATCCTGACTTGCAGCATCATCACTTTTCCTGTCTTGGCCTCCTGAACCTTCCAGCAGCCCCTCACAGTGACCTGCCAAACCTTTGCTATCCAAACTTTTCTCCCTTTGAACAGTTTGATAAGGGGCCAGCCTGTGCAGTAGCTTCTCACTATGCCCCGAAGGGAGAATACAATGAGGCCTAAAAAGCCAATTGCACTTGTTACCCGAGGCAGTTTTTGAACTCTGCATGGAGAGGCTGGAATGCCCCCTTCCACTTAGCAGAACAAAGGGCAGCCAACCTGCAGGGGTTTAAATCTGAAAGTTAAACATGAATGTGATTAATGTGTGGCTTTGAATTTCATCTATTATTGAATTGTATACATTACTCCAGGCTCAGAGGTTTTTCCCTTTTATACTGCAACACAATTGTAAGTTCTGTTTGGGAGAGGTGCAGAGCAGAGAACACCAGGCAAAAGTATTTCCATATGTATTCCACAAATTCTGTGCCTGAAGGACTTGAGCGAGCTGGGATTTATGCTGTGTTCCACTGACCCCGAAAAAACAACTTGAAACAGATTTACAGAAGATGCACTGGAGCTCATTGCAATTGAAACACTGGATACTTATTTGACAGCCTCCAGGAATCCTTCCAGGTCCACCCTTTCCTGTGAATCTGCTAAAGCTCCGGAAGATTATCAGAGTTAAGTGAATGTGCGGGATGCCGGGTTTTAGGAGATGGGTTGCCTCTCTTAAGACCAATAAAAATGATCATCTATGTAACCAGTGCTCCCACTCCAAAGTCTGAGTCCTTGATCCTATTTAAGCCATAATCTGCTGATAGGAGGCAGAAAGCTGGACCACACCACTCCTGTCTGATCCTGCCGGCTTTGCTGCATGCCTGGAGCACGATCCCACCTCTCACTGCTGGGGAAACCTTCAGCATAACTCTAGAAACAGTTAATTAACCCCATTTGTTGCATACAAGGGGCAACTGTAAAGCACACCTGGACACTTCCAGTTTGGACTTTTTCATGCTCTGTATGGCTCTCGGGCAAGTTTCCCCACTGCACCACAACATAACACGAGGCTAACAAAGGTCCTGGGAAAACCTTGGAAGTTTTATTTGAGGGAATAAAGTTCTTCTTTGATTGGAGGGTTTCCCTGAGGAGATCTGTCAGTATCTGACAGGCACTATCTGCCTTTCTGTGGCCATGGATCTCCTCCTGCAGGTCCTGTGCATTTCCACTCACCCATCCAGTCTGTTCTGTGCTGGGTGCAGCTCTCATTGCACTGGTGATTCCACAGGGAATTGAACAACACAGCTGCATAAATAATGAGCCTACACAATTCTTTAGCCTGGCACTGTTACTCAATGTCACCCTTCTGACGTCCTCAGGAGCACCTTCAGCTTTGCCTCAAAGACAAGGCACTGGTTTCTCTCCCAATCTCTAACTTGGCCAAATAATGTTGAACCCATCCAGTGCAATCACAGGCCCCAGCAGTTTGTGGAGAATATTCTGCAGCACCCAGACAGATCTTCAGAGGACTCTTTTCACTTGGGTAAGACCATTTCAAGAGGGAGTTCCTATTCTGTCACACAGCACCACTCAGCTCACTATGATCACCTCTCCAAGGACCACCATTCAATCCTCCAGTGAGCCTGCCTTCGTGGGACACCTCTCAGGGAGGGAGGGAGGGTCTGGAAGAAATGAGAGATTACATGAAGAGTTCCCATTTTCAAAGCTCGGATCTAGATGGCTTCTTATAATTTTCCATGCCAATTGGCATCTGGAGCTTCATTTGCTTGCAGTATGGAGCATGACTACTGTGGCAGGAGAGCTCTCTCTCCAGGAACAATTTCTGGCTCAGGAGGATGACTGACCTTTATTTTGGACAGGAATATGAGCTCTGTTGCTGTTGGACACCTTTGAAGCCCTGTCTCCTATGCTTTAGCCATTACTTTAGCCCATTACTAGCCAGGACACGGATATAGTTTCTCCTAACAGCACTAATAACTTCCCTGGCTTGCCAGGCTTGTTACAGAGTAATGCTTCTTTAATTCTTTACTTCCCATACAAAAGGTCCAAACAATGGCTATGGGAATTGTAGCAGTGATTCTTAGACCTGATATATGTCCAGTCCCAAGTTTCCTAAAGTCTCCCTGAAATACATATAGAAAAACTATTATTATTATAGAAACTGAGTACATTTGGGGAGCAGGGAAGCCCAGAATATCTACCATTATCCATGGATAGAGACCAGCCCTGCACCTTCAGCCTTAGTGTGAAATCTGGCAAACGCTGTGCACTTTCACTGGCATGGACTTTACAGAATCCAACTGCAGCTCTGAGCTCTGAACTGCAAAGACTAAACCTGCTGCTCCTCCTGCTCATCTTGGTGCAGTACAAATACAAACCAGACAAAACACATTTCTGTCAAATGGGTGAAAATTCAATTAATGTTTGGGACAGAAGAGCTAATAAGTTTTGAACAGGGGGCTGGACATATGGAATGCTCTTGCAGTCTGTGATTCTCAAACTGGCCATAAAACACATACCACTGTATCAGTCAAAAATAGCAAAAATATCAAATACCTTTTGGGCCAGTCCCCAGAAACAAAATTTTAAAAATGTCTCTGTCTCCTTTGCAAAATGGTATTTACAACCCTCCCATACTGCTTCCAGCCCAGGGAGCTGCTGGTTTGCTGGGGCACATCTGCCTCACTTTTGCTATTGTCTGGCAGCAAGGCCTGACCCACATCTGAACTCATTCAGATATTTCAATAGATCTGCAGTTTCCCCATATGCCCAAAAGTCCTTGGTTGGGACACCTCTGTCCTGTGCAAAATCAACCAGTTCTCCCCATTTCATTTTGGCATGGCCGGTCCTCCTCCAGTCTCTTAATAACACAAGAGAAAAAAATAGAAAGTGTGACAAGAGCCACCGTGGCCTTTCTCTGTGTGCTGTTGTGTCTCCATTCTTGGGGGCTGACCCAGGGCACAGCTCTGCTCTTCTACATGCATTTTCCAGTGGAAGCATTTCTGCTCTGCTTCCTTGGATTTATTCAGACCCCAAACTTCAAATTCATCAAAACTGTCACGGGCCATTTGCAGGATGGGAAGATATTGTGGGTCCAATCAGCGTGGGTGCCACAAACAATTATCCACTGTGGAATGATCCCAATTAGTGAACACCCTGCTAACAGGCCACCTCCCCAAGGACACTGATTGCCTGTGACAGTGTATTTTCAGGATGTCTGCTGGAAATCTAGGGCTCAAGCCTTTGTGGCCTGGCTCCTGGCAAATTCCTTGTTAACCCTACAAAAGGATCTACACATGAATAATTAAAAATAGATTGGAGTAGAAATTTAAATTACATTTAGCTTTGTCACCCAACCCCCTTTATAACAAGACCTACTTCTCATCTGGAATAAAATGGAAATTCTATTCCCTGTCTTGGCTTGTATGAGGCGCTTTGTGTTTTGATGCTTTGCTCTAGGCTTTTGGAACTAAATAAAGATTTCAATGTAAACATTCCCTTCCACTTTCTGCTTTCTTCTCTCCTTTTCTGTTGGTGCAAAATTCTCAAAGAGTTGCCTGGAGGACCAGCTCAGTGAGTGTTTGAAACCCAGCTGCTTACTCCTTGCTTAACAAATGCAGCCTTTAACAACCTGATAGCTCCCCGTAGAGAATGAAATCACAAGGACAGGAACAACAAAGATACAAAACTAAGTATTTTCAAAAGTAACTTTTTAACCACCCAATTATCTCCTGGAATGGACTGGCTGTGATGCTAGGATGAGGTAGGAAGACAGATTTGGCCAGCAAGGCTGCCTCCCAGCCAGCCCTCTTGCTCCCAAGGAATGGGCTTCAGTGCCATACTCCACTTCCTTTCAAGAGTGCCAAGTCTTCCCACACTGCTCAGTAATACTCCCACACCTCGGAGATTTTGGCAGGCTCCTGCACAGCCTCTCTCCTTCCCCTCTTGCCTAGAATAAGCAGACTCTAGTCTTTAATATGTGAGGGCAAGTAGATTTATTTAACTCCTCCCTCATACATTCAGCTCTGATTTCAAACTGGTTGATTGGTAATTTCTTGACAGTAAATTCTACCCCAGCTGTATCTTCAGCAGGGATGAACTGCCAAATCTCTGTCATTTCCATGGAGCTATGCCACTTTCCCCAGTCCCAGTCCAGTCCAATAGCCTGACTCCAGTTATCTTGCTGTCAGTCTGTCACATACACCCAAGGGCTCACTTTGCTGTCTCTCACACTAAAGCTTTAAGGGTTCCTCCTTCCTAAAGAATTTTGCTTTCAGATGTTTCTCTCATATAGAAAAACTACTTTTCCTTCTCTAGCATTCCATCACTTTCCCACCAAAATGACCACACTTCCTGGTTTCTGCCATGCTCCACGTACAAGGCACTCAGTAATGTTTGGAAAACATCTCACCTAAAACTGTCATTAAAATGCTCTTTACTGCTTTACTAATGCACAGGAGGAGCCCTCAGTGAAATGGATGAATCAAAAACTTTCATCGGTCACATTGGTGGAAAACCTGCATTAGCAGAGCCATGTATCATTTGTCATTTCTACTAATCCACACAACTGAGTTCCTATTCAAAACAAGCCAAACAACCTCGGAGGGAGGGCAAGACCCTGTATCAAATGCTCTGCTAGGCTCCAACTGCAATATATCTAAGGCAATCCCTTTGTCCAGTCCTTTGCATGATTGAGGGTGAAATTGCATAACCATTCCCTCCCTGTCTCCCCCGGGCACAGCACCCTGTGGTTTGGAGCAATTTAAGACTTAGTTCAAAAATTTGTCTCACTTTTCTCCCATCTTGGTGGTCCACACTAAATCCCAACTCTTACTCCTTTGCTTTCTTACTCCTTTTTTCCTGACTCGTTGTGGTTCCAGTATCCAGAGCTTCACCATTCTTTCCCTCCACCTCCAAACTGCAAAGTCACAGGGACAAAATGTGAGAGATCATCTCTGGTATGACCAACCCAGCTTACAAAAACCTTGGCACTGGCATTACTGCTTTCCTATCCACCACCCTCTTTCCAAAACAGGTTAAGAAATACTCCAAATTCCTGTCTCAGTTGAAGAGACTGTTCAGCCCTCTGTAAAACTGCAAGAGGTATGGACACTTGTGAGTTTGGGAGCAAAAAGAAGGCTGGCTCTCTCCCAGGGGAAGGCTTTGCACATCAAGATGCAGACAGAGAATCTGGCACAGAAGAGACACAGTTCTATTTCTAGCAGGGACATTATGTGAGCAACTCCCTCTGAAGTCAAAGGATTTTTGCCCTCAGATATCCAAGGGCAGAAAGCGGGAGCCAGAGTCAGCCCTGGTGCCAGCTGATGGAACAAGCACCCTCCAGCTATAGAAAAATAGCTCCCAACACTAGGATAAAGCTGGAGCCACTGGAAGTGCCCTTGCAGACGCAAACAGATTTATGATCCAAGAAATTCAAACAGAAATTATCATTGCAACCACTGCCAGTGCCAGGAGCCATTCATTCCCTGCCTATCCATCGTGCTTGGCTCACAGATCCCAGTGGTCCTCCCTAGGACAGCCACACAATCTGTGTGAAAGCACTGGGCTTCTGGGGATGCCACGAATTTTCTGCGTTCCCTACTGCACACACTGGCCAAGTAAGCCTTGATTTTAGCTACAGTAATCTCTGATGCCTGTTCCCAGAGAGAGCTGTTTGTTTTATAGTATCTCAGATGGATGGCAATAAACTGCCTGCCTCTGCATCAGAAGAAGGTCACTGAGCCCAGTGTATGAATTCAGCATGCCCCAGGCTGCAGTGGGAGCCGAGCCTGCCCCAGCACCCTGGGCTGCCAAGCTGGTTGCCCTGCCTTGGTGTAGCACAGGCAGAGAGAGCCTGGCCTCTAAATGTGGCTTGAGAGATGATGGGACATCAGGGAATTGCACCCTTGGAAGGACAACAGACCCTAAATGCAGATCAAATATTATCCAAGTGACATAAGCTACACAACCCAAAGGGAAAGGTTTCACAGCTTGGCCAGCAGCAGCTTCCAGAGCTTTGGAGGAGCAGCAGCAAAGCCTGAGAGAGAAGAACCCACACATGAGCTGGAGTGGCTTGAGGCACCTCTTCTTCACAGGAAAAGGGCATTGACCGTGTGGTGCACTGCAGACCAGCTTGAGAAACAGGAATGTTCTGGAGGAACCCACTGTCTGGCTGAGACACTTCCAGGCAGAGGACTCTGATGAATGTCTGAATATTGAAGGGTTTTACTGCAAAGGGCCACTCTGACACCACGGCACGTGCATAAACTGACAGCTTTTACAGGAGGGCTCGTGGCACTTCCAAAGCCAGCAGCTTCCCAAAGCCTCACATCCAGCCAGCCAACAATTTGGCATGTGGTCACTGTGCCTGCAGCAGCAGCTCCCTGAACACACAGTCCTGACATCTTTGGGGCTCTGGTGTGGCACTGTGGTTTCATTTCTGTCCACTTAGCCAGAACACAGGCAATGGAATTTTGACCAGTTTTATGAGCCTGCATCACAAAGGGGGCAGGTGACACCTGGCCCAGCATAAATCCTACCACTAACAAGGGAGCCTTCCAGGATGGTCTGAACCAGCAGAGAGAGCTTATACCAAACCAGCATGATCCCAGTGTGGCTGCAGTGCTTTGGATCCAGTACTGACACCCTAAAGGCAGTTTTATGGTATCACTGTGTGAGGACTCCGTTTGAACTCCTCTGGTTTAGGCCTTGATTTAAGCTAATGCATAATTCATAATGGGGATGATAACAGATGGCAACTTGGGAAGCCACAGGAACTCAATCAGTTGTGATCACATGACAACACCCTAAATAATTTAAATCACGTCTCACTGCAAGAGCTGCTTTGCTGGGGCCCTGTCACAGAGATGCTGATGCCACACTGTGGGAACCTCCCTGCAAGGCAGGATCTGTTACCAAATCTTCCTCTTTGCAAAGGGAGAAACTGAGGCTCAGAGTGAGGGGCTCCCATCTGCTGGCTCTGTGAAAGCAGATCCCTGGTGTCCTCCTGCTCCTCTGCCCCACATCCCAGCCATGAGGTCCTGACCTCTCCTGCTCTGTACATTGCACATGTTTACAAAGATATTTGCAAATATACCTTTTCACCTTGCAAAAGGTAAATTCAGACAAAAAGTATTACTTTAAAAATCAGCCTGTCTTCCACAGCATGGTTTCTGACTCCAAAAAAACTCTCCAGAGAAGTTAATCCTCAGACCAGATGCTCTCACTTCAGAATATCTATTTCTTCTTTAACTACAGGGGGAAACTACCTTTCCAAGGCATGGCCTAAACCTCAATGACATGGAGACCCTGCAGTGTCTCTGTGAGAGCCAGGAGGCCCTGCCAAACACCTTGGCCACTTCAGGAAGCAACGTGGGATGCAGGGAAGCAGGAGAGCTTCTCTTATGAGTTTCAGCACCTTCCTTTTCTTTCCATCAGTATCCAGGTGGCCACATGCACATGAAATTTGGGGCTCTGCAGGAAGGTTTCGCTTCCAGTGACTTGAAACAGTCTCCTGAGTGAAAACACTCTTTAGGAAAGAAATGGTCTAGGAATAATCCAACATGCTCTGGATTGCAGAAATGTTTCTGCCGTCGCAGGGGACAAAGCACCATAAAGAATATAAAACTTTAATGAATTGTTATCATCATCTCAGCATACTTTGAGGAGACACACTGAGTTTGAGCCTTCTCTGGAATTCCAATCCATCATAATCAGCACAGTCAGTCCCAGCTGAAGCACTGGCTGCTCACCATAAGCATAATTAACACAGACTGCTGCCTAGAGCCTCCTGACATATTACTGGGGAATAGGGAACACTGCCTGCACCACATTCATCCTTAACCTTGACTGCCAGACGGTTTTTACTCTTCATTTCTAAAACCACCATTCTTTTTTTTTAAAGCACTTCAAGTATAAAAGCACTCGTGAGCTGAAATCCTCCTGCACTAACAATTGTGGGCACATTCTGAAGAGAACATCTCCCAAACAGAAAGGAAACTGCCACCTAAAAACACTTCCAGAGGTGTTTGAAGCCCTGTTGGTCTAAGCACGAGGCATGGAGTTCTTCAGCACCCTGGTTCTCACAAGAGAAAAAGCATGCACTTTCTCTCTGGTGCAATATTAGCACCCGGAAAAGGTGTTTGGAGAAGCACCACTACATAAAAAAAAGCTGAGTGTACGAGATGGAACAGATTCTCAGGTGGACTAAAGTCTGAATTCAAGGCAACTATACCAAGTGATATGAGCAGAGATTCACAAGCATGCTTCTTCCAAACCTGTGTGTCAGCAGTGAAAAACACCAATTTATGGAGTGTGTCTTGGGCTACATCAATGCCCCTGGGGACAGGGACAGAGCAAAGCTCCAGATATTGCAACTGGGTGAGCTCGGGCATTTAATAAATATACATACACATACACATATACAGATACATATACATATACATAGTGTAAATAATTACAAATATAAATACATTTAATATTTATTAATATATTAGCTATAATAATATATTAAATATAATATATTGTATATTACATCTAATATTATATATTGTATATATATTTAATATGTAATAATAAATGTCAGCTAAAACTGCTCCAGGAGAATGGATAGTCGGGGTTGCAGAGAGCATCTCCAGAGGAGCCAGAGGTGCCAAGGACAGCGGGCTGAGCAGGCAGAGGGAGGGAGGCTGGCCTTGGGAGCGCGGGATGATGGAGCTGGGAGCAGCCTGCGAGGGAAGGCTCCCTGCCGTGCTGGGAAGGATCCATCGGCTATCCAAGAGTGTCCTCTGGCGGCAGCAGCCACAGCAGCCGCGGTGGCCCGGGGAGTGCCCCTTCCCTTATCTCCTAATTAGCGAGGGACCGATGGAAGTTAATAAACAGCCCTTGCTGAGTCGCTCTGACCGTGCCCGCAGCTGTACGGGTGTGGGTCTGGTCCAGCCGAGGGGTGAGAGCTGTCCGTGTGTCCCCGAGGTCACCCGGGGGTGTCCGGGCTGGCACAAGCCCCGGGCACCGCAGGGAGGATGGCACCGTGCCCGGGCAGCAGCAACGCCGGGCTGCCCGCAAACCCTGCTGCACTGGGGAAAGGGGAAAGGGGAAAGGGGAAAAGGGAAAAGGGAAAAGGGGAAAGGGGAAAGGGGAAAGGGGAAAGGGGAAAGGGGAAAGGGGAAAGGGGAAAGGGGAAAAGGGGAAAGGGGAAAGGGGAAAGGGGAAAGGGGAAAGGGGAAAGGGGAAAGGGAAAAGGGGAAAGGGGAAAGGGAAAAGGGAAAAGGGAAAAGGGGAAAGGGGAAAGGGAAAAGGGGAAAGGGAAAAGGGAAAAGGGGAAAGGGAAAAGGGAAAAGGAAAAGGGAAAAGGGAAAAGGAAAAGGGAAAAGGGAAAAGGGAAAAGGGAAAAGGGGAAAGGGAAAAGGGAAAAGGGGAAAGGGAAAAGGGAAGGGGAAAGGGAAAAGGAAAGGGGAAAGGGAAAAATGGGGGAAGGGGAAAAGGGAAAATGGGGGAAAGGGAAAAGGGGAAAATAGGAAAAGGGAAGGGAAGGGAAGGGAAGGGAAGGGAAGGGAAGGGAAGGGAAGGGAAGGGAAGGGAAGGGAAGGGAAGGGAAGGGAAGGGAAGGGAAGGGAAGGGAAGGGAAGGGAAGGGAAGGGAAGGGAAGGGAAGGGAAGGGAAGGGAAGGGAAGGGAAGGGAAGGGAAGGGAAGGGAAGGGAAGGGAAGGGAAGGGAAGGGAAGGGAAGGGAAGGGAAGGGGAAGGGGAAGGGGAAGGGGAAGGGGAAGGGGAAGGGGAAGGGAAGGGGAAGGGAAGGGGAAGGGAAGGGGAAGGGAAGGGGAAGGGAAGGGGAAGGGAAGGGGAAGGGGAAGGGAAGGGGAAGGGAAGGGGAAGGGAAGGGGAAGGGACTCTTAGGATGGTTTTCCAGCTTTCTGTTTTCATTACAATTTTAAAGCAAGTTCTGGTTCAAAGGCCCGACCTCAGAAATTGTAAATCACTATAAAGATGCCAGGTGGAGTTTCTGAATGATCCCAGGCTTGGAGAGTGCCTTTCCCTCAAGGTGGCACAGCCAGACAGCACCAGCACAGAGCAGCATCACCAGCAGTGAGCATGCAAGGCACAGGAAGAAGCACCAAGGCTGGATGTGGAGGCAGGAACTTCCCACTTTCACACAGCTGATTCCTCACCAGAACAGGCCATCACCACCAGTACAGGTTAGCATTCTCTGCATGTCAGACTCCTAAAAAAGATATCACAAAACTTACACAGCAGTGAGGTCATACAGACACTGTCCAGAAAGGAGGGATGGAGGAGCAGAGGCAGGGAGGTCTAGTGAGACAGAAGGCATTTCTTCCCAGGATGGCAAATCTGTGCTGAAATTTATTCATGGCACTTTCCCTTCCTGGCACTTCAGTTCCTCCCATCTTAATCTGATTTCTGGTGGTCCACAGGCTGAGAATGCCAAGTGTAGGTCCTGGCTTGAGAAAACCTGCAGGCTGACAGAGGAAAAGGCTCCAGAAAAGGGCATGGGGTGTCTCTTCTTCTCACCAAACCCAAGGGTGTTGCCAGTCTGACTGCCTCGTGTTCTCCAGCACCATGGAGGCAAGTGCCAGCTGACCCCTGTTAGCCAGCATAGGTTTTCACACCTAATTCTCTGTTTAACTGTCACAGAACAACAAGAGTGGGTCAGCTAATCAGCTCCATGTTAACCCAATGTCTCTCTGCACCTACTGGCCCCCCAAATTGCCAGAAAACAAAACTAGGCACTTCAGGCCCATCTGCAAGGATTAGGCACAAAGAATATATATCTATTTTGAGAAGAAATTGCCAAAGGCAAGCAAACTGAAACATCATTTGAATGTCCCTTGCTCTGAACACTGTGTGCATCTGGGGCTGGGAATGCTCTTCAAGGACAGGCACTCTCTGCTGTGTGGTGCTGTAGATCAGAAGTGATTTTTTTTCTCCCTCTTTAAAAAGCATAAGAAAGAGTTCCAGCCTGGCAGAGTGCTGAGCTGGTGTCCTGTGCCCCAGGACAGTGAGTTTCTAAACAGAGACATGGCAGGATATTTTCAAAAGCAAACTGAGAGCCAGCCTGCTCCCCCTGTTAGAGCACACAGAGCTTTCCCACGTGAGGAACTCTGCCCTGCTCTTCCCCTCTGCCTCCAAGGGAGAGTTCCCTGAGCCCTCCCTCCGCCTGCCCAGGCCTCCTCCAGCAGCTCACGCATCCAGGCTGTTTCTGGGAGGTGTGTACGAAATCCCCAGCACCAAAATCCCAACTCTCCCATTGCCTGTGTAGGTGTTAAGATTTTGGCTTTGCCAAATCACTTTTGGAGTTTGACACACTGTGGGGCTTTCAAGAGCTACAGGCACACAGAGGGATTTGCAGACCACGTTTGTGTGGACAGTGAGGGCACCTGACCCCATGAGCAAGGCAGGTAAATGAGATATTTGGGGTCACAATACCTTTTTTTTTTTTTTTTTTTTTTTTTTTTTTTTTTTCCTCTGTGACTCCCTGTGGATATAGAGATATCCATCAATCTCTGCAGCCTCAGGACAGTGGCTGTTCTGAGACACTCTGACCCAAGCACTGCCTGTTTCCAGCTCCTCCAAGGGCATGTGCTGTGAGTACACACACTTCCGAGTCACAGAGAGTTTTCTTGCTGACAGTAATTATTTTGATAAAAGACAAAACATAAGAACAGGATCATACTGGAAAACAGCTAGCTTTTCCTCTCCCTCACCTCCATCTTGCTGTAACATGAAATTTCAATAATCTAAGAAAGATCTGGAGAATGTTAATGAGGTCCTCCAGGCCATGGAAAAGGTTGACTACAATGTCAGATTCTGCCAGGACAACACAACCTACACAAGGGCAGAAAGAAGAAGAACATGCAGCAGAAATGGAAAATGTGGGACCATTACATCTCAATTGTTGGAATACCTGTCTGGAGGACAGTGCAGATCTCAGCCTGACACTGAATCACAGCACCAGGGACAGGTTCTGAGTGAGCAAAACCTCAAAGGGGTAAACTCAGAGATATCTCTTTCAGACAAGTCTCTGTTGCCAGATTGCTCCCACATCCCGACGACATCTGGAAGCACAAATTCTCTGAAAAGTCTATGTCATAATTATGACTTTCCAACATTTACATAAAACTCTCATTTACAAGCAAAACCAGATGAAACTCTTCCACTGCATGCTCAAAAATCAGTCTAGCAGATTTCTGTGGTTTCTTACATCACTTTCTTGCATCCAACGATAAAATCACTCCTCAGCTATTTTTCTCACAGTTGATTTCACACAGTGCTGAAGCTTCACATAAATCTTGTCATGAACTCCTGGAGGGAATGTTGGAATCACCTACAAAGTCTGCACTTCTGACTGTGTTTATAAATCACAGCACACACCAGGTTCCAGTAACCTTCCTTGGCCAAGGGGTGCTCAGGAAAGGCAGGTTCCTCAGATCCAGCCCAGATCCACAGCCCATCCATGGCCAAGGGAGGGCAGTGTGTCCTGCAGATCCAGCCAGCAGGCCAGGAGCTCTCAAGGAGAAAGTCTCATTTCCTGATTACAGCCACCCCACTTTCACCTTCTTACAGCAGCCAGGCTGTTGGGGTGCACCCCTGTCTGTGTGACCCTACCTGGGCATTTTGGATATTGAGGTGCAGGCCTCAAAGGTAGATAATTTCCCTCAGCTACATAAAATCACAGAATCACAGAATATTCTGAGTTGGAAGGGCCCCAAAAGGATCACCAAATTCCAGCTCCTGGGTTTGCTAAAGTTTTATGTCAAACTGATGTTAACAGGGAAACTTCATAACATGTATGAAAGCAATTTTTTTCTGGAAATAACATTAATCAGCATCCTTAAGCTGCATGCAAGATATTTCCAAACAAGTTTATGAAGGCAAGGAATGACAACCTCACAAAAAACCCTGGGAGTCAAGAAGAAGAATCATGTTCCCACTCAGGACAGGCTGAGAAGCTTCTCTGTTATCAGTCATCAAGAAGGCTTCGTGTGGAAAGGTAAAAGACAATCAGATGCACCAACAATCCTGCTACATTAATCTTGCTCTTCAGGAAACTGCATGCTTTAAAAGGTGAGGCCATTTGCAGCTTGCACAAGAGGAATAATGGGAGCAAATGGCTGTATCTACTTCCAGAAGAAATTTTGGGAAGTACAGACACTAATTCCTGTGTGCCTGTGGCTGGACTGCTCCAGGAAAAGGGCCATTCCCTCCTGCACACCAGGCTGAATCTGCTCCAGAAAGGAAAAGTAAAAGCAACTGAAGGCTAAGGTTGGATGGAGCCCAGGAGAGAGCTGAGAGCATTTGCTGTGTAGAAGGAGCAGAGGACAGGAGAGGGGGCTGTGCAGCAGGAAAAGTGAAGATGGGAGATCACACTAGAACAACAGAGCTAGCGGGGAAACAACATGCTGCTTCTCCATTTCCTCATGTGCCTCCAGAAATCCACCCCATCCTACAGGCAAACGCTGAGGCTCACAAACGGTGGATTATTTCCAGCTCTGCCACTAACCTCCTTTGCAGTACTGGGCAGATTCTCCCCTCCTGGTGAGGATTACTCTTAAATCAGAGCACAAGCTAGAGATGTAGAATCTCTCTGGACACTTATAAATAGCTCACCTACACATTTCACAGGAGGGCAAATGCCAATAATCAGCTTTAATGGCAGCCCTGACAATGACAATGGCAGCAGCAAAAACGCTGCCACCTTTCTCCAGCGTGTCCTTTCTTCCCACATCCATCACACTAATAGGGACAATTAAAACCTAGGAGAAGCCCCAGGACACTGACAATTAGTGACTGTAGGCCAGGCCTGAGACTTGGTCAGGGATGAGTAGTTACAGGTCTGTGAAACAGGCTGGGCAAGTCATGAACTGAGCACACAAATGACACCTCAGGTCCTCACCTCGCTCTCCTCACACGCCTGGAACACATCTCACACGTTTTCTGCACCACACTGCGGCCTTCTCCTGCCCACGCAGCAGCCAGAGCTTCTAGCTTGCCAAATAGTTTGGCAGAGATCAGAGAATGGGGGAGAGGAGAGGTTTGAAGGCATAAACAAACCAAGCCCAGCCTGGGCAGTGGAAGGAGAGCGATTCATCCCTGTTAAACCACGCTGTGCTCGGGGCTCCCAGTGTTTGGGACGTGCTGCAGATCAGGGCTCTGCCACTTGGCTGGACCCTGTGAGCTGACAAACACAGAGCCACAGCCTTCCCTGTGCATGTCCTAGTGCAGCAAACACTTCTGTCTGTCTGTCTGTCTGTCTGTCCCCCACCCCGCAGCACAGCCAAGGTGCACCCCTGAGTGCAGGGACAGAATGAGCAGGATCACTGATCTGCAAGGATCACACATCAGCAGGATCTGGCTGCTCAGAAGGCTCTCAGAGGAATGTGCTTGTTATGCTGGAGTTTCTGCCCCAAATCCTACAAGCCAGCAAGGTCTTGCTAGGTCATCTGATAAGCCCCATCTTCAGCAGAACCAGCTCAGGTGCTGCTACTGATTTCTACCAGCATTACTATGAATTTAGCTGATTTTAAGCAAACACATTTTAAATTATTGTGTGTCTCTGCCTTTGCCCATTTGCCACTCTAAAAAGAAAAAAAAGAAAAAAAAACCACCAAAAAAACCCACCCAACTCTAAAACACAGAAAGCTCTTTCAGTCCTTCAGCACACAGAGAATTTTTCTTTCCATTGGGGTCTCTCTTTGACAGAATCAGCCTCAAATTAATCTAGATCCAGCCTGGCCAGCAAAAGGGACTTCTGCTGGAAGACAGGATTCAGGACTGCTCAGTAACATTAGGATTTACAGATTGGTCAGAGCCCATAGCAGGTGCTTTAAGGATGAAGTAAACAGCCTCTGCTCCATAGGCTTTTAAAAGCAGCAGCTAAATGCAGCAGGGAGAAGCAAGGGAATAATTAACCATATCATTATACCGCCATGTAGTGTCTGATGGAAATTGCCACCTTGAAGCAAACTGATTTCCACCATGATTATTTGAGGGCTGAGGGGAATAAGAGTTTTATTTCACGCTTTCAAGAGGAAGCCTGGAAGAACTTGTGAGAGCAGCGTGCAGGCAGCAGAGATTGCAGCACTTGGGGAGGGCTGATGGGCCTGCCGAGCGTAATGAAGCATTAAAAAAACAAGAAAAGCTGTTTCAGGAACAGATCAAAGGCCGGGAGCACCCCAGGAGTGAAAGGAGGAGCTGATAACAGGGTACAGCAACAGGGCTGATACATGGGTGCGACTCAGCCCTGAAGCACCGTGCTGGTGCAGATAGTGAGCCCGGGAATGAGTCACTGACGGATCAAATGCCTTCTAAATGGGACAACAGGGCTGTGCGTGCCAGCAGGCAGATGAGGCAGGAGGAATCCAAGGCTTTAGGCTCTCACAGCCTTGAAGAACCTCTTCGTGCTTCTGAAAAATTAAGCCTTGTGATGGAACCAAAAATATTCACGTGCTCTGTGCAAGTCCCACCTGCAGATCCCGAAGCACGGGCCAGATGCTGCCTCCCACCCAGAGCTGAGCCCCAGCTCCACTGCCCTGCAGCCAGCACTTCATAATCTGCATGAAATGTCAGAATCTGCCCAAATGACAAATGGAGACACCCTGTGAAAACCCAGCCAAAGCAGCAGTAATGTTAAAAACATCCAAAAAGGGAAAGAGGTTCTTCCGTCACAGTCCCTCTGTCTAAATATCTCCAGATTTTGAGTCGGGATAATGGTTTTCACCTCTGTCACCTCCAAGCTCCTGCTGGTACCAAGCAGCTGTGGTGTTCTAGTACAAAACCTTGGCAGTAGGAGCACAACTTTGGGTTTCCAAATCACTGAGGGCAAACAGGTGGTGTTTTGAGCAAGAGGCAGAGGTGCCCTTTAACAGCAGCAGAGGGTTAGGAACCAGTTTTTAATATCATTTTTTGGTGCTGATTTAAACCAAGCAGCACACAGGCCCATACTGTTGTGGAATGGAAAAAAAAATAAAATTAATAAAAAAGGCACCAGATTTGTAAAATGGTTTCCATTTGGTGACTCTCTCCCTCAGACTCCTTCCAACCTATTCTGTGTTTCACCAATTAGAGTGTAAAAAAAAAAATCCTGCAGCTTCACAGACTTGTTTCTCAAGCTTCAGTGCAGAATTTAAACAATGAGAAACTGAAGAAGCAGGTCTTGCTTTAAAGGTCAGCACCTAATTCAGCAGGAATCTGCAGAGGGCGAGAAGCCAGCAAAGAGTTCCCTGTTGCTCTCTCACACTGCACCACGTTTCAGTGTACACCAGGGAAATGCCAGCTGCTTTTGTTCCTGGGTATCAGATACACACACACACCACGGAGAGCAGCCTTCACCCTCACAGCAGAGTCACTGCAGGCTCTGTCACTACACCAACACCCTCATCCAGGCTTTGGGAGGCAGTCTTTGAGTATATCCCATCAGAGCTGGGTTTGCTGTGCTGTTTCCTACCTGCCTAAACAGTCTCCATGCTGCTCCCCACCACAGTCAATGCATGTTTCAGTGATTTTGTGCTCCTTTTCACAGCTTTGCTGATGAGAAGGCTGCAAGGTCAGTAAGTGTTGGGCTGGGACCACAACAGCCAGGACAGTCACAGTGTCACACGTGCCCCTACAGCAGTGTGTTAACATCACTGGCTCTGACAGCAGTGAGGGATCCCTGCAAGGGGACAGCAAGCGAGGCTGGGACAGCTCGAGCACAAAACAAAAGCACCCAAAGGCTGCCCTGTAAAACCATGTGATGCCCCACAGACTTGTTCAGTGCAACAAGAAGCTTCCATTTCAGACTGTTTCACTTCTAAAATGCCACTGCCTGAGCTGGTCCCTGCACAAATGGGGCTCCACTGTCCACTGTCAATTATTAGGTCAAATTTCCTCAGCTAACTCGGCTGCAGGAGAGGGAGCATTCAAGTGCCTGCCCCTGTGCGGGTCTCTCAGGGTGCTGCTGCAGCTTGACACTGTTTGTATAATTTCTCCCCTTCACCAGCAGCTCAGCCAGAGGCTCTCCAGCATCAGAAATAATTCTGTCCTTGCAGTCCATCTGTAACTGAACTCACATGTCAACACATCATTTATCTAAAATGACGGTAAAGAACTGCAAGCAATACAGGGAGAGAAATGATCTTTTAAAGAAGTGATTTTACCTACAACCACACACATTAAAAATGGATTAGTCATAACTGCAGGTTTTTTTCAGGGCTCTGCTCCAAATCTGCCTCTATTGAATGGCTTCACTCTGCACTTCAGCATCTGAGTGCTTTCAGCTTGTTTTAAAGTTCAGCTTTAGCTCTCATTTCCCACAGGCTGCAAAGCTTGTTCCAGGAAGAAGAAACAAGCTCCTTGCAGTTGTTTCATTTTCCAGCCCAGAGCTGTGGAGCTGTGTTGGAGCCCCACAAGATGGTCTGAGTTGAAAACAAACCCACACAGTGGAGCAGAGGGGGCAGATCTGCTCAGCCCCTGGAGTCAGCTGCTCTCTCCTTTCAGTCCTGTTTCCCTTAACGTACTGTTCCACTCTTTCCACGCTCACATCATGCTGTTTCCATTCAAGGGAAGCAGTGTGAAAGTTCATTTTTGTATTCAGGAGGCCAGCGGGTACCCAGCTTCTGCTGCAGGGAAACGGTCATGGTTCAGCTCCTGTTCCCTTTGGACACAGGAATAACAACAGGGACAGACTTGCTGGAGGAGGCACAGCAGCACCACGAGATCTGTTCACCTTCTTTCCCTTTCAGCCCCACGATGGTTTGTAGCTGTTGCAAAAATTAATACACGTTGAGGAGCTAATGGTATCCCTCCATCCCCCAAAAGGCTTGTTAGATACCCATCTTAAAAGCACAGTGTTTGAGCTAAACATTGTAATTATGATTACAGGGTGCATGAGTCCCAGCTTGAAACCACAGGAAGCTGCCTCTTTGCAAATCACTGTTGACAGCAGGCAAGGCCTTGGCGGCTGCCCCAGCTCAAATCTCCTTTCTCAATGGGCAAAAGCTGTGAAGGCAACAAAAATTCCTGCCATGGACAAAGTCTAGAAGTGTATTGCAGGAATCTGTCAGCTGGTGCTTGTGAGCAGACTCACACACTTCCTGTGTTTGCTAAAATCTGTTTTGAGTGGGGCTGCACCTGAGGAGCCAAAAGCATCTGAGCATCTACTTTCTTCTTTCTCCATTGCAACTGTACCTTGGAGGGGGGTTATGAAGATTTGCTCTACACAAACACTTTGAACCCCTCTGCTGAAGGCAACCAAACACAATTCATCAAGATCTACATACAAGAAATGTGATTTCCAATAACTCAGGGGGATTTTCAGTACCTAGTTCCTGAGACACTTGCTTAAAATCCACCTATTATTACATTAAGGTATAAATAAACTAGAAAGAGGAAACTGGAAGAGACTGGGTGGGGCAAGGAATAGAAGGGAGGGAGGGAGGATAAATTCATTCATAAAATCTAAATTAATCCTTTGCAATACTATACAAATACTTGGTTCTGCAATATCCTAGATACTTTTTTTTTCAGATAGTAAAGGTATCCTTTGCCCCAACAGACACCTCCACTAAACAGTAGGTGTTGCCATCCAAAATATAAGATTAGGGAGATCTCTGTAAACTTTGCTTACAAATATTCCTCTTGTCAGTGTTTGGTATTTTTAGGGGTACAGTGACAACACATTTCTCCCCAGAAAGTTACCTTCTTGCCTCCAGTGGGTGATGAGATTTCCTGCAAGACACCAATTGCTCTGCCATCTCTGTGGTTAGTGTAATTCAAGCCTACAAAAAGCATTTACCCTGCAGCTTGTGGTGAGTGTTTCTGTTCATCTGGCAGACAGGACAGAAGCCCCTTCGTAAAATCCTGAGATCCAGCTATACTAGCATCCCAAACCATCAACATCACTCAGAAAAAGAATGTTCTTCTCTTCCAAAAAACGATTCATCCAGGCTCACACACACTCCTCACTCATGCAAGAACTGCAAAGGAATTTTTTTCCTAACTACCATAGCCCCAGTTTTCATAAAACTCCTTCTGTGCTTATGTAATGTAGAGTGATAGAATTCTATCATTAAATTCTGTCCTGATTTCCCATATTTAGCCATTATTTATAAACAGGAAATTTTAGCTCATCTAAGCTTCCCTCAGTAATATATTCCTATGGTACCTCTAACAAAATATGAGAAAGATACTCTTTTATGCTGAGTAAATGACACATAAAATTGAAGATTTGATGGCAACATAATGAACTTTAGGTCCTTTCTGCAATAATCTCTGAGTATTTATGTAACAATCATGGCTAGGACAGTACAACAAAGAAGGAAACAAAATCAGGGTGGCATTGGTGTTTTCCAAGTACATGGGATTTTGGCTGGAATTTCCCAACAGCTATAAACAACAAGGAAACCTCCAAGTTCAATAAGGCAGAGTCACTTCTTGGTTTGGCTGTGAGTGTGTGTTTCACCAGAACAATAGAGTTGTTTCTCTTTGAGGGAAAACACTGCATTCACTGTTTAAAAAGCAAAAGAGCTGTAAACACAGGACTGGCTTCAAAACAAGTTTATGGAGAAAAGCATAAAAGTATTCTCATTAAAAAGACAGATTTTTCAAACACGCCTACTGCAATATTCCTGCAGAAGTCATTGCAATTCTCCACCACACTATTTTTATTCTACCTGGCTAGACCATGATCAACCCATAAGGCCAGGTTCGATGTCACAGCATGATCACTTAGCAAATCAGTGGTTTCTCCTCAAAAAAAATTTTTTTTTCTGTAACACAGAGGTTTCTCATGTCAGACGTGCCTCAGGATACACAATTTGATGCAGTCAGTAGAAAGCAACTACCTTCCACACGGTAAGGCAATCAAATAACTTGTAACTGTGTAATATCCAACTGGCAACTACACAGGCACAAATTCCAAGTTATCTAAAGGCAGATCTCGGGGATATTTGTTCCCCCCTTTCAGTTTATTTCCTTTCCTTTTCTCCTTGCAGCTCCTGGTGCCCCACGGAGAATCACCCACTGTTCCCTTTCGTTGTTCTCAGACAAGTTGGCTCTGCCTCTCCCTGCAACTTTTCTAGAAGTGGCAATGCATGAAAAACATTTGCAAACTGGGACTTCCAGGCTGAAGAACTAGAAAAGGATGAGCCTATTCCTTCACTAAACTGGAATGTGTGATCTTGTCCTTCAAGCAGACTCAAGAGAGGTGCTGTCAGTGAAGTCTGTAAAAAATGTTTTGAGGACCAGCACACCCCACTGTCAGTTTTGTTGAGCTGCTGTGTCCAAGTGTTATTCTCATCTACTGGTAAATTCAAATTCCCCCCAAACTTCTTTCAGGACAGCTGGACTACAGAGCATGAGTGATTTAATAGCAAAGCATTCTCTTCTTCTTTTGTCACTTGGGATTACAATTAGTTCCTCCATCTCTTGCGTAGTTCACATTAGTTAGCTCAGCACAAATTTACAGCAGCACTTCCTTGAAACAATTCTAAAGGCAATAACGACATCTAATAAATTTCTTAGTTTTTCCTACAAACTTTTTTTCCATTAGTAGGGGAAAATTATGTCAACTGACTTTATCAGTCTGTGAGGATTAAACCATCATTTATAATACCCTTTAAAAACGAGAAAGTGTCATTTAAATGTTAGTCACATGAGTAAGCAGTGAGTCAATATTCTGCATATTAACTGAAAGCATTTGAAGTGCTGGAGTTTTTCTGAAGCCTGCCAAGACTGAGCCATAACCATTTCTTTTATAGCTGGAGCTCAGCATGAATAAAAGACCTTCCTGAGATCCAGAAGGTGAAGATCAGAGTCATATGCACATTATCTCCATTCCACTGAATGTCAGCTTAGGGGAAAAAAATCATCAGAGAGGACTGAGCAAGAAGAAGGAGCTGTGATTACTTTTCAGGAAAGTAAGTAAGGAAAATGTGATCATTGGTGCCATACTGCAATCTACAATTTAATCCAAAATCTGCCAGTCCAACAGAGTGTTTATCTCTTTCAGTTTGTCTCTTTCAAAGACCAACAGCAAGCTCTGAAAGTTCATGTTAGAGACCTAAATACTGCTTGTGTCCTCTCCAATTGAAACTTTCCTTTATGCTGAATGTGATTTGTATCTGAGGCATCAGACAGGGGTTTCTGGATCCTTAATCCCAGAGTCAGTCACTGTTAACACAAAATAGTTTGCCTGAAAACATGAGCCTCCAAAACCAAATGTTTATATGCAGATACCAGCACTGATATTGACAAATCTTTTATCTGTTTCCTGCTTCCTCCTGTTCTCTGAACACAGAAAATACGTTGTTACAATGAGGTAGTAAATTTTGCCTGGGAGAGTGCCAGGAGATCCAGATCTGCTGACTTCTGTGCAGTACAAGAGTTCACCAAGTGTGTTTAGGGAATACATACAACTTTCTCTCTGCTTTGGGCACTAGATTTTTTTCTTTTTACCCTGATTGTACTCTGCTTTATTGTGGATATACAGAATGGCTTGGGTTGGAAGGTGCTTTAAAAAATCTAGATCCAACCCCTGCCATGTGCAGGGACACTTTCCATTGTCCAGTGGTTTCAAGCCCCATCCAACCTGGCTGTGACACTTCCAGGGATGGGGCAGCCACAGCTTCTCTGGGCACCCTGTGGAAATTCAGACGGCTGAATTTCCTCCTAACATTATATGCTTAAAGAATGTAATTCCAGTAACTCCACGATGTGTTCCCGGGAGCCAAAGCATCCTCCCAGCACCTCCGCTCCGCTCGCCGCCGCCACCCCAGCGGCCGGAGCTGTCGGCAGGGCCCGGGAGTTGCCTTGGCCGTAGAACCGAGCCTCAGCTCCCTGTCCTGATCCCAGTAACGGTCCCGGACCACATCCCGGTCCACATCGTCGTCCCGGTCCCCATCCCCGGACTCGTTTCCATCCCTATCTCCAGTCCCCATCCCCGATCCCGTTCTCATCCCGGTCCCCACCCCCATCTCTGTTCCCGTCCTCATCCCGGTCCCCATCCCCGTCTCCGTTCCCGTTCCTGGTCCTTATCCCCATTTCCATTCCCGTTCGCATCCTGGTCCCCATCCCGGTCTCCATCCCGATCTCCGTTCCGGTTGACATCCCGGTCCCTAATCCCATCCCAAGCCCCATCCCCGTTCCCGTTCCCATCCCCATTCCCGTTCCCATCCCCAATCCTATCCCCGTTCCCGTTCCCGTTCCCGTTCCCGTCCCCAATCTTATCTCCGTTCCCGTTCCCATCCCCATTCCAGTTCCCATCCCCAATCCTATCTCCGTTCCCGTTCCCAATCCTATCTCCGTTCCCGTTCCCAGTCCTATCTCCGTTCCCGTTCCCGTTCCCGTTCCCGTTCCCGTTCCCGTTCCCGTTCCCGTTCCCGTTCCCGTTCCCATCCCGGTCCGGGTCCCCGCTCCCCTCACAACGCCGCCCGCCCTCACGCGCCCCCTCGGCCACGCCCCTTTCCCACGCCGGGCCATTCATCCCGCCCGCCTCCCCCCGTCACGTGACGCGGGCCCGGCGGGCTCTCCCCGGCCGGGGCTTCGCGGCCGCTTCCGGGCCGGGGGAGTGGCCGGGGGCGTGGCCAGGGGCGTGGCCGGGGCGCGCGCGGGGGGGCGGGGCGGGGCGGCCGCCGCGGCGGCGGCGGCGGGAGGGGAGCGGCGCTCCCGGCAACATGGCGGCGCGCGGGGCGGGCAGCGCCTGAGCCCGGCGCCTCTCGGTCCGCGGGGGTTCCCCCCCGGCACCGGCCTCCTCTTCTTCCTCCTCCTCCTCCTCCTCGTTCTCCTCCTTCTTCTCCTCCTCCTCCTGCCCCGCTCCCCGGCGCGGCCATGGAGAGCGAGGAGGAGCAGCACATGACCACGCTGCTCTGCATGGGCTTCTCGGACGCGGCCGCCATCCGCAAGGCCCTGCGCCTGGCCAAGAACGACATCAACGAGGCCGTGGCGCTGCTCACCAACGAGCGGCCCGGCCTCCACTACGGCGGCTACGAGCCCATGGAGAGCGGGCAGGGCCCGCCGGGCGGGCACGGCTCCCCCGCCGGCGGGCAGGGCCCCCGCGGCGGCGACGGGGACGGCGGAGGCGGCGGGGGCGGCTTCGACCCTCCGCCCGCCTACCACGAAGTGGTGGAGACCGAGGTGAGCTGCGGGCGGGCGGTCCCGGGCCGGGGGGAGCCAGCCCTAGCCTGGGCCCGGCGGGCGGGGGTCGGCCCGGCCGTGGGGCCGGCGGGACTGCCCGGGGACCCCCGGTCTCTCCCCGGGCCGGGGACTCCTCATCCCCCCGCGGTCCCTGCGTGCCGCCCGCCCGGCGCGCTCCCCAGCCCGTTCCCTGCGATCGCTGCAAGGTGAAGCGCACCCGGGGCTTTCCTTGGCATTCCAGGAATGTGTGGCTACCGTAGGGCTCTGCTTTTCACTCCCCTTCTTGTGCCTTCTTGCATAATCCCGGTGACTAAGGGCTGTCTATTTTTTTTAACTGTTTGCACAATGTGAAGGAAAGCGCAGTGTGGGTATGACTTTAGGTACAGTTTTATTTGGATAAGCGGAGCGTAAGTTCTGAAATAGGAACGCAGTGAGGTCAAATGTTTTTCAGAACAGAGCTTAAACTCATAACTTTGGGCTGTGATCTAAAATAAAACTGAAGTAGATCGCAGTACTGGAGACTGTCAGCCTCTCTCAGGTTCTCTCCTTCCTGCTTGTTTGCCTTTCTCTCTCTCTCCCATCCTCTTCCAGAACTCTGAACCTTTCAGCAGCAGATACACTCATGGTGTTGTCCTTGCTGTCTGGAACAGTCTTGTAATGCTTTCCTATAAAGCCTCCTCCTCCTCCTGGTCTTTTTCCCTAAACTTCACAGAGTGCTCCTAAGAACAAAGCTAGTTAGTAGTGTCCAGACTATGGGACTGGTGGGGTGAGAAGAGCAGAAAGTCCCTCTATGTGATACCAAAGGGCCGCCTCGCCCAGGCTCTGTCTCAAGAAGTGGTCAAGAGCAGATGCTTAAGCCCGTGAATAAAACCAGGGAACCTCGTGTACCCTCCCAGGCTCCAGTAAAGAGTATCCTGAGGTTTTTCTCTGCCAGAAATGTGCTCCCTTTCTGTGCATGCATGTGTGTGTGTCTATAAATACATCCATGAAGAATCCATGGGCGTATCTGGTGCGTAACTACACTTGCACGGATCATCCGTATCCGTAGCCTCGGCGTGTTGACGTCCAGCCCTGCGGAGTAAAGATAGGTGATCCTGCTCACTGAATTAACTGGGTTACATCCTGAGCTGCTCTAAGCTGCTGATGTGTGCTTGTGGAGTAAGGTGATCCGTGGGATGGCACGTGTGCCACGCAGAAGCTGCGCTGCTCTGTAACTTCCTTGACTGAGGTGCCAGGGAACCTTTCCTGGGAAGGATTGAGAGTGAAAGAGAGTTCTTGTTGGCATTTGGATTGGATGTAGTTATAGCTGGGACAGTCTGCCTTGTCAGTGTGACATTTCAAGAGAAGCTGTCAGTGTAAACTTCAGAGAAGCACTTTTTTCCTCTGCTCTTGTTCCCATCACAAATGGCACTTTGACAACTCTCTGAGGATTCTCCCGCCCCCCATTATTTCATCCTGTGTTTCTGATCAAATTTACTTACGCTTTATAATAGTTTCCTTTGCCACTCATGTTCTTGTTTGCTCTGGCTTGTGTTCTTTTTAACCCACAGGAGGGAAGCCAAAACATTTCAGTGTAGGTAAATCAGTGCACAGAGCAGGCATTTCAGAAGGATTCAAGTGTCTTTCTACATAAAACTTTATATAAATTCATGCCTCAATTTAGTAATTGGATTCATTTGCGTATGAGCATCTGTCAACTTCTGCACGTGTATGCAAAACAGTATTTTTGTAATAAAAGAGTTACATCTATAAAAGTCCTGAGATTGGAATTGTTGCCTGTGCATATTTGTCTAACACTGCAGTACAATTTAACACCTTTTGACATACATTTTATGAAAGGAGGAAAGTGATATATGATCAGTTCTCGGGTATTTTTATTCGTCAGCTATAATCTAGCATTACATTTAATAAGCTACAGCTATTCTTTAAGTGGTTAATCAGTAATTAATCAGGTTAATCAGTAGTTTTCCATTCCAAGCAGAAGTTTATGGCATATGAAGCTGTACAGAAAGCCGTTGCTGAAGCAGCTATATTATTCATTGTAGTCATACACATTATGGTGAAACATATTGTACCCCATGCTGTCTTGTGGTAATTCAGATGTTATTTCTGGTTTTCTTCCTCTCAGTATCATCTCTCTTTCTAACAGCTCTTCGAGTGTGTATTCCTCCTTCTCTTCATAATACCAGTTTTAACTTTTATTCAGTGGAGAGGAAGTGTTATGTCAGATTTTGGGGGTTTATACATCAGCAATAGGAGATAAAGAGGAGATAAATCACAGGAGAAGAATTCTTAGAAATTTTCCCCCGAGTAAAATGTTCCAGTCTAACGCTTCATGAACAAAAGTTAGGATTAGATGTTATAATTTAAAAATAACAAGAATGCTTCAGTCATTCTCCAAGGCACGTATAACAGGTCTGTACTTTGAATTTACATGCTTTTTTTGGCTGAGCACACTTTAGCATGCATATAAGAATAGGTCTATGAATGATTAAACACTTTACATTTTCCCTAATCAGTAATGAATCCATTATGTTTGCATATGCTTATTTGGTCTCTATTATATAATGTTAGAATCTGTTCAGCATTCATGTGGATCAAAGAAAGGCTTGTCTTTGGTTTTCTTTGAGAGGAGCACAGCAACCAGATACATATCATACTAGTTAAGACATGTTTTGTTTAGATAAGATTTTAAAAATCAGTGGGAATCCTCTTTCAGAGGTCCAGACTGCTGATCTTCAGGGCTGTCTGAAAGTGTTAAAGAGGCCTGAATTTGGAGTAACTGGCTCAGAAGGAAGATAGCTGCTGTGAGCTGGCCCAACATATGCCCTGTGCATTCTGTATGAGGCTTGAGGTGAAGATGTGCATGAATTTCAATTTCATGAGGTTAAAACTTCACTTTCAGGGGGCCGGTGTTTCCCAATTGCTTCAGTTTTAGGTTAATAGCTGTGGGGTGCCTTTGGCATTGATGCCAAGTGTGGCATGACCACACTTGAGTGATCAAAAGGAAAAGGCCACACAAATTTGTACATGCAAAGGGTCCTTCAGTTCATTTGTGCAGTTTTTCTGAAACCACAGCAAGTTCACCTTGAGGTTTACAGCTGGTTGGAAGTCTTGCCCTTTGTAGCACCTAACCACACTGATAGACCAAAATCACCTGCTTTTCCAAGGGGTGACTTTGTGTGTTTGACACAACTTCTATGTTTATGTCTGTTGACAGAAGTAAATCTTGCAGTTTGGCAAGAATGTGGGGTTTCTGTGTTTATTCCTTAGGCAACATGCAGATTGTCACGGTGTGATTCTGTGCCGAGGGAGGCGGGTGAAGGATGCTATGCTCATCTCTTCATCTGACTGACAGATAAGCTGCTTTATGAACTGCTGCTAAATCCTTATAATTTAAGACAAGACTATAAATGAGTGCGATGACAACGTCTGTCAGTGTGTCCATGAATTGCCACGAGTGCCACAATTGGCTGGCTTTAATGAGTTTGAGAGGAATAGGGAGAGAAGAGGAGGCTAAACAAATGTGGGGAGTGTGACCAGAGAACTTGAAACTGTGGGGAGGAGCAGGTAAAAATACTAAACATATACCAATGGTTTGTATAACCTTCACTGAAACAATCTTAATTTGCTTTTAAAACAGCTTCTGAGAGCCATTACTCTGACCTTTTGGCTAAATTGTGATGAACAGATTATATTACCCCCGGGCTATTCCTGTCCCCTTCAGCATGTGCCTTTTTGATTTATGTTTTTTCAGTTGAACTGGATCAAAAGCTCATACATACCAGATTTTACTAGGTAAGGTTTATAATAAAACTCATCCAAGATTGCTTTTGAGGTGCTGTTTGACTGCAAGAGAAGGGATTTTGTGAAAAAAACAGGCTGGTGAGCGTAGTGAGTGCCAGTGCCAGGAACATTCTCACTAGTCATGCTGCAGAACTGTGGTGTTCAAACCCTACCTCTCCTCATTATTAAAGCTCAGGACTGAAAGCAGTTCTGCCACAGATGTGCTGCATCACGGTGGGTGTGTAGCTTAACCTCTGGTTTAGCTTTTAATGTGTAAAATGAGGATAATGAGGTATGCTTTATTAGGAGAACCACGGATGTTAGGCTTGTGAAGTTCTTTCATCCTTGAATGGAAGGAGCTGTATTTATTTAAGGACAAAGAAGGTATTTAGGTTTCAAGCAAATGAGATGGATTTCACACTACAATTCTGCACATTTAAAGTCAGTCTCCTCTCTTGTAAGTAGTCTTGAGCTTTGCAAATGTGAGTATTTCTTGCATTCTCATGTGGAAGTTTTACAGTGTGGCTTGTCAACGAATCGGCCTTGTAAAACAATTAAGCAATCAAATAAAGCTCTGTGGTGGATTCTGGCATCGAGTCCTTGGCTGGATGCCATCAGAGTGTCAAGTGGAATTAGTATTTTAGCACTCCTGGTTTTCAGCATCACTGTTTGCAAAAATGAGTGGCCCTGGTGTGGAACCCCTTTCTGTATTCTGATTCCATTAACACTTCCTTGAAAGCATTTGAAAGAAAATACTCTGGGTTTCATTCTTGATCTAACACAGACTATTAGAGATGCTACATGAAATTAGGGAAGTAGGGGCAATACTGAGAGGTGCAGCTGGTTAATTTGAAGTGTAAGCTTTGTTTTGAATAACTCACAAAGTCATTATCATGTAATGTGATCGTTAGAGTAATTGCTGGATTGAGAGGAGCACTCTGTAATTACTGGTTCATTGGTGAAGGTGATGCCTGCAGGGTCAGTGAAGGTGGGAGACAGCTCTGTACAGCCAAATTCTCAGCTGGGCAGGAAATGTCTCTGGTATAATGTCCTCTGAAAGCATTTTTTGGTCATCTTCCCAGTTTACAGTGCTATTCTGTGGCAGCTGTTTAATAAGGAAGTGAAATACTGAGGAAGAATGGGAATAAAAACAAATTAGCCAGTGTTAGAAGTTAATTCCAGCAAATCATTTGGATTGCTTTTGGATTAAGGAACAGTAGCTCTTTGTATGAGGAGGGCAAAGAGGAAGTGCCTGTTTCTTTTGTAAGCTTTTATTTTGAAAAAAACAGTATTTGTGCTGCTGTAGGAATAGCCTTTGGTATATATATTTCAGGGACCAAATTAAAAATTAATTTTAAAAGTCAATATTCCCAGTGTTTCTTGCCCCTTTATCTTCCTGCCACTATTTTACAACAGTTCTGACTTTTCTGATGCCCAGCAGAACGATCTTGAGAGGCATTTAAAGATTTTTTCCTATTAGTCACAACTTTGGAATTACACACTATCAAAATCAGCTGCTTTGTCAGTTCTGGTTTCTGTTTCACTATACATCAGTAGAACAAAAATATAGATGACTGTTTAGCAGCATTATTGAATCAATTTTCCTCTCCAGAACCTGACCTTTGGTCACTAAAATGTTACAGTAAATACTTTATGTAGTGGCTCTGCAGCACTTCTCTGTTAATTCCTGGTGTTTTGGCAAAGGGAGATACAAGTATTGACTTAATTTTAAGCACTGAAATGTTAAGCGTTTGTGATTCATTGTTTTATTGTTTTAAAGCATGATGTTTATCTGATATCACACCAAGTTATTTGGGAACAAGCATGAGGTTTTGTGCTTATGAAAACTCAAGGGTTGGGAGGAATAATGGTGTTGACTCTGAATCTGGCTGTTTGTAGTTACTAATGGAGTAAGTTTTTAAATATATTCACAGACAATAGTGAAAACACAAGGAAGGTAAGTGTTTTCCTTGGTTCCTTATGAATGGCATTCCTAACAGTGCTTTCCATGACCTCTCCCTCACCCACAACTTATCAAATACTTACCACATACAACTTACTCGAAATACATTGCCAGAAGTGGTTGTAGTGAATCTCTGCCTCAGGTTTCACTGAACACTGTGGTGATAGCAGTGTAAAAGGGCAAAGAGGCTCCTTGTATTTTTGAAGTTAAATGGAGGTTTTAATTCAAGTGCTGTTTTTACAGAGTCTCAGTTGTTTTGTTTTGCAGTGATGCTCAGGACTGTGTTTGTCTTTGTACGAGTAGGCAAGTACATCATCAGGGAGTATTGCCTGGTAACATCACACCGTCACCCTGGAAATCAGGGAGAGAGTACAACCCATGTTTTCAGAAACTCTGAGTCAATTCTCAGCTTTGCTGAATTTAGTTTTATTTTACAAATTCCTATCCAATTCCCAGTCTTACACAGTTGTTGGTTGTGAGAGATGGGGGGCAGAGGGAAGGTGGAGCCATAGGGGTTTTGTGGTTATAGTTTGTTATAATCCTTTACTAAGGGTTTAGTCTAAACATGCATCCTTGATGGTGACCTTGTGCAACTCTCAGTTAAGGTCAGTGTCTAAAGCCTTCTGTGAGAAAGTTCACTAAATAAATTAGGTTTTTCTTAGGACATCTCTATGAGGGATGAGAGTGCAGATCAACTTCAGTTAGGTGGAGTCTGTAAAGCAGGATTTCTTTTCCTTTAGTAGTAGACTGGTATCATTCTTTTATATTAACGTGACAAAATACGAGCAGTTTTTTCTTGTGACAAGACTGCATTTGTTTGTGTAAAGTAGTCCATAGTTGAAATCTTAAGAGCTTCATTTCTATGAAAAAAGGACAAAACAAAACATCTGTGTATCTCACCAACAAGCTTATGTTCTCTTAGCAGAACATAAACAACAAAAACCATTCCTATCTCTTGCTGTACTTAAAATTTTTGCATCCAAATATGTTTCTCTGAGTGAAAATTCAGGGATGAGCTGCTATATCTCTTTAGGACTTAAAACAGTTAAAAACTGTGACAATACTTTGCAAGTAAATGTCTGTCAGTGTAACATTCTGGAAATCACAGGGGGTTTTCTTCGTGCCAGATAAGAAACATAATGTGGAAATTCCATACATGACACCATTTCTTGAGTCTTACTAATGCTGACATATTCACAAGATACTAAGCTTGCTCTTAGAAATGTGGGTCCAGTGAGTTTAATCTGAGTGCAGGAACAGACTGGAAAGGACAAGGAAATACTCTGCAATTTTGTTCCCACATCTGCCACTTAACCAGAGCTGAAGGTTCTTTAACCCTCCGGAATACCAGTTTATAAAAACCGAATAGGTTACAAGTATGAAAGTGTGACATATTTTGAAAACATTCAATACCTTGTTCTTAGTGTTTATGTTGTAAGTGCAAGGTGGTAGCTTTGAGTTATTTGAAAGGCTTTGAATTCCTACACTTGTGTTTCAGTTCTAGGTAACAGAATGTCCCCCTTTTAGGAGTTAATTAAAAGAAGAAAAGGTTTGACATCCAGGCGTGAGAGTAAAAGCTGAGTTAATCAATAGTCTGGCAGGTGGAGGGACTGTCAGGTCATGACTTGAGGATTCATAGCTTCTCCCACAAATTGATGGGCACAGTACATCAGAGCAGAGAAATGCTCTGTTTTTATGGGTATTTGATCTATTTCTCTCACCTTGCCTCCAGCTGAGCACTGCAAACTCTTGTGAGTGGTACCTCAGTGCTGAGGCACAGGGGAGCATCCCTGCTGACACTTGGCAGCTGGAAAAGCTGGAAAAGCATTGGAAAATTGATTTCTTTATGTTGACTATGTCAGTGATAAAAACTGAAAGGTGGACCTGGAGTTGTTATCTGCTAGTTCTGGCTTTATGCATTTCTTTCATTATTGCTTGTCAGAGCAGTTAAACTTTGTCCTATGTGTGGGTACATAGTAACAAGGTTTTGTGGGGTTTTGTTTTTTAACAATGCAATGAAACTATAAAAATCTGCTTTCTTGGCTATAAAATGATGGTTATTTTGTGAAAATCACTTACTAGAGAGGCATGAGGTGGAGGTAACTGCTTGGTCTGCTGTGTCTTAGAAAGTCTGATCCTGTTGCTTGTTGAAAGAATCATGACTTTGGGGTTTTGTTTCCTAAGTTATACTGGATTCAAGAGCACATAATGTGACTTAGCTATGGTGATAATAGATTCTGTTGGTAGCCTCCTATCAAAATCAAATTAATGAATTTGAATTATAATTTGACTGTAATTTCATTATTAAGCCTGCCAACTAGAATCAAAACAAGTCTTAAACTCCGTGTTATTTTATGTAAAATGACTGGTATGGGAACTGTCAGAGGCTTTAGTTAAACAGTGCTTGATGAGTTAATTAGCTGAATACTGCATGAATGCATTTTGAAGCTTTAAACTGTGACCTTTTGGCAATTAAAGTTAATCCATATTTCACTTTTTGTGCTAGTCTTTGTTCTGTGTTACTCTTCAATAGAAGGTTTTATACTAGAGATTTAAGCAATGTTTTATTGATCAGATGTTGAGCAGTTTTTGTTTATTCAGCCCTGCAAGCAGATCTGGGAGGTGCCAGCTCCCCAGAGAGGGGATCTTGAGCTTGTGCCTGTTCCTGTGAGGGTTTTTCTCCTGGGAGCCTGTGTGTGTGTTTAGTCATAACTCCATTTTCACACCTTGAAAATAAGCCAGAAGAGCCAAGACTGTTAAAATGAGGGGATCTTCAGGGCTATTGTGCAATTAGAGATACATCAGAAGACGTGGAAAACTGTATTAAAGGTTTGCCAGCAAAAGTTTGTTGGTCTCAGTATTTCAGCTGCAGAAATAGTCACAGTTTTATGATGTGCACCATGACTTCCTACTGCAGAAAATAGTGATTGTAAAGCCTTTTAGACAGTTTATCTTTGCATGACCCATTGGTTACCAGGAATAAGGTTGGGGTTTTTTTTTTTTGCTTTTTGCTGTTCTGTGGAAGAACATCCCTACAAATCCTCATCATGTTGAGGGTGCTAAGTCTGTTCAGCCAGAATTGCACAGTCCTGATAGAGATCAGCATCAGTGGCAGACACCATTCTGAAGTCACCTATTTGAAGGGAGGGAGATAGCTTTTTTTAATATATTTATTTATAAACAAGCAAACAAACCCCATGTAATTCCCCAAAGCCAAGATTCAGAAAACCACTTTTGGGGAGGCTGGCATGGCCTTTTATCCTATTTACTTTCACATATGCCATAACTTCTCTTCAAAATCTTTTATTTCCTCCATGGATCTTTGTCAGTAGAGTTTGCAGTGACAGTCCCCCGAGCTCCTCAGTTACAGAGCATTAATTGTGGATACAATTAATGTTCATTAAGCGTTCAGGGCTGTGTTGCATTTGTGAATGTCAGCAGAGAGGTGAGTTCTCCAGGCTGTGTTGGAGTGTGAGATCTGTGTGCAGATCTCCAGCCAGCACAAGATGATGCAAGAACTGAGCTGATGTTTCACCTTGCTGCAGCAGCTGCTGATAATAAATCCTTCACTTTAAAGAGCAATGCCCAAATTGATTTAAAAATTGAGTGGTGATCAGTTTGGGCTTTTTCATGTGCAGAAAGACACTAATTATGAAAGAACAGCAGTAAGTCTTTAAAGAGACTGTTTCTTGTAGTAGATTTGTTTTAAGAAACACAACTCAGTCTGCACTAATTAAATGCGAACATAGCTGTAATCTCCCAGAAATGCAGTGTGTTAAATTTATTAATGCTTTGGAGGGGAATTTGGGTTTGGAACTGCCTGGGTGTATGTTTGAGACTGTCACAGGTTTCACAGTAGCTGTGAAGCCATGTGGATTTGGTGTGTTCTAAAATTAATAAATGAACTTGATACTTTCTGCACATGGTTTTAGTAGCAGAGTGCTTTCAAGCAAGAAGCCTCATTGCCTCTAATTCCTGGAAAGTGCCAAAAGCATGCTCCTCCAATGCAAATAGTTCCCATTATTATTAGGGCAGTATTCCAAATACCACACTCTTTTTTTTGTGTAAAACCATCTTTTCACTGCACTGTTGGTAGACTCAATCCAGCAATAGTCCAGATGCGTTCTAAGCATAATTTATGATAATGTGGGAGCTGAGTGTACAGTGAAGAACATGTATTATTTCACTTTCCATATGAATTTCTGTGTCGTGGATCCTGGCAATCACTTGTGTGGAAACAGGTAACTAATGAGCAGCATTGCTTGGATGCAGATGGGAAAGCAGAACAAGTGGAGTTTTTCAGCTACAGCTGAAGGTCTGCATTGCTATTCTGAACCTTTTAAGATACCAATTGCTGTCAGTGCGTTCATTTAATGTACATTTTCCTCCAGGGAATGGAGCAACTGTTGCTCTGTTTCTGTAACATTTGTTGAAATGTTGCTTTCCTTGGCTACAGTTGAAGGCTGAAGTGCAGTCCTTGAGTGCCCAGCAATTGGATATTTATGTTATTCTCAGTCTGCCATTATTATACTAGAAGTTCATTCATGCTCTGTTACTGTGAGCACTTTCTTTGTAACTGCACTTGTTTTCTGTAGGAAATGTTTTTGTTTTCTGCATGGGTGTTCTTTACAGAAGCTGTATCATTAACAGCTTAATTCCTAAAAAACGCTTCTGTGTAATGTCAGTGTCTTTTCACGTAGACTTTCAAACTTCCCTTCTCCCAAACCTGAAGTATTTAAATAGGGCATGATTTGCTAGATGGGAATTACATTCGGTGTCCATGCACAGGGCTGGATCAGGTGACCACAGTTTCAGAAGCTGACATTCAGGTCTGCTAAGGTCCAACTTCCCATATAGACAAACTGAGGACTAAATGTTTAGTAGGGGGTTGGAGAAAGATGGCACTTTATTGCCCAAACACCAGTTATGTGGTTTTTTCTAAGCAGTTTTTTCTGTTCCTATAAATTGTCCTGCTGTTCTCCAGAACATTGGCAAGTCCAGCCCCCGTGCCGTCCATGAACTTTAAAGGTTAAGCTCTGTACAATTGCTGTTCCCTTGGCTTAATAGTTTTGAACCATTATGAAAGTGAATGACACATTTACTTTTTTTACAAGAGGTCTAATCCTACAAATAGCAAAAGCAGTGAGAGAGCTGGAAGCACACTTGTGTGCATGCACTGATTTTGTTCTTGGTATGCCATCTCCTCCAGAGTTCCATTCTTTCTTTTGGTTTATTACTTTCTAGTTGTTCCATTCACTTTCCTGACACTGTCTGATTTTTACTTTTGAATGTGTTTCCTGCCTGTCCTTCCTCCATCCACGTCTCTGCCTTTTTTCTCAGTGGGATCTTGTTACCATCACTGCTCTTGTTTTTCACTGTCTCCAACAGTGGCTGGTGCTCACTGCCAGCCCTGATCCAGACATTCTGTCCTTCCTCCTGCTGGCTTTGCCTGCTGTTGTGGAGGCAGGGAAAGGTAGCCCATGTGAACTCTTTGACACTTTGGGTACCTGGCATCTATGGGAGGTTAAAAAATAAACAAAAGAAAATAAATGAATAACCTGTCCACTCTTTTTTTGGCGCTGTTGAGGCGGTTACCTCATATGGCACTTGGTGGAGAGCAGGGGGTAATTCTGTGTCCTGTACACAGAAATAGCTGCTCTTTAGTGCCACTAGCAAGGAAACCTGTAAAGCTTAGCTGCAGTCACCTGCTTGCCTGTTCCCTCTTACCTTCCAGAGTATTTGCCAGTAACTCATTATAACTTCAGGAGAAGGATAATTACATTAACCTTGTTGGACAACTATATTCAATGTAGATTTTTCTTTAGATTATTAGTTAGTAAAAGAAAATCTTGATATACTGAAACAGTATCCTGTATTTCTAATGTGATGAGATGACATGGACTTCCCTTAGAGTAAATTATTCCCATATTCTACAGGAGTTGTTGAACAGAGGATTAATGTGCAGATCTATGGAGATCAAAACTTGTACTCTGCAGTCTCCCAGGGACTGGAAGTACTTATCACCTGGCTCTAGGATCTGATATGCTATGAAACAAGATTTGCTGCTTAAAGAGGCAATTAGTTAGCAATTAGTTATGTAAACATAGTAGTTATCACCAACATGAAATACATCCAGGTATGTAATCCCTTAAATTCAAATTGAAATATTAAATTCTGCCTTGAAAAACACAAGCAGCCTCAGGGTTGAGGATTTGACATGCTTGTTACAAGCACAGCTGCCTTTTCTAAACTCTTTCATGTGTCTAGGAAACTGTTTGACTTGAACTTTTTTTTTTTTTCCACCCACAGAAAAATGATGAAAATGGGAATTGCTCTGGTGAAGGGATTGAGTTTCCAACAACCAACTTGTATGAACTGGAGAGCAGAGTTTTGACAGATCACTGGTCCATACCCTACAAGCGGGAGGAGTCTCTAGGCAAGTGCCTCATTGCATCCACCTACCTGGCAAGACTGGGTAAGTTCCATTTCACAATTACACAGATTATCTGTTCAGAGGGTGTCACAGGCAGAATGTTGGGCAGTTGTGTCTTTCACTTTAATCTTGCTGCTGTTTTCTTGCACTGTGCACAACAATCACATCTCTGGGAAAGGGGTTAACAGTGAACTGTTCTACCCAATGCTGTAAAAACAACATTGATCTCATTTCTTTCTCTCTGAAGTAATTTGTTTACTTAATTTTTTTTCAAAAAGTGGTGCGCACGTTTCTTTATGTTCTAATAATTGTGGGAATTGCATCTTTTCAGAGCTAAATTACTGACTCTTTCTTCCTTGTGCTGGTTATTTTCCATTCATAAAGGCAAGCTGTCATCTCAATCCCTGCTCTACCATGCTCATATAAGTGGTTGTTTTTTCATAGTGAAATGTTATATTGCATTAGATCTGAATTTGACTCTTCTCATTCAGTACTTTGGCTGGGATTAGGAGTGTTGTGGAGGCACCACACCCAACAACTGGTGTATAATTGAGAGTGCAAGATAGTTTTTTAGTCATGCCTGATGGCAGACTAAAGGAATGTTGTAATCTCTTGGAAGAATAGAAGTTGTTAAGTGGTTCTGGTTTGCTTCTCTGTTTCCAATCTGTGTTAAAAGGCTGTGCTTTAATTTGGTTTTCAAGGGAGGCTGTGAAGCATCAGTAATGTATGAATTGTGAACTCTGAAGTTTACAAGTTGCTTATGGTGCTAATAATGCTTGAAGAAGCTGTAAAAGGTACTGGGAAATTAATTCTTAGTTCTGAAAGGCAGGTTCTCTCAAGTCATGCTTTTTGTGGCTTAAAAGGCAGGCTAGTTATGAAGGAACAGTAGCACATTTACTACTTCTGGTTTGGGTTGGTGTTCCCTCAAATTTGCAGCAGGGTCCCTGAGGTCATCTTAAAAAGTGGTTGTTTTTAAATGCTGTTAAAAAGCAGTCTTTTTTCTGTAAAGGTCTTTCTGATTCCGATGAGAATTGCAAGAGGTTTATGGACAGATGCATGCCTGAAGCATTTAAAAAGGTAAGTAGGTACAGGAGGCCAGTTCAATGTTTCTTTGTGCTGTTCATGATGGAAATAGTGTTTTGTAGTCCAGACTTCAGGCAGCAAGTGAATGGGTTCTTAGATTAAAGTCACACTCAAATTGTTTTCCTAGATTAAAACCATAGAAATTTAAATATAAATGGTACAAGGTCCCAATTCTATAACCTTGGCTGACTTTAGCACTTAGCTTTTTTCTTTTTTTTTTCCCTCTTAAATGAGGAGCCCTGTAGTAATTACCAGAACCCAAAGAGAGGTTTAAAGACCCTTGGATATGGCCACTGGTGGCAAGTTCATGGTCAGATTTCCATTAACTATTCTTTCTGTTATTTCTTCAGAGAGTTGCTAAATTGTTTTCACAATCCATTTGGAATTTTATCTTTCACCTCAGTTCTCAATGCCCTGTGTTTCTCTGGGCTGTTGTGAATTTTCTCTATAGAGCTCCCCAAACTAATTGACTTCCCACTACTTCCATCCACTTTAGATACTGCCTAAATTTCCTGCCCAGTTTTTAGACCATAGGTATAAAAACACATACTTACCCTTTAAAAGGTTACTCTGTCCTAGTGTTCAAATGCTGAGGATATAATTCCTCTTAAGGAAGGCAGAAGTTTAAGGGAAAAAATCTTTTTCCAATTAGTTATCGGAGTAGTAATCTTATATACAAGAATTTTATATCACTTGGTATCTTTTGCATGTGAAATAAACAATGTAGATTGTTCCTCCAGAAGGATAATCTGTAGAAATCTAAGTTCAGGATGTGCTGAATTACAATTTGCTGAAATATTTACAAGAAACTCTATTAATGGTACAAAAAGCGATTGTATTTAAACTATTAAGTTTTTTATCTGTTCCTGTTCAGACACAGCAGAAATTAAATGAGATTTGCAGATGGCAGCCAAGTGTCCTTTATAAACAATTATGAAACCAGATTTAAAGAACATGTTTCAGTAGGTGGAAGCAGCATTAAATACCTCTCCCTCCTGGTACATGTGCTTTGTATTCCAATAGAAGCTGCTCAAAAAGTGAGAATTGGTAAATGGTTACCTCAGCTAAATCAGTGCAGCTTTATGGCTGCCTGTTTCAAGATTTAATAGGTGTGTGTTCAATCTGCAAACAGATTGGTTTCATATTAGGTGCTCTTTGCAAAGGTTACAGTCTCTGCTAGTGCATGCAAATGGAAAACACTTTGATAGATTTTATTTTCTGTCATAAGCTGTGATTTAAGGTGTTCTTCTGCAGAATTACAAATTGAATTAACTCTTAAGCCATTAGTGCAGAAAGAACATCTGAAAAACGGCGATGAGTGCATTCAAGGAAACATTTATTCTGAAAACAGTCTCAGGAGTTGATAAATTTGTCCTTGTTTGTGATGGTGCTCAAACTTTTCAAAAATTACTTTTTTTTTCCTTGTTAGCTGTTGACATCCAGTGCTGTTCACAAGTGGGGAACCGAAATCCATGAAGGAATCTACAACATGCTCATGCTGCTGGTGGACCTGGTTGCAGAAAGAGTAAAACAAGATCCTATCCCTGTGGGCCTGCTTGGTGTGCTTACAATGGTACTTGACTCTCTGATGCAGTTTCTAATATCTGGGTATTTGGCATTTTGTATTTACGTAGCTGATGCTTTTTCCAACTGTTTAAGTTGTAGTTCATGCTCTTAAAATCTGCAGCCATTGCTTGCTGCTGATATTTTATATCCAGTATGCAATTCAAAGGAGTGGGTGCTGTTCAAAACTTCTGAGAACTAGTAGTTTAAAAAAAAAAATCACATTTTTGTCACTTTGCTGGTTTTGTTTAAACTGATACTTTGTGTTCAATTCTCTGTTTTATGGACCTCTGGCTCACATGGTTATTGGATATTGTCTGTACAGAATAAAGGCTTCAAAATGCTTTATATGATAAGAACTGAGAGGCAGGAGCAGGGGCCTTGTATTCAGCTTTATTTTTTGCTAGATCTTTAACTGTCAGCCAGGAGAATGCTCAGCTGAAAAGGTCAAATATTACCAAGATAAGTTTTGAAACTGGCATAAGGCACCTGTTCATTGCCATGGGCTTTTCTTTCAAGGCGTTTAACCCCGACAATGAATATCATTTCAAGAATCGAATGAAGGTGTGCCAGAGAAACTGGGCAGAAGTCTTTGGGGAGGGGAACATGCATGCTGTCTCACCCATATCCACTTTTCAGAAGGTAAGCAAGGCCATGCCCTAAAAATTAATTTTAGGGTGGATGCCTTTGTTTCAAGATAAGATTGTTTGTTTAGTAGGTATTTATAACACAGAGTTTAAATATGTCACCAAGAGTTATTACAAATAGATGTGGAGTGTATGTTGGTCTGTAGACATTAATTTGTGGTCTCAAATTGTTCCAATTCTCTGTTTGAGGCTGCATTTAGAAATGAGTGTACTTTCATGTCTAAAGCAGCACAATAATCTGTGTGTTGCTTTAGACATGAAGCACACAACGGGTGGATCTGTGTATCTAAGGACTGACATCTGTGTGGTTGTTGAGTGTGAAATGACCAGGATAACTCCAAGTGTTCAGTTCTAGTAGAGAATTCAGGCTTTTCTGACAGCCAAGGATAAAATATCTTCAGCTCAAACACACTGGAGGGAAGCAGTTTTTGAGGTTTGCATTGTTTTGTCACCATTTTTCCAGATAGGTGGGTCCCAAACAGCATCAGCGGAGTTGATTTCTCCTTCACAAAACAAGTTTGTGGCCATAGAAAGAAAATTCTACATCTGCTGCTTTGGGAAAGTAATGTTCCACACTGCTCCAGTGCTATAAATACAGTTCCTTGTGAGTCAGCAGCCACAATGTGATCTGTTGCCTCAGCACATGGGCAGTGATGTCAGGCAGAGTCCAAAACAGGATGATGCTCATGGGAACCAACCAGAGCTCCAGCTACACTTAATACAGGAGCTGTTACAAACATTGTTTTATTTGTGTAGTAGTGCATCCATTTGAGGTGTGGGTTAATGAACTGAATGTGTCTGTTCAAATGTCTTGTTTCAGAAGATAAATGTTTAGCATTGATATTGCAGCTGCTAATCTGTTCCTATTCTTACTGTTCAAGGAACCTCATGGGTGGCTGGTGGATCTGGTAAACAGGGTAGGTAAAAGTAAACCAGAATTGTTGTTTGTCACTTGAATTCATTGGTCTGCAGAGATAATTTCTTCTCCCCCACTTCACCCTTACTTGCTTTTTCACTCGTCACTTCTCTGACGACCACAAAAAAATTGTTTGAGATTTTAATCCTGCCTTTTAAAATAAAGCTTGTTGAGTTGCTGCTTTCTCTCTTTACCCTAACATGATATCTATGACTAGAGGGATTTGAGAGCCCAGCTGAGGCTGCAATCAAAGGTTCCCCAAGCAAAAGTCCCAGTCCAGTCAGCTGTTGCTGTATGTGGTCTACCTTTCTTCCCCATGTCCATTTTTACTCTAGACAGAGTTTCTAGCTTGATGCTTAAACCCTGCTACCATCTACAATTGCATTGCATTCCCCAGTGTGCCCATGAACTCCCATGAAAATACAAAGCTGTTTTTGGATGGGATGTTCCATGGTAAAGAACACTTGTTGGCATCTCAGGAACTGTCAGTGGAGTGTTTTCTGTAATCTTTTATTTAAAAGATGAGATACTGTAGTTCACTGTGTAATACTGATTATTTTATTTCAGTTTGCGGAGTTGGGTGGATTTTCAGCAATTCAGTCCAAACTCAATTCTGAAGATATTGAACTTGGGGTGAGTCCACCTTCTGTCATGACACTTCTCCCTTTCCATTTTACCCTTCATGTAGAACCAGCAGTGTCCCTTTTGGCAGTGCTTTTACCTTTTCTTTGGTACCAGAGCAACACTCCCACAGAGCCCTGGAGAAGTGCTGTCAGGCTGGAGGTCAAATGAGGCTGTACATAAGAATTCTGACTGAAGAGCAATTAAGACTTCACAGAAAAGAGGAGAAATTAGTCTACCTTTCTGCTAGCATTCAGCCTTCTGGTTAGACATCAATCAAAGTAGTTTGATTGTATGTTCACCAGTATGTCCCTGGTTTTCTGTTTACTGCACCCATAGCTGCATTTAGCTGCAAGTGAATTGACTTCTGTCACTTATTACAGAAATCACTGTTTAAGGAAAAAAATCCTTAGGAAGACAGACAGTGTCTAATCCTAAATAACTTTTCAAGAGTAGTGTCTTAAAACTGACTGGTTCAACAGAGCTAAACTATTTTTGGTGTGAAGTCTAACTTGGTTAGTTTTAGCTTCCTAACCTATATTCAGGAGACTTCCAATTCTTTCAAGCCTTGGAGAATGAGGAGGCTAAAGGGAAACTGTGTCATCTGGAACCTTGTCCCCCAGTGTGAAATCAGTCTGCTTTCAGTGACATGCCACTTGGAAGGAATTCAACTTCTTTTCTTGGGATATTGGTATTTTCTGCTTTATCTGGAGATAGGTTCATATGTGAGCTTGACAGAAGAATAAGGAAAACCTTGATTTACATGCCAGTTCTGTAATAGAAACTTTGATTTGGCTTTGTTTAATGATTAATAACTGCTTGCTTAGGAAGGAAATCTGGGTCAGCATCACTTCATTTCGGCCTTGGGTTGCACTGCTGCACCCTCAGTTCCACAATTCTTGATCCAGTGTGAAAAGAAACTGATTTTGATATTATTTATTGGCAAACAAATGCTTTTATACATTTATTTCTTGACAATAGCTACCACTTTAAAATCATGCATTGAAGAGATCTTGACATGTATGTGACACATTTACAAAAGCTTTCTCCCACGTATTGCTTTGGGAAAGAAATTTGCCATATGGCTTTAACCTTAAATTTTGCATTCACACTTCTGATTGCTGTAGAGAGCAAGCAAAATGTGATATGTTCCTTTCCGTCTGTTTATTTCTGTGACTGAGACAGGATCCGTCAGAGAACACTGAGCAGAGTGATGAGAGGACCAAGCTCAGTGAAAACTGGGAAGGCATTTTTTATTTCAGACAAAAATATGTAACACATACTGTATGTCATATATAATATATAGCACATACTCTACTGTGTGCCATAGAGTAAATCTTTCTTAAACCATGTGTTGTTGTAAAAGACTTGCACGCCAAAACCAATCATAGCAAATGACTGGAAATATATTATATAAATAATACTTGCTCACCTTCATTTGCCTTTTAAGCTATAGATTGCTAACTATGAAGAAATTCTTAAATATGCACCTAAATACTTTCTGTCTTTCTTTCAGGCAATCTCTGCATTAGTTCAACCATTTGGAGTTTGTGCAGAATATCTTAACTCTTCTGTAGTACAGGTAAAATGTCTTTGTTATGACTTGTAAGAGGACTGAAAATTAATTTCCAATTGTGTTGGTGTGAAACTGGTGACTAATTTGAAAAGCTTTCAAAGCTCACGTTGCAGAAAGTACAAGAACCATTTTGAGCATCCTGAAGTGATGAATAAAGGGCTCAGACAATATTCAGATTCATTTTCCAAGCAATCATCTGTAGTCATGTATCTACATCTGCAGCAGTGAGCAGCTTTACCACTGCCATTAGGAAGTTTCTGCAGTAGAAACCATGTGGGAAAAGAATCCAGCCTGAAGGATGGATTTTGCTCTTAGTTTTTGACTTTCTGGCTGAGATCAAGCACATGGATATAAGAGTTTACACTGCAAAAATTGTGGTACAGGAAAAAAAATTCACCAGGATCTCTTTGTATGTGCAAGCATACTCCAGGCTTCCCTCCTGCCCTCACCACCAAAAACTGTTGATTTAAGTAACTGAAAGACTTTATTTGAAGAGGATGTAGTTTAGAAGCCCCTGGGAGTAAGAGAGGCACATGCACCTGGTAGCTGATGTGTTTTTAGAGGGCAAGCAGTCTGTTTCTTTTTGCAAACCTGCATGACAGTGGTCTGAAATGGGTTCTTACTCTAATAGTTTGTTTCTTCCTGGACATAGCTACCAGGATAGTTTTATCTTTGTTGTAGATGTTGCTTTATCTCTAAGATAATGGTGAGCTTTCAGCTAAGTATTTCCTTTTGCTGCAGCCACTTCTTTCGAGTAATTCAATTGATTTCGGGAACCATTAAAATGATTGTCATGCCTTTTCTCACATTCTTTAGCCCATGCTGGATCCAGTCATTCATAAAATGATTAAATATGTACAGAATGTAGAAGAGAAGGACTTGAAAGACAAGGTAATGTTTAACATATTAAATATTTAGGAAGAACTTCCTGCCTGTCTTGGAAATGCTGTCAATGTAAACTAGAACAATAGCTTTCTTCTCACTGGCAAGAATACAGCCTGTTCTAATTCTGACTAAATGACATAATAAAAATGCATTTACCCAATTCCATTCAATACCCTTTTCAGTAAATACCTGGTTTATGACCCTTTTAAAAATATTTTGCCACTGTTGCTATCAAATTTTTGGTTTTGTTGGTCCCCTTGTGCAGCATGCTGAATGCTCACTTCTCTGACTCAAAGATATTTAGTGTCTTGCAGCCTGTTAAATTCATATTCCTGCTGCATCAGCTGTTTGCTTCTGAGAATTTGGTAGTAAAATGTCTGTGTAACTTGTGGCTACTTCCTGCATTACCCTGAATTTGACATTCAGTTCCATTAAATTGTGTTGGCATTTTACTTGGTTATTAATTGTTAATTTTAAACAAGAAAGTATTCATAGGTTGTTGAACCAAAGGACAGCAATTTACTGTACCAAATCTGAAACTTTAACCAAAGGTTTCATTATCTTAAAATTTCTACTGTACAAGTAATACTTTCAGATATACCAGGTATTATGTTTTGATTAAACAATCTCTGTTTGGTCACTAAACCTACTCTTTGTGAGTCACTGACGCCTGTAGCAGAATAACAAAAATACAATGCCAAAAAATACAACAACAAAAATACCAATGCCTCTGTTTGTCCCTTTTTTGTTGTTTTGTTTCAACCAGAGACTGGTGAGCATCCCTGAGCTCTTGTCTGGGATCAAGCTGCTGTGTATGCGCTTCCAGCCCGACCTGGTCACGGCGGTCGATGACTTAAGGCTGGACATCCTGCTGCGCATGCTGAAATCCCCCCACTTCAGTGCAAAAATGAATTCCCTCAAAGAAGTAGGTTGGCTTTTTGTCTGTCTGTCTGTCTGTGTGTGTGTGTGTGTGTGCAGAGCATGTGTTTAGGTGGGATGAGTTGTTAATAAGCCACTAAAACCACAGCCTTAAGAAAAGAGATGGCGCAACATCTCCTTGCAAGTTATGTTGCCTTAGCAAAAGCTCGGTTCAAAAGAAACACCAAACAAGTTAATATAGCAGGAGTTGTTTATAGTATTAGTAGCCACTGCAAGGCCTCCCAGTTAGATACGGTTTGAGAAGTGCACTATTCTAAGAAATGCAATTTTAGATGGATTTATAAGCAGTGGTCTATGCTATGCATTGAATATTCATTCTGGGATAATCCTGAGTGTGCTGTGGTATATCCCATTTTTCTCCTTTCACTGAGAGTCCCAAATGGGACTTAAACCTATATTGATGTCTTAGTCCGCTCATATCAGGTCATTGCACTACATAATTGTAGTGTTTTATATTGTCTTTTTTATTACAGTTGTATGTGGACACTGTAGTGTTTCAGAGTCCAGCTTTTCTGCTTTTTGCCTTCTCTGTTTATGAGAATATTGAGATGTTAAACCTCATTGCTGTTTGTTCTTAATCATAAATGCTGTGTATCCGTGGTGAATTTATAAAAGTGCAGCTTTTGAAGATTTTAGAAGAAATGTTCTCTTTCTCCCTCGAGTGAGAAGCCTGTATCAGTTCAGTATTGGATAAAAAGTAGGACACTGATTTGAGTGGAACAAGCAGAAGCCTGAGATAACCTACTTCTGGCATATCTGTAGAAAAATACCTGGCAGCACAGGCCAGCTTTTCTGTGTCAGACTGAGAATAAGATTCTGCTGCATCAGAGACTGATGACATGGTGTTTCTGGTTAGAAATTTGCCTTTAAACAGCTTATTAAAAAACAAAACCAAAAAATTAAAAAACCAACACTGTGCGAAAAACAACTGACCCAAAAATCCCAAACACCTTCTGTACTCAAAATATTTCAGGATTCACACTTCAGCTTCATCATGAGCCTTTTTGAATAGATTTCACTCTGTATGTGTGTGTGTGTGTACGATGCAGGTGAGAATTTTTTGTTAAAATCTTATATTTTGCAATTTTTAGGTAACGAAATTAATAGAAGACAGCACTGTGTCCAAGTCAGTGAAGAATGCCATAGACACAGACCGACTGCTGAATTGGCTGGTGGAGAATTCAGTCCTGTCCATTGCTCTGGAAGGTAAGAACTCTCACAAAGCCTTTTGGCACATGCTTTGAATGACTTAAATTTAAAAATCTCATCTCTCCCTTTCAATACATTCTAATGAGCACTATTAACCAAAGAGTTCAAGGTTTTTGTTGTCTCCAAAATAAAGTAAAATCCTGCAAATTCTGTAACTATCGTCCAGTCCTCTGTTTGACATCTGTGCAGATGTCTTCTGCTGTACCTGGGGTTTTTTACTCTCAGTTTGTATATTGTTAGCCTCTAAAAAAGAGAGAAAAGAGGTATTTTTCTCCCCAAGTAGTAACATTCTGTAGGTGTGCTATCAGATGTATGAAGCAAAACAAAATAAAAATGGAAACAGCCTTGTTCTTTTTCTTTATACTGATACTTGTCTGTAACAGGAAAGAAAGACATTCCAAATGAAGATAGCTTTGTTCTCTTTTAAAAGAATTAGTTCTTTTATATTAATGTATCTAATAGTGTTTGAAATATATTCATTGGGTTGCCTTTCTTTGTTTCACAGGTAATATAGACCAAGCACAATACTGTGATCGTATAAAGGGAATTATTGAACTGCTGGGCAGTAAATTATCTTTAGATGAGCTTACTAAAATTTGGAGAATTCAGGTAAGCTATCAAGACTAGGCAGGTGCTTTTAGACTGTCTTACAAAAGCAAACATTCTACTGAAGGGATTTTTTTAAAATAATCTATCCATCTCTATTGCAATGTGGAGGTGTTGAGATTTTAACAGTGTAATTAATGCAAAGTCTTCCTTCTACTTCTTCCTTTACCGTGTAAAATCAATTGTTCTGGAAATTTCTTGTATCACAGCTGTTAAATCCTGTGATGAAGTTCAGTCCTTTGCAACAAGTGTTAAGGGACTGCAAAAGTATTTGACTTGGCATAAGAGGATGTCAGCCTGAAAGAGGTGACAAGAATATTTATCTAGACCAAACTAGGATATTAATGTTTGTGGTTGGAGGTATGGATTTAAAGTCAGAGTGTGCCTTTGAAGAGAGTGGGCTCCAACTGTATGAATTTTCATTTACCTTCCTGTATAGACATATAATTGGCTGACAAGTCATCTTTTGGCCTTCACTTTAAGGGTATTCAATTTATTACTGTGTTGGGAAGGTGATTTGAGTGCTTCTGCAAATGACACATGGAAACTTTGACAAGAAACTAATCTTCCACTGCAGGAAATGGTTTTCTTCTCTGTGCAAATGTTGGTATTTTAGACTAAACTCATTGACCACTGTCAGCTCTGCAGTTTGTGTGGCATGGTAGCAAGTCTTTAATGCTTAGCAGAGCTGAAATGTGATTCTAGCTCCCTCACTTTTATTCTTTAATAAAAAGCCATACTTCCTCCCCCTCTCTGGCTGTTGTTACCATGGTGCTCCCATCCATGTGGGAGGAGATTTTGTATTGCTCATTTTTGAGTAAAGCCTGGGAGAGTTTCAAAGATTCAACACCTCACACGTGAACCTCACCAAGCAATAGAAAAGGTGATGTTTGTACTGCTGCCACTGCAGCAGCTTGAAGCTGCTGTAATGATGGCAGACTTGTAGTTTCCTGCTTTAGAATTACTTCCAAAGACCTCTCAGCCAGGGAAATGAGGAGCACAGAGAGTTTACTCTGAACTTGTGTTTCTACCATGTCAAAAGCTGCTATTCTCCCTCATCAGTGTGAATAGGAGGATAATAATGCTTACATGAAGGTTTTTCTCTGGCTTGTTTGGGTTAAAGTCCTACCTTCTTGTGTTCTCCCTCTTTTCAGTCGGGACAATCCTCCACTGTGATTGAGAACATACATACCATTATTGCTGCAGCTGCTGTGAAGTTTAGCTCTGATCAGCTCAATCATTTATTTGTTTTAATCCAAAAGGTAAGTTTTCACATGAATTTACATTCCTTAGGAAGAGAATTGATGAGATGTACTTGTGCATCCAGCCTACTGAAAGGCAAGTACCTTGAATACATTGTATTTTCTATATAAATGTAAAATTTGCTATTAAAAAACACTTTTACTACTAACAAGGTTTTATGTTAACTCAGAAGCCTAATCTGCTACTGTATTACTAATTTACTTGGATTTTCAGTACATTAGGTAGCCAGTCCTAAGGGACTTAAAGTGAGATTTTATTATGATATTTAATCCCAATAGTATTTAAAAAGAGTTGAGCAAATTAGTGCTGTAATTTCCAGCAATAAGAATAAGGAAATACTTATGGCAGAAAGATACTTGTTTGTATTTTGATTTTCCTGCAGTAAAGCAATTGTGGATTATATTTTTGTGTATACTTGATGTGTAACAGCCTGACAGAGGTGCTCTAACACTGAGTTCTTTGCTGTCCAGAGCTGGGAGACAGAGAGTGACCGAGTGAGGCAGAAGCTGCTGAGCCTCATTGGGCGCATTGGCAGAGAAGCACGAGTGGAAACCACCACTGGCAAGGCAAGTGGATGGTTTTCCTTTGGATTTTTGATTTATTAAATGTAGACTTGCTAGCCTGTGTACTTCCTAGGTCCTGACTGTCCTCACCCTTCTTCCTCCAGGTTCTGGAGGTACTTTGGGAGCTGGCTCACCTTCCAACATTACCGTGTAGTCTGATCCAGCAGGCCTTGGAGGAACACCTGACAATCCTCAGTGATGCTTATGCAGTGAAAGAGGCAATTAAAAGGAGCTACATCATCAAATGCATAGAGGATATTAAGAGGGTTGGTTTATTATTTTATCTTTTCCAAAATGAAAATCTTACCTAGCCTCGATGTTGCCCTTTTCTTTCAAGATGCACAAATTGTGTGTCCCATCTGTAAGTTCTTACCTTGGGGAGTCCTCGAGAGGGGTAGGCTTTGTGTGAGCCACTTTGTTGATCATGAGACTCAAAGTAAGTCTCTTGCCTTTGTTTTAAGCAAATTTTCAGCACAAGGAGTGATCAGTTTATGGGAAACTACCAGGATGGGCCCAAGGTTAGAATTTGCAAATGGAACCACTGTAAAGGTATGTCAGTATTTTAACTGTCCCTTTCATGTGAAAGCCTAGATTAGTTTTTTTTGAGTAAAGCATGTGTTCTGGCATGACTGTTCAGTCTCAAAATGCAAATTGATATTTCAATCGTAGTAGTTTTGTATTTTAATAAAATACTTAACTCCTTTCCTGTAACATAAAGAAGCCATTCCCAAAGCTGCCTGTACTGTTTCCTGGCAGCAGCAGAGATGTGCATGGCTTAAAAGACTGCATATATTCTCTCCTGCACTGTTCACATAGCAGGCAGTTTTTCTTGAAGCCTGCAGGAATGCTCCTGTCCTCTTTTTTTTTCAGCCTGAAGTATGCTGTAAATAAGGAAAAAGGCTTGTACTGGTTTTGTTCATTTCTTTCATGATAACTTAGGTTTTGTCTATATTGCAGCATCTGTAGAGGATTTTAGATGTTTAGGAGGTATAGTATGTTGGTTCTTGATATTCTGTGTGTATCACACAGACACACTTCACTGTGTGTTCATGAATATGAATTTCAAATCTTGGGTACTCAATGTCTGCGAAAGTTGTAGGTTTTTTTCCTTTGGATCTTCTCTTATGCTTTCCTAATCTCATTCCTTTTAATTACATTCTGGCAAGGGCTTTTGCAGAGGTGCTGCAGTGGGAAACACTAACAAAAGCTGTAATTGTAAACTAGAGGGGATTGGGGTAAGCATACAGCAGACTTCTAAAATACATGGTGTTCTTATTTCCCTTCATTAGGGAAATGAAGACATAAACTGGGAGGGAATGGAATGTTAAGGCAGCTTTCTCAAATTTGTGAGGGAGCGTTCAGTGGAGAGCTCTCTGTTGTGGGCAGGTTCCTTCAGCCTCTCTGAGTGTGTAGGTGGTGTTTGGGTGTTGTCAGTATTTAAACCAGACATCACTTCTCTGAACAAGCAACCTCAGTACTGGTCTGTGTGGTCAAACTTTACAGAAAATGAAGCCTCCCAGAAAAGTGATGAGCAGTTCTAAAAATGAGGTAGGAGGGTTATTCTTTGTAGGATCTCTTTCAAAATGCAGCTTAAGTATCCTTTGCTTCCTATCAGGGAGCTGCTTGCAGCATCAATCAGAAATTTCTTGTCTCTTAAACCTCAATAGTATTTGAAATTCTTTCTTCTGTTGCTCTTGCTTTAGCAGTAAGTAACATCATTTGACTGCATTTGCCCTTTTATGCCCTTTCAGATCTGCTTCATCTCCCATAAATTGAGGAAGGTGGTGGTTATCATCTCTCCCTGGTGCAACTGAGTTCTTTTTGACTACTTAATTTGCATGTTCTCTAGCAAGGAGCTGGTACTTTGGGCTTAATAATAGGGATAGCAAAATGGCATATGTGTGTATCAAGGGACTTCTTACAGAAAGTGAAGAAGGGCATTTAGAGTGTTTGAAAAGGGAGCAGGAGAAGTAACTGAGGCCAGCAGAGGTGGTAGCTGTTGTTTTGAAACAACAGCATTAACAGATGTCAGTAGGCTCCCAGGAGTCTGAGAGGAAAGTTAAGCTGTTGTTGAGCATGTACCACATGTGTAATTGTTTTTACCTTTCCTGCTACCAGTCGTCCCAGCACAATAATCCTCAGTTTGTGTGGGTGGTGCCAGCCTTGCGTCAGCTCCACGAAATCACGCGTTCATTTATTAAGCAAACTTACCAAAAACAAGACAAGGTAAGGCTATATGCTGACAAGAGTTTTGAAGCTTTTGTTGTGTCTATGTAGCTCTGCCAAATGTGGAAGTTTGAATTTAGAAAAATAAAATAAATTAGCTAATAAACAATTTTAAAAGTAGTTTAGTGATGTAGCATAAACAAACTGTTGGAGTAGAGTTGCTGTGCTGTCCCTTTGTGAGTGTGTGGATGTATAAATCTGTTTGCTGTAAAATAATTTATTTTATTCTCAGCTTTTTGTAGAATAATTAACAAGCATGTTTGTGTTAAGAAATGAACAATGGCTAATGTTTAGACCAATTGCTTTGTAATTGAATTGACATTGACTCTTGGAAAACAAACTGAACTGCCAGCAATGGTGTGTGCTGTAGAGTGGCTGTGTGGAGGTGTGGGGCTTTGCAATCTGCAGCACTTGTGTTTCAGCACATGCTGAAAACACCAACATCAGGGGGGTTGGGTGTTTGGAAGGGGAGCAGCTGACTCTGAGGGATTAACATGACACCTTCTGGTGAGAGCTGTGTGTCTGCAGAAGAGCAATTTGCTTGTATGCACATCCCTCTTTAACTATTAAATTAAAAGCATCTTTTCTCTCTTTTATTTTATTGCCAAGAGCATTATCCAAGATTTAAAGAAGAACTTTGAGATCGTGAAGCTGGTGACAGGCAGCCTGATCTCCTGCCACCGTTTGGCTGCATCTGTGGCAGGCCCAGGAGGGCTGGTGGGAGCAACCCTGGTGGATGGCCGCTACACTTACCGGGAGGTACCCAACTCCTTTGCCTTGGTGTTCCATCTTTGAAATCCACTGCTGAATAATGACTCCAGTTTTTATTTATAGTTCTACTACTTCTCTAGGAAGGCTTGTTGTACTCTTGTTATTATAGAGGAAAGCTGTGTAAACATTACACAAAATTACACACAAGTTCCTTGGCAAAATCTTTAGCTGGTGAAGAGTAGATCTCCCCATCCTAGGTTCTGTTGTTGCCAAGCCTGTGCAGCTTCCAGCTTCTTCACCAGCTTCAGTTCCTGCTAGAGGTGATAGCCTTGAATGTCTTGTGAAGCTCTTAATACCTGCAACAGATTTGCTAATTAGCACATGGCAGCCACACACACAAATAACAGTTTGTTGCTGATGCCTTGATCATTATTTTTTCCACGCTAGTTTTGAAAAATAGTGTCAAATAATATCACCACCAGCAAAATAAGAGCAAATCCAAGGGGACTTCAGTGTTTGTTTTTAGAAAGGTAGCCATGAAGTATGTTTAAAATAGAAATAAATCTCACAAACAGTTTCTGTTCCCAGGCTTTTCAAAGTGTACTGTTGTTCGACAACTAAATTTGCAAAAAGAAAAATTAAAGAAATAGAATGCTCAGAGTTCTTGTTTCAGAAAGAAAAGTCTTAAGCTTGAGTTTTTGTTTTCCTCTTTCTCAGTATTTGGAGGCACATCTAAAATTTTTGGCATTTTTTCTGCAAGAAGCCACCCTTTATTTGGGCTGGAATCGTGCCAGGGAGATCTGGGAATGCCTTGTAACTGGCCAAGATGTTTGTGAGTTGGATCGAGAGGTAAGAAAAACCTGAAAAGTTGGTTTCTGTGGTTGCAGAAAGAATTTGAATGGATCGTGAGCAGCATGTGTGTTTGTTGAGACATGTGGAGTGTGAGTAGCAAACACAAACCAGTCATGCATTCTGTGCTTTGTGTAGGCTACAGCAGCCGCTGTTAGGAGTTCACTTATGGCCAGAATGCTCTTTTAACATTAAATTTCACTGGAAGTGGGACACTTCCAGTGGGGAGATTGGTTGGAGATGCTGGTTTGAAAATGAGGTTGGTGCAGACACAGGAGAGATTCAGCATTATTTGGGTGTAAAATGACTATGAAGTACCCTAAAGCTGCAATGCAGCCTCTGTAACGTGAGCTTACCAGGAGATGAGATTTGGAACTGAGTTTTGTAGATAAAACTTCTGCAAGATGAGTTACTGTGGTATCTGATATAGTTTGCTGTATAAAACTAAAATATTTCATGTGACAGTGGGGTAAAAATGATGTCTGCCTTTCATTCACAGATGTGCTTTGAGTGGTTTACAAAAGGACAGCACGATCTGGAGAGTGATGTGCAGCAACAGCTCTTCAAAGAGAAAATACTTAAACTGGAATCATATGAAATTACTATGAATGGTAAGAAAATTGATTTGGTGAGCAGATTTGGGGTTGAAATACATAACCAGAAATTTGCTTCCTAAGCCTTCAAATCAAACATCTAACCACTTCTATAAATCAGTGTAACAAAGGGGTCAATCATTTTGAGCTTTATTAGTTATAGAGGGAAAAAATTATCTCCTGTATTTGATTACTTTACTTTTTAAACAAAGAAACTAAGCCTGAGCATCATAAAAAGCCTGCACCTTTCTTTTCATTTTCAGGTTTTAGTTTATTTAAGACATTCTTTGAAAATGTGAACCTGTGTGACCATCGATTGAAGAGGCAAGGAACTCAGCTGGTGAGTTTGTTCTGGAAAGTTTATTCCTGTGTCCTCTTAGGGACAGGAGGAAGTGAGACAAAGATTGTGCAGCAGCTGTTGGACATGGTCATGTTTGTGTTAATGACCTGATTGTCCTCGTAGCATTAACACTGTTAAATTCTGAAGCTAAAACTGACAATTTCAACAGTTAAATTCAGTAGTTGGCAGCTGGAAGCTGGCTTGTAGCTTGTAAGACTTTGCAGGAGGAATGGTTGAATTATTTTTTTAAATAATCATGAATTCTAGTGTGCAATTTTTTCTTCTCCCTAGCAGGGAAAGTCTTTTTTTAAATTATTGTTTTATTTTTCTTCTTTGAGTGGGAATTAGACTTATCATATTTAAATTCTAACCTACTGTAATTTTTAACTCTGATCCTTCAGTGGTTTTGTTAAATTAATGGTTATATGTTAAGTAGTTTTCCATAGGCATTTTAGATCTTTATCACAGAGAACCTACTGCAAATGCAGAATTTTTTGCCAAGTATCATAGCAGGTTTTGTGTTGATTTATCGCGTGGTTAGTTATCATGTTGACTTTTTTGAAACAAATTCCATTCTAGATTAAATTTCTCCATGCTTTTCAATTTTTTTAATTTTTCAGTTGGCTTGACTGAGATTGTTTGGAACTTGTTTATCCACCAGTAATTTTTTTTTCTTGTATAAATAAGCAAATGTGCAGCAGTTGGTTTAACTTTGCACTGTGCCAAAGCTTGGCAGCATGTTGGAAAATTCTTAAGTTTTAATCAAAAGGTGTTTTTCCAACAGTTTTGTCCCTGTGGTTCAACTCACTGTTGGGTAAGAAATCCAGTCGTGTTTTACTGTTGTTTTTTCTTGTGTAGAGCGTAGAAAAACTGGAATTAATAGGAATGGATTTCATTTGGAAGATTGCAATGGAGTCACCAGATGAAGAAATTGCCAATGAAGCTATTCAACTGATAATAAATTACAGCTATATTAATCTAACTCCCAGATTGAAAAAGGTAGGCATATATTTGAATACAAGTGTGCTTTGACATTCATAAATTGTTGATACTCTGCATGTTCAGCTGTGTGATTTGTTGGGTTCTGTCAGTTTATGAGTAATGCCCATGATTTTAGAGTAAGTTCTAATTAATTTGTCCATTTTATCTTTAGGATTCAGTATCACTGCACAAGAAATTCATTGCTGATTGCTACACACGATTAGAGGTAAAGGACAAATTTTAATTATTCTCATGCCTACATCCTTTTGGTTCTGTGTCTTACAATAAGAATACTTGTCTATGATAATTCCACTTAAAGAAAAAAACCCTTTCCACAAATATTTTTTGTCCTTTGAGCTTTCCAGGACCTCCTGACTGTCCCTTGCTTTGCTCTGTGTTGCAGGCAGCCAGCTCTGCCCTCGGCGGTCCAACATTAACACACGCAGTCACAAGAGCTACAAAAATGCTCACAGCAACTGCCATGCCTACAGTGGCAACATCAGTTCAGTCTCCTTACAGGTAGGCCAGCCTCTCAAGGAATAAATATGACAGCAGGCATTTGCTCCCAGCTGCTTCATACAAGATTTTGAGTGCTAATTAAAATTTTTGGTTGTTGGTTGTTGTACATTCTGGTGGTTCCTCTTTGGAATATTCCAATTGCTATACAATAGGAGTTCCAGAGATTTTGAAAAACCTGTGTTTAAAAAAAAAAGCAACAAGGAAAGAAAGAAAACCAAAGCCAAATAGACATTAAAAAAACCCCAAAACAACGAATCAAAACCAAAAATACCACCCTGCCTCCAGCCCCTCAAAACCAGCCAACCAAACCAAAACAAAAAACCTCACAGGTTATTACCAGCCTATTAATCATGTAATATTTCTGAGGCAGTGGGATTTAGGTGTGGTTCTTCTTAAATTAAGAGAGAAAAGGTTGTTTTTTCAACCTCAAGCCTAATTTAGTCATACCTGAATATGTGTAACTTAAATATAGGAGTATAGGGTGGGACCTTTAGAAACATGAATCTTCCTCTGAAGCTGGCAGCATCTCAAGCAGTACAACGTGAGCCTCTTGGCCTGTTTTCCTAGTTCATTTCTGCTGAAATAACTCCAAGTTTAAGGAGGTACCTTCAAAACCACACAATTCATGGTAGTTACCCGTGGGCGTTGGAAATTAATGTGCGAGACAAGTTACTCTTGTTTTTAATGTTTATCTTTAGGTCAACTAAACTTGTAATAATTGAGAGGCTGCTGCTGTTGGCAGAGCGTTACGTGATAACAATAGAGGTAAGATGTCATTTCCTACTAGACAAGGCTAAGAACACATTTCCAGTTTTGTTAAAAGCAGTAAAAGTTATTTAAACATGCAACCCTACTTAGCCACCATCACAGAAATGTTTTTATTTTCAAGAGGGATATTTACTGACATCCTTCTCTTCCTGTAGGACCTTTACTCTGTTCCCCGAACTATTCTACCTCATGGTGCCTCTTTCCATGGACATCTTTTAACCCTTAATGTTACATATGAGTCTACCAAAGATACCTTCACCATAGAGGTAGGTGTGCCCAGCTTGTGTGTGCCATGGACTTTCCACTCCTGGTGGGTTTTATGCCTGGGCTGAATAGGGGAAGATGGTTATAAAGACTCCAGTCAACTTGAAAACTCTTCTTGAAAATGTTAAAAATATGTATATGGAAGTGTCTGTGGACCAAATGTATTTTGATCATTAAATTCCAGGATGGGAAAAATAAGTTTTTAGCTCACTGTGGGTGTTGGAGCATTTCAGTGCTGTCCTATCCTGTCACTCTTGTGAACAATACTTTTGCCACCCTATGCAAGAAGACTCTTTGGGAAAATTTTAATTTCTCTTGGCATTTGCTGCTCGAGCAGACTTACTGAAGCAGTGTTGTTTAATTTCACAGGCTCATAGCAATGAAACTGTAGGAAGTGTCAGGTGGAAGATAGCAAAGATGTTGAATTCACCTGTGGAAAATATACAGATATTTGCCAATGACAGCCTGGTATGTTAACTACAAAGAATTCCCATTCTTTATGAAACTGAGTCTTTTCCAGAACTAAACAATAAATATTTTCTTGCAGCTAACAGTAAACAAAGATCAGAAACTGCTCCATCAGCTGGGCTTCTCTGATGAACAAATCCTTACAGTAAAAACATCGGGAAGTGGGACTCCATCAGGGAGCTCTGCAGATTCCTCAGCCAGTTCCAGCAACAGCAGCAGTGTATTCAGTTCATCCTATGCAATGGAACAGGTACAGTATAATAGGACCTGAAGCCTTCCCTCAGATTTTTTTGAATCAAGGATAAATAGGGGAGAGAGCAGGAGCTCCAGTTAGATCATCCAATCTTTAGTAATCTGATTTTGCTTTCAAACTGCAATTGAAACAAATCATCTAAATGCACAGCTGCCTTGTGCATGCAGGTTGGACTTTATAATCTGTACTCTATCACTTATGGTAGCCTGCTTGGTGTTTATTCATCTCTACAGCGTCTTTTAAGCAAATAGGACCCATCTGTTTTAATTTTGAGACTGTGTATTTGTTATGGGTAGAGATTTCCATATTTTCACTACTAATAAAGCTACAGTATCAAAGTAAACTAAGAAGCATCAACTGGCATGTTCAGATCACTCCTGGTCTGCTTTGTATTTTGCTTGTCATAACAGCTGACTGCAAAAATTGGCTGTTAAAAGGGAAATGGAATAATGTAAAAATTTAAATGTTGTCTCAGCCTAGAAAGTAGCTGGGATTTCTGTGGGTCAGGTTGGCATCTAGGCCATTTGCTTCAGTGAAGAGCTCTGTTAAATTTACGTGTAACAGAGAAGGGAGAAAAAGACTTTTGTATTTCTGCTTCATTCTCAGGAAAAATCCCTCCCTGGAGTCGTCATGGCTCTTGTGTGTAATGTGTTTGACATGCTTTACCAGCTTGCCAACCTGGAGGAGCCAAGGTAAGCAGATTAAATGGTTACTAAATCTTAAAGAATTGCTCAGAGTGCCCAGTTTGAATGCTGACTCCACCGTGGGCAGGCATCCACCAGGCCAGTGTGGCTGAGCCCTTGTTTTGTGCATGTAACTTCTGATTTCTTTTCAGGATAACACTGAGAGTGAGGAAGCTTCTGCTGCTGATTCCCACTGACCCAGCTATTCAGGAGGCTCTTGATCAGCTTGATTCCCTAGGAAGGAAGGTATGGATTAAATAATTGATCATGGTGAGCTACACAAACAGGATTTTACTACCAATTCCCGAAAGTCAGGTTATTATACACAGAGGGTTTGAAACTACAGCAAAATAATGTTCATCTTAAGTCAATGTTCATTATTGACTTATTCCCAAGCAGCCAGAGGTGAGAGGATTATTAGGGGATTGTAGGAATTGTATTCTCAATTACAGCAAAACACAGGAGTCTCAAAATATTTCTTCTGTGCCTTTTTCCTCCTAGAAAACACTGCTTTCAGAATCCAGTTCTCAGTCCTCAAAATCCCCATCCTTGTCTTCAAAACACCAACATCAGCCCAGTGCCAGTTCAATACTAGAAAGTCTTTTCAGATCTTTTGCTCCAGGCATGTCCACGTTCAGAGTGCTCTACAATTTAGAGGTAAGAAAACAAATTTGCTTCTTTCTGTGTTTCTGAGCAGCGAGAGTGAAGTATTTCTAGGGTTTTTGGGCAGGAGTCCACTGTGATGGGGTCATTATGAAAAATGCAAATATTGTGACACAGTCTGCTTTTTTGCATGTGGTAAATTTTACTCAGAATGAAAGGGACAGAAAGTTCCCTTTCAGAGACTTTACTGAGAAATCAGGCCCCTCTTTGTGTTATTTACAAGGTGGAAGAGGTGTTTTGAAGTAACTGGAGAGGAGCAAAGAAACGTTGAATTCTTACTGTTTAGATAAAATTCCTGCTCAAATCTCTAGATCTCTGAATATGCAATTTTTAATGTGTGTATATATAAAAAAACATATATTAAAAAAGTTTGCCCTTAAAAATTAATGGGAGCTATTTTAAGTTGAATTGGTTTTGCTTGATTAGATTTGTCAGAAACTTCTGTGCTGTATAAGTCTCCCATTTTCTATCTAAAGAGGAGTGGTTTTACAAAGCATTCAGCTGGGAAGAATTTTCCAAACTATCCAAACATGCAGGGCTTTTACCAAGAGTCCTCTGGCCTGTTTTGGCTGCACAGGTAGAGTGGAATATGTAGAACTTTGTTTACCCCTAAGCATTCTCCTAAATTCATGAGCCAAAATACTGGATTAAGCCCTGTAAAGATTCTTTCCTGGAGTTCAGTGGATGGATTTTAATGATTTCAGGAGTTCACCTGGTGTTGGTAGGACACAGTAACCTGCACACTAAAAGCTGGACACTGTTTAGTTCTCCTTGCAGGTCCCACTGTTTGTAAGGACCCATGATAAATGTGACTTGAACAACTTGAGATTGGAGGACCAATTGCCAACTGCTTCCAGAACATCAGACAAAATTATTCTCTTTCCTTCATGCTGAGTTCCAAGATTACTGTAGGAATTTCCTCGTGCTTGCTTCCCTTTAGGTTTCCACAGTCTAATGTTAGCTCTTCATCTTCCTACACTGTCATCACACTCCTGCCTTAGGATTCCCCCTTTTCTGTACAGCTGGAGTGAAAGATACTTGATTATGTCTTCAGAATATGTTGACAAGTTCTACAACTCGAAGCAAATGGTTTAGGGAGTCTTGTTGAGCTGACAGGTTATATTGCAGTAGGATGGGACAGTAATCTGCTTTTTCTGTGCCAGAGAAAATAATAAAAGCAGATAAAAAATTGCTTGCTTTTCTGGCAAGGGATGAGAAGTAATAAATTGGATTAGATGTGTAGATCATATGAGTGGATTTGTTCCTCAGCCCTAGTCAAGCCACTTGCAAGATGGTTTCTCTCAGGAAAAGGAATATCTGCTTTTTTATCCTCTCAACTGGTGATCTGGTGAAAAGATGGGAGCCAGTCTGAACTGCTTTCTGGAAAAAAATGTGCACAGGAAATTTGCAGAACATATGAAAGAGATGAAAATTGAATGTTGCAGATGTCCAGGGGGTGATAAGATTTCATGCCTGGAACTCTGTAAAACATTCTTCTGATCTGTGACCCTGGAAGAGATGTATTTTGTTTGCAGCATTGTTGGCTGTACATGCCAAGGAGACTTTTGAAGAAAGTAAATAATATCTGTGGGGTTTTCTGAGATTTTGAGAGGGGCCAGGGTTTGTTTGGTTGATGGTTTTGGGGTTTTTGTGGGGAGTTTTTTGTGGGGAGTTTTTTGGTGGGTTTGAGTGTTGGAGTTTTCATATGTGAAGTGAAACTGATTATAAATATAAATGAGAACTGACCCACAGAGACCACAGATTTTCTTCCAGCCTTGTTTCTGAGTGTATTTGCACTCTGAAGTTTTAGTGCTGATTTAAAACAGGAGGGATGATAGAGTGGTGATGTTCATAATGCCTCTAGAATTACCTGAGCCATCTTTTACAAAGCAACACCAGAATAATAGTTGTACAATTATATTTCAGAAGGTGTCAATCAATAAATAAGCCATCTATAGTGTTTTATGGGATACTGTGAGTTGAAAATCCAAAACCAAGAATTTGGGCTCCTAAGAAGATGACATTCCATGTACTCCATCTGTTCCCTTAACATGTAACCTGCAGTGAGAACAAAATGCCCTTTGGTTCAGAATAAACATCTGTAGTTGCCATAGTTGTGCTAAATATTTGAGATTTATTGGATGTATGAGATTTCTTTTACTGACTACAGTTTTCTGTAAGGGTATTATTAATTGCTTCATCTAGTGGATTTTTTTTGTTACACTTTCAAACTTCAACAGGTAAAGAACACCAAGAGGGCTGTTAGTTTACATCTGCTTATTTATTTATTTATTGTAGGTGCTGAGCTCCAAGCTGATGCCAACTGCAGATGATGAAATGGCAAGAAACTGTGCCAAGTCTTTCTGTGAAAACTTCCTCAGAGCAGGAGGTTTGAGGTTAGATTTCAAAACCTTGACTCAATTTGTAGCACTTCATTTAGTTTGCAGTTGTGGTTTCCTATTTCCACAGTAGCACACTAATACACCTGTCAGCTTCTTTTTCACTGAAAAAAATCCACCCAGGGCTGTCTTACCACTGTCCAGTAGCTGTCATATTTAACAGAGCACATGTTGTTAAACCTCAAAATCAAGTTAGGCACAAATAAGCTTGTGAAGGGTAACTTGTACTAAAGCAGTTGATATTTGGATAGTTTTGTGACATTTAAGTCACAAAAATTCAAATTTGCAGGTATTTGCAGGTATGTACATTGCACTCTTCTGTGTAGACACCAGTGGACATTTTAAGCAGTCAAGGTATAGCTCATGCAGTGGGAACCAAATAAAATTTGTAATTACAGTCTTGAAAATTCAGACTCTTCAGATAGGAGTTGAGTCACAGTGTGAGTGGTTTGGAGGACCTGACAATACTGATTGTGTGAGATTTATCAAGTATACTTTGCTCTTAGTAATTCTATCCATGACACTCCTCTGCCCAAGAGATCCTGAAACATTTTCCAGCAGGAGCAGAAAGCTTCCATCTGTAAATAAAAAAGGGGAAAATGGGGATGTTGGCCTCCAAAGAAGTCACTTTGAAGTGGGACTCAGCTGAATGAATAGGAGAAAGGAAAGACAGAGACAAATTAATTGCAGCTCTCCTAATGTGAAATATTTCCAAATGGATTCACTCTTATCAATTTGTTTTAAAGTTTGGTGGTGAATGTGATGCAGAGAGATTCCATCCCATCAGAGGTGGACTATGAAACAAGACAAGGAGTCTATTCCATCTGCCTGCAGCTTGCAAGGTATGTAATTGCTTCTCACTGGAGAAAGCACTGCTTTCTTGGCTTTTAGAACACTTAAGGTTAATTGGTACTTTGAGTTGTGTTTCATTCACTCCGCGAGCGTTCAGATCCAAGCTTGATATTTTCACTCCATGAATGCAGGTTCTTGCTGGTTGGCCAGACCCTGCCCACGCTGCTGGATGAGGATTTCATGAAGGATGGGGTGGAAGCTCTGTCCTCACGGCCCTTCCGCAACGTGAGCCGGCAGGGCAGCAGGCAGATGAGCATCTGCGGGACCCCGGAGAAGTCCTCCTACCGCCAGCTCTCTGTGTCTGACAGGTCCTCCATCAGGGTGGAGGAAATCATCCCAGCTGCACGAGTTGCCATACAAGTGAGGAAGTGTTTGGTGGTTTTGATGTAGCAGTGTCATCTCCAACCACAGCTGTGTAACTCTGAGATTTTATATCAGTCTTTTATACAGGTTTTTTGCCCTGGCTGCATGTAAAAGCCTCTGAAAATCTTGACCATCAGTCTCTCTGCCAGCCTTGATCTGAAATTTAACTTATTCTCATGAATTATTTTGGCACTACGAAGGGAAGCAGTATCCCAAAAGTGCTTACAAGAAATAGATGTACATAGAAATCTTACTTGTGGTTTATCTCCAAGTAGTTGCGAGAGTTGCCATACAAGTAAGGAAGTGTTTGGTGGTTTTGATGTAGCAGTGTCATCTCCAACCACAGCTATGTAACTCTGAGATTTTTAATCAATGTCTTTTATACAGGTTTTTTGCCCTGGCTGCATGTAAAAGCCTCTGAAAATCTTGACCATCAGTCTCTCTGCCAGTCTTGATCTGAATTTTAACTTATTCTCATGGATTATTTTGGCACTACAAAGGGAAGCAGTACCCCAAAAGTGCTTACAAGAAATAGATGTACACAGAAATGTTACTTGTGGTTTATCTTCAGTCATGCTTAACTCTTAAGATCTTACTCCTAATAATTTTCTGTGAATTGAAAGGAGAAGATTGCTGCTTGAACTTGTAGCTTTATAATCCATGATACTTTGAATCAGAAAGAATTGGATAAATTTAGGTTTTTTTTTCAAATAGCTCATTAAAAATTAAATTTGCTTGATGATACTGTGGAGAAAAAGGAAACTTTTTATTTTCTGTACCTTAAAAAAGTTATTTGAAAGCCCATTGAGTCCAGTTGAAAGAAACTTCATAGTTAATGTGACAAGTGTGCTGTGTTAGGTTGTTGGGCAGTGCTTCCCAAATGGATTGAACGACTGAAATCAGCATGCCTGCCTCCAGATAGGTGGTAAGAGGATCTATCCTCTTGGGCAATTACCAAGTTAATTACTTCTCCTAAGATAGCAATACTAATCTCTCATTGGGAACAAAGACTCTTGAATCCTTGTATAGAGAAGAGAGAGGAAAACAAATGTAAATGTCAATTTGACACGATCCAGAAGACACATTCCTGTTATCCCTGTGTTTAACACAGACTGTTGGCTATCACAGAGGTAACTGCTGTTTCTTGTTCCTGCAGACCATGGAGGTGAATGATTTCACCTCCACCGTGGCTTGTTTCATGCGCCTCTCGTGGGCTGCTGCTGCAGGACGCCTGGACCTCGTGGGAAGTAGTCAGCCCATCAAAGAGAGCAACACTCTCCTTCCTGCTTTGATTAGAAACAGACTTAGCAGCTCAGGTGGGTGTCCCTAAATCAGTCTAAAAGCATTCGGTTTAATCTTAATTGAGCACTTCAGGAGCGTGAAGCTGAATTCATTGGATGTTCATCCTCTTGGGTCTCCTCCAGCTTGGGACATTATACACTTAAATTACAAAAAATCTGAGCAAACTCATCTACATTCACCAGGCATTCAGAGAAGTTTTTAAATTGCAGAGAACTGACCAAAAGCTGAAAACATCTGAGTAAAATTTAGTGAATTACAGCACTTGTTGTGTTTTGTTTTAATGCAGGGAGTAACTGCAGTTCGGGAAGCGAAGGGGAGCCCACGGCGCTGCACGCTGGGATCTGTGTGAGGCAGCAGTCTGTGTCCACCAAAGATGCTCTCATTGCTGGGGAAGCCTTGTCTCTCCTAGTAACCTGCCTTCAGCTACGTAGTCAGCAGCTAGGTATGGGAAAAAATTGGATTATTCACTATTTGGAGTATAAGCCAGGTGGGAAGAGGATTTTGGATACAGTCAAGTGAAGAAAAAATAATGAGAAACTTGTAGCTTTGTTAGCTGAGACAGGTCAAGCTGAAAACACAACATTTCATTTCAAATTACAGGGATTTTTGATTTCCAGGACTGGAATAAAGCATGTAGTGCAGTGCCTTGGTGAAGTGTTTTGGGAAAGCTGACTTACTGCCAGAATATAAATATTTGCACTGCCTTTGAAGTCTGTAATTCTGTAAGTGTTGCTGTTTGCATAGCTCCTGTTGAGTACTTGAGTCTTTGTGTATAGGAAGTGTAAACACTGCTGGTGGAGGAAGGCAAGGAAAATGCTGTTTTATCATGGTGGCAGCCTCTGGTGAGGGAAGGAGATCAGGAAATAGCCTTTATTGCTTTTCTGTATTGATGTCCTCTAGGTCCTGTGGCATTTTAATGCAAGACTGTAACTGATTTATTTTAAAATATTATTTTTAATGAGATAGCCTGGTACTGTTCTGTTCCAGGATCTTTTTACAATTTGCCTTGTGTTGCTGATTTCATCATTGATATTCTGCTTGGATCACCAAGTGCTGAGGTGAGGATCTTCCTCTGAAAACTTTCTAAATGCTCCTTCTGAAATGTGTATGTCTTGATAATTTCATATAGTCTGAATATAAAATTGTTCATTGCAAGTATTCCTAGATACTAGCATTTGAATAAATAACCTTTGTATAATTGTTAATAGTTCTAGGATCTGGTAATGGGTTGATAGAAGATGCTGTAGTATTACATTTTCTAGGCTTGTTTCATCCATGAGATGCACAGGACTGTGCTGTGACCACTCTAAAGAAAACAGTCTAATTTTGGTGACACAAATTCTGTAAAACTAAGACTTTAGGGAAAGTTTCAAGTAACTTTGATTCGGGTAAAATTTAATGGATTCTTCTGAACTTTTGAAATTTTATTTCAAGTGTCAGAACCCTCCTAAAAATCAATATTTTTGATTTAATATTATCTTGGATGTTCTATTTTCACTCAAGGATGAACAGGGTTTGTTAAATTTCCCAACACCCTGGCTGGTGGGTGCAGAGCTCCTAGCCTGCTTTGCACCATTGCAATGTCCATTTTTTCTGTGAGATTTCTAACATAAGAGGAGTGTGGGGATTTCTGCAGCCCTGCAGTAACTGCTGGTGTTTGCCAATGCCCCTGCTGCAGATTCGTCGCGTTGCCTGTGACCAGCTGTACACCCTTAGCCAGACAGACACATCAGCTCACCCAGACGTACAAAAGCCAAACCAGTTCCTCCTGAGCGTTGTTCTTGGGGCCCAGCTGCCTCTCTGGTCACCAACCAGCATCATGAGAGGAATCAACCAGAGGTGAGTCACACTTGTGGTTATTGACAAAGCAAATTTGACATATTTTGGAATGGGGAGCACTGTGGAAGCTCTGAGGAAAAAGGGATTAGCTCTTGGCAAGTGTTGGAAGAAGGCGTCCTGCAATTTCTGGAGGAGTAACTGAGAAGTTAAAGCACGTTGTTTTATTGTCAGCTGCTAGAACAACTAACTAGAATTGCTATGAGATGAGAGAAGAAATGAGGATTAAATATGATTTCTAACATTCAGAAGTAGCTGTTGGGAAGGATTTTTTTTTTAAGCTGCAGCATGCAGGAGCACATCTAGATGGTTGTGCTGCTTTGGGCTAGATGGACATAGCACACAGACTTTACAGACAACTGGTTAGAGAAAAGTTTATTATTTTAAGTATACCTTTCTTGTATTTATATCTATTTCAGACTTTTGTCCCAGTGTACAGAATACTTTGACCTGAGATGTCAATTACTGGATGACCTGACATGTAAGTATGTGCAGACACGTGACTCAGTCATTCTGATGGCAGCTTCCAAGCTTACCTTCCTTTTTAGAAAACATGTAGAATTGCCTGCAGAAAGGGGTTACTGCCCCTTGAACTGAGACTGACCTGCCAGTGACTGTCCTGTGCCTGGCATGCTCTGTTCTTGGAACTGGGTAGCTCGTTCCTTCTGGAGAGTGAACCGAGTTCCTTGGTGGATGGTTTGCTTGATACACATAGAGGCAAAACTAGACCATTACCAAACCGTTTGAAATTCTTTGTATTTATATTCTACATTTCCAAAGCTGCTAATTTTTACTGTGTTCCTTTTTTTTCTCCCTTGCAGCATCAGAAATGGAGCAGCTGAAGATAAGCCCAGCTGCCATGCTGGAAGATGAGATCACTTGGCTGGACAATTTCGAGCCCAACCGCACGGCCGAGTGTGAGACTAGTGAGGCTGATAACATCCTGCTAGCAGGACACTTGAGGCTCATCAAGACTCTCCTGTCACTCTGTGGGGCAGAGAAGGAAATGGTTGGTGAGTATTCCTCTTTAAATTGCCTAGACTGGTGTGGATTCTGCATTAACAGTCCTGTGAAGACATCAGCAGAAGCGATACAGATCTGTAAGAACTGATTTTGGCAGTACCTTTAGTATTTGATAGAACATTTGTTGATGTGATGCTATGAAGTGATTTTTGTTGTTATGAAACACCTTTTTGGCATTTGCAGTGATAATGTAAGTATTTAACAGTAGGTGTGGATTGCTGTGTTTCAGGTTCATCTCTGATTAAGCCATTGTTGGATGATTTCCTGTTCCGAGCATCCCGGATTATTCTGAACAGCCATTCCCCAGCAGGCAGTGCTGCAATCAGTCAGCAAGACTTCCATCCAAAGTAAAAATCCTTTTTTTTATTGATGTTGAGTTTTGTCTTGAATGTCATGAATGCAAATGTCAATATTAAATCCTGCAGACAGTAGGATATAATACCAGTGGAGGAGCATTTCTCCAGCTTTCTACACTTCCCAAATAGCATTTTATACCATTTTTTGTGATCCAATATCCTTGCATTTCTGGACTTCAAAGTCTGTGCTTTGTTAGATCAATGATGAACTTCAGGCACAACTAAGTGCTGATTTCATGAGTCCAAAGAATATTCCTTTAGCTCATTACTGCTTAGGAAGTTGGCTAAATTGGAGCATGAGCAGGTTTTGCACTGGGCCAGCTCAGGTCTAAGCTCATCTCTTGTGGCAAAGATTTTGTCTGGCTTAGCTCTTCCCAAACTTTCCTCCCTGTAACAAAAAGTCATTTTGTCTCCATCAGCGTTACATGATTGAGAGTATCTGTGTCTATTTGTCCTCAGGCATGCAACCAATTCTGTGTCCTCTTTTAGAGCACCTCCTTTTCCTTGCTACTGAATGTTAACAAGTCTATCCATGTCAGTAAAGGCGGCTTAAAGGAGTATTCCTCTTGCCACTCTTCTCATTGGATTCTTCCCCATTTTCCTACCCCAAGAAAAAAAAAAAAAAAGAAAAAAATAGCACTCTGCAGTCCCTCAGGAGTGTTTAATCACTCAAAGCGTTCTTCAGAACATTAATTGTTGCTTGTTCTGAGTAATACAGCTCTTTGGAATTAGAAATAATTGAATCATCTAGCCAGTAGATCTCAGATGTGGTTTTCTTTCCAGGTGCAGTACAGCAGACAGCAGATTAGCTGCTTATGAAGTGCTGGTAATGCTGGCTGATAGCTCACCCTCCAATCTCCAGCTTATTACAAAGGAGCTGCTTTCTATGCACCACCAGTGTGACCCTGCACTCACCAAGGAGTTTGATGTAAGCAAGAAGCCTTTTTTATTTGTGTTTGCATGGTTTGGAGTTCTCTGCATGGTTTTATTTTGTTGCTTCATTCATGAAATTTCCATGGTCTTCAATTTGAAATTACACAGTGCAGCTAAGGATAAATACAGACACATTTGATCTTCTTCCAGCATGTCTTTGTCTGTTATTATCTGAGTAAGGAAGAAATATTTCCTAAATATCACAAATTTTATTTATTATTACATTTTAGGCCATTTTCAACAGTGTTGTGCAATGTGTTAAATATTTAAATGACCACATACTGTGGTCTTGCAGTTTTTCAGAATTTGTATTCCTGGATCTCCCTTAAATTCTTCAAGAGAGAATGTTTTTAAACTGAAGGAGAGTTGTGTTAGGTTACATATTAGGAAGAAACTTTTCCCTGTGAGGGTGGGGAGGCCCTGGCACAGGGTGTTCAGGGAGGCTGTGGCTGTCCCTGGATCCCTGGAAGTGTCCCAGGCCAGGCTGGATGGGGCTGGGAGCAACCTGGGACAGTGGGAGGTGTCCCTGCCCATGGCAGGGGCGTGGAGCTGGATTAAAGTCCCTTCCAACTCAAACCATTCTGTGATTCTACAGTATAAAGGTGGCTCTAAATGCTAGAGAATGTTGTTGGAGTCTCATGGGTTTTATAAGTTATTGAGACAAAAAATGTGTTTGTCATTCTAGTACCTTCCACCCGTGGACAGTCGCTCCATTTCTGGATTTGTGGGGCTGAAGAATGGTGGTGCTACTTGTTACATGAATGCTGTTTTCCAGCAGCTGTATATGCAGCCTGGTCTCCCTGAGGTAATTAGTTCAGCATCCAATAAAGTCCTCTTTTTGGAATTAGTTTCACTTGAACCACTTCATCTTAGCAGCATTCGTAAATAAGCTATAAAATAAAAAGTCAACTGTGTATGTAGGAATATGCACAATAAATACATAAATTTTAAGTTGTAGTGCTGTGTGCCCTGACAGCTTACAGTAATGATTTTTCCAAAAAACAATTTAATAAGGTTATTTGTTTCCTTCCAGGCCTTGCTTTCCATTGATGATGATACAGACAATCCTGATGATAATGTGTTCTATCAAGTTCAATCTCTCTTTGGTCATTTGATGGAAAGCAAGCTACAGTATTATGTACCTGAGAACTTTTGGAAGGTATTGCATCTTTTTTTTTTTAGAATCTATAGCTTTTCTACCTAAAAAGTAATCATTTATTCAGCTTTTTCTCATTGCAAAATTTATGAAGCAAGTTCTAATTCAAAAAATCAAAACATGTTAAATAACAAATTCATATTAAAAAATTACTTTTCTTAGTGATATATGTATGAAACAACCACCTTTGAACATATATTTGTATTTTATATAGATTTTCAAGATGTGGAATAAGGAACTTTATGTTAGAGAGCAACAGGATGCTTATGAGTTCTTCACCAGTCTTATAGATCAAATGGATGAGTACCTCAAGGTAAAAACCTCAGCAATTTCTTTTCTGGTTCATATGCATATCCTTGGTACCTTTTTTTCTCTTTTTACTTTGATCTTTAGAAAAGAAGGCAGAGAGCCATTTGACTTATTTAATAATCTGCACAATATTCAGGAGTTTAAAGTTCCTACTGATTTCTTGATCTTCCACCCTGCAATATATCCAACTGATGTCTGACTTTATACCTCCAACAGAAAATAGGAAGAGATCAAATATTTAAGAATACTTTTCAAGGAATCTTCTCTGATCAGAAGATCTGCAAGGACTGTCCTCACAGGTAATGTCACATTTAGTGCTTCAGTTACAAAGTTATGTGCTCCCAGAACTATTAAAATATGCAGGTCAAAGTAGCACTGGAAAGTAGAAAAATGCCCCTGTGAGCATCACAGCTTTGGTAGCTGTGGGAAAAATGCAATATTCTTTCCTAAACCTGTGTCTTGTTCCTGCCAGTTGGGTAAGCCCTAATCTGTTTTTCTTCTTGAATTTAGGTATGAGCGTGAGGAAGCCTTCATGGCTCTCAACCTTGGTGTGACTTCATGTCAAAGCCTGGAAATATCACTGGATCAGTTTGTTAGAGGAGAGGTTCTGGAAGGAAGCAATGCATACTACTGTGAAAAGTGTGAAGAAAAGGTATTCATTCTTCATTTTTGTAAAAGAAGAGTCATGTGCAGTTTGATGTTTTCTAATCATTACATGGTCATGGAAACCATGCTTAGATGCTGCTCACTCTTGCTGCATTGAAGACAAAAGGTTCAGTGCCTGTAACTCATGTTGTAAACTAAAAATTCTGAGGGATGGCAGGATGGTAAAGTTTTGTGTAACATATTGAGATGTATCCCAGAAATCCTGGACACCCTGCTTCCCATGGCTGGATTTCCACTGTGGATCTCTAGAAGGATGCTGAGGATTGCCTGGGGTATCAGATGGAGGTGATATTCTTGTTTCTTTTCAAGAGAACTACAGTGAAGCGGACCTGCATTAAAGTCTTGCCGAGCCTGCTGGTGATCCACCTGATGAGATTTGGCTTTGACTGGGAGAGCGGCCGTTCTATTAAATATGATGAACAAATAAGGGTAAGAAAACCTTTCTTGGTGGTGCCTTCCCCCCCTACACTGTGTAATGGACTCTCATTCTTCCTGTTCATTTCTCCTTCTTTTCCCCACGTTTTGATGCAGGGATTTTGAGTAGGTGGTACACTCACAATGTGGTAGTGCTACAGAAAATAAGTTTTTTTCCTTAGAGCTTTCCTTGTTTACAGCATTCTCAGGGTCCTTTCAGAAAGCAAGGCAAAACACCTCCTTAAAGAGAATTTTTTAGTATCTCTGTAATAAGCATAAGAAGTTCCATTTTTTTCCTTTGGTGTTCCCAATGTGGGAAGTACTGATACCATTCTCATAAAATTACACAAAGCGTGTACACACTGCGACATCGATTAATCCAAAATCTCTCTTCAAACAGTTTCCCTGGATGCTGAACATGGAGCCTTACACTGTGTCAGGGATGGCTCGTCAGGACTCGTCCTCAGAAGTGGGGGAAAACGGCAGGAGCACAGACCAGGGAGGAGGAGGAGGCTCCCCGAGGAAGAAAGTCGCCCCTACAGAAAACTACGAGCTGGTGGGTGTGATCGTCCACAGCGGCCAGGCTCATGCAGGGCACTACTACTCCTTCATCAAGGACAGGAGGTAACGGGCAAGAAGGTTTGTGGGGGAGGTTTGAGAGCTGTCTAAAGGCTTCTTGTTCTGAGAAGGTGCATGGAGCCATCCAGAGCTCTACTGGAACCACTCCTCCCTTTCTCAACACAATGACACGGTGATATGGGACATCGTAGAATAAAATGCTCATTAATTCTTGTGTACGTTGTGTTACAGTTTAAGGGCTTCCTGTGGCACTGAGCTTCTCATAGTTTTAATCAAGGTTATTTTTTAAAATGCAGCTTTGACATCAGTTGAACTAAGCTTTCTTCTCACTGTCAAAACAAATGCGAGTTCAGGCTTGTCACTTCTAGGCTATTCAGGGTGGTTTGTTATTTTTACTGAGACAATCAACTAACGTTGTTTCTGTTCTGTTTCTGTTCTGTTTTGATCACAGAGGATGTGGAAAAGGAAAGTGGTATAAATTTAATGACACCGTTGTTGAAGAATTTGATTTGACTGATGAAACCCTGGAATATGAATGTTTTGGTGGAGAGTACAGGCCTAAAGTCTATGATCAATGTAAGCAGAAATACAGACTGATTTACAGTAGCTTCATATTTCCTACTGATTTCAGTAGCAGTAGAGCTTAGTCCATTATAGGTACTTTGAGTTACTTGGACTAATAATCCTCCTGAACCGTTTTTTCCCTAAAGCCTTCCCTTTACTGAAGGACAGAACAGCTTGTGTATGGCCTAATATGAATTGAACCATATTGTTCAGCACTTTGTAGACTTAATGGAAAGCAAAATGGCACCTTGTTAGTGTAGTTTTTAAAAAACCCCAACCAAACATAAAAGAGCCCTTATTTTAGGCTAGTGACTTCATAGAAAACTGTGTGGCATCATATTGTTGAATTTTTCAATGCTTTAAGGAATTTATTCCAAGTACATTTCCAATATTCACCTGTTTCATAGTTCAGACAGCTTTAATCACTGACACAGGCTGATGTTTTGACCTGACAAATTTACACTGCTGCAGTTCACATTACTTGTACCCCCAGTTTTGCTTCCACATAGGAATGGGAAAGGTCCTAAACCTTCAAGGGCCTTTTTTTTCCCCACAGCAAACCCCTACCCCGACGTGCGCCGGCGCTACTGGAACGCCTACATGCTGTTCTACCAGAGGGTGTCTGAGCAGAACTCTCCTGTCCTCCCCAAGAAGAGCAGAGTCAGTGTCGTGCGACAGGAGGCTGAGGACCTCTCCTTGTAAGTTCCTCTTGCATCCATAAAGGTTTCTCTCATATTCATACCTAGACCTGTCTCCACAACTAAGAGTTGAGTGATTTCTGTCCTGTATTCACCCTTCTGTTGTTTTGGGTTGGTTTTTAAGCTGCTTGTTAACTATTAACTATTGCAGCAAGTTCAAGCGGACTGACAGCCTCGAGAAACATTCAGGCTGTCATCAAAATTACCTTAAGATCACTCTGGCTGCACTGGTATTTTATACCTAAACCATAGATTTGTTGTAGGATTTCTTTATTCACCTCCAGCTTGTTTTTATTTCAGATCTGCTCCCTCTTCACCAGAAATTTCACCCCAGTCATCCCCTCGACCCCACAGGCCCAACAGTGACCGTCTCTCCATCTTGACTAAGCTGGTTCGGAAAGGAGAGAAAAAAGGACTTTTTGTAGAGAAAATGCCTGTGCGGATATATCAGGTAGAGCACCCTGAAAGTGGCAACAAAATTCTGCTCATGTAAAATTTGAGCACTCAGTGAAAGAAACACAGTAACTTCTAAAGAGAATTGAAGTCATTCCCTTGTAGCAAAACTAGAGAGCAGTTCAGGATTCTGACATGAAGTTACTAACAAGCTATTTAGTGATATCTTATTGTAAGTTTTGCTGTACCTTCTCACAAAACAGGCCCATCAATTCTTTGCTTTGAAGAAACTGCAGGCAGATGAATCAAACATGAGAGCTGGCAGCAGTCAGCATGCAGGCAGGGAGAGACAACAGCAGAGAAGGTGCTTCATTTGGAGTACACTTGAGGAGTAATGGAGATGATGGCAAATTACAGTGATCCTCAAGTTCTTGAGTTGACAAGAATGTAGAAAGAGGAGGAGCAGTGAAGAGAGCCTGCATCACACACTCAGGGAGAATAAACCCTGCAGGCTGTGTCTGGCCCTCCACATGGGCTGTTTCAGGGCATTAACAGCCACTTTGGGTATTCTTGTATCTGGGATTGTGTTGTTACAATGAACAGAACTTGGCTCAAATTTATTGAGAGTCTTTCAGCAAAATCTCATTTGAAAAAAGAAGGACTTGGCATTTAATACCTCATTGTGGCTGCAGCTTGTAATTACACCAGGAGTCCTTGTTCTCTGCATCTAAATTTGGTAGGCAAGCCTTTCTGATTTGAGGAGTGTTCTCTTTGCTTGTGTATTAAAAACAAGCAAAAAATAGAATTTAACTGCAATTTCTTCCTTTTTTCCCTTAATGGCCAAATGATTAAGTCCGTCATCTGTTGTTTTGTAATATCTTTGAAAGAAAATCACTGGTTTTATACCAGATCCTCTAAGTCTCCTGTATGTATTTTTCCCTCTGCTGAAGTAGTGATTCAGAAGAAACAGAGTAAGTTTGACACTGATTTTTAAACACCACACATTTACATAAAAGATGAAGTTTTAGTTAGAGAAGCGTATTTTGACAACATTTTTTTTTGCTTTCTCTTACTTTCATAGATGGTGAGAGATGAAAACTTGAAATTTATGAAGAACAGAGATGTGTACAGTAGTGACTACTTCAGTTTTGTTCTGTCTTTAGCTTCCCTGAATGCTGTAAGTACCTCGATTTTAATCTTAGAGTGTTCACAGTATGTTGGGTAAAATGGCCAGAAGAGCTGTTTGGGTCAAACCAGGAAAACAGGAAGAGTTGACATGATTTTGCTTTTCCAGACAAGCTGTTCCTTGTCTCCAGTAATTTTTGATGCTGTTGATAACATCTGTCTCAAAGCAAGCTCCAGCCTCCTTTTCTCATACTGGGAGGAACAACATTTTGGCCCAGTAAAATTTATTTAATAAACCATACCTTTTATAATGATGCAAACTGAGCTCTAGAGGGACAGAAATCCCTTTCCATATGTCAAGTCCAAAAGTTGGTATTAATTACCTCAAAGTTGATAGAGTTTAATTGGCAATAGTTTCTTAATTACGTGTTTCTAAACGGAGTCATAAACAAACAGCATTTATTAAATTTTTGAAATGCACAGATCTAGTTGGTCTTACAGCAAGTTTGCTCCTGTTTTAGCATATTTATTAATGAGCACAGTCAGCACTGGAGACTGACTTAGCACAGAAAAATGCTGTGGTTGGTTTTTTCCAACTGAAGCAAATAACTTGACTGGAACGTGTTGATGTATTTAAGAGACAGCATGTGCTGCAGGCATCCTTCTGCTCTGGAGTAAATCTGATATTTCTTTCAGACTAAGGTAAAGCATCCCTATTATCCCTGCATGGCAAAGGTGAGCTTACAGCTGGCAGTCCAATTCCTCTTCCAAACCTATCTCCGAACCAAGAAGAAACTCAGGTGAGGCAAACAAGCAGCATGGTTTCACTTTGGGAGGTGTTTGTTCCTCCTGGGTTACTGACAGCTGTCCCTGTTTTGTTGAAGGGCTGATACAGAAGAATGGATTGCCACCATTGATGCACTGCTCTCCAAAAGCATTGATGCTTGTCAGTGGCTGGTTGAGTATTTCGTTGGGCCAGAGGGCCGGGAGCTTGTGAAGTAAGTCCTGGTGATTCTGTCTGAGGTGTTTTGTGTCTCAGGTGTGGATAAAGCTTCCTCATAACATGATCTGGCCTAGACTGAGGTATTCTCAAAGAGTTGACTGTGCACATTCTTTAAATAAACACTTTAGATAGTGACTTGGAGTTTTATTTCTAGTATTTTCTCTGTGCAGCTTTCTGAGAATGTTGAAAATCAAATCAGATAGTGCAGTGTGGAGGAGGAGGATGCAGGTGATGAATTCAGTGAAGGGACTTGGAAAGGGTTTAGGTTTGTGTGGTCAGCCCTGCAAGTGGTGGGAAAGGAGAGCATGGTGAAAGTGTTGGGGTAAGTTAAATACTTACCTGACAAAGATCACAGATAAACTGGAAAGATTTTCTTCTTGCCAAGCTAAGGATCAGCTATAGGTTCTTTAAAAAATTATTTGAGATCTAACATGCTGAAAGAAGTGTGTCAGTGTAAAGAAAATGTTATCTTTTAATTTGCATTGAAAAACAGCATCCTATAAGAGCTTTTAGAGGGTTTTTTTTATTTAAATGAATAAATATATTAACAGGGACATTATAGGCCTTACTACAAACAGGATTGTGTGAAAGTGAGTTAAAGCTCACCCACAAAAGTACAATACCAAATGTATTTAGACTATTAAAATAACGTGTATTAAAATAATAAGTACTACACACCACATTTAATCACAGCAGCTGTGTGTACATGTTGATCCCAGTTCTCCCTGCAGCTTCACCTTTTCTCTTCCAGAACTTTCCTGCTGGAATGCAGCGTGAGGGAGGTGCGAGTTGCTGTGGCCACTATCCTTGAAAAAACCCTCGACAGTGCCTTGCTTTATCAGGAGAAGGTCAGTGAGTGTCCCCTCCTCTCCAAACATCCCTTGCTTGGCTCTCCCTGGTGCCTCTTGCTCTGTGTGAGCTGATCCTGCCTGTAGCTCTTCATTTCTGGAGTAACTTAATGCTCATCTCTCCCTGCCCAGTGAAAACACTTTGGGTTTTTAAGCAGTAGACAGCTCTTTACATTCAAAATCTTTTTTTTTTCACACAGTTAAAAACTCTACATCAGTTACTGGAGGTGCTACTTGGTCTACTGGATAAAGATGTACCTGAAAACTGTAAAAACTGTGCTCAGTACTTTTTGCTATTCAATAACTTTGTACAGAAGGTAAGAAAACATTGTTTTCTCATAGCTGTTTAAATTTTAAAAGACAGTAATAAAGCAGCTAGTGATCATTATTCATAGAAGGATTTGCAGCACAGTAAAACTCAGAACTTCTATTAGTAGTAATTGGGTTTGTTTTGATTTGTTTTTTAGATAAATGGTTAGAATAATGGATTAGGATAAAACCACATAAAATATACTAATGGAAAATATCATTTCCATCTGAATTCTGGTTGTTTGGAAGGGTTATATGGGTTTCTTCTTAAAATATATATATATGTATATATATTAAAAAGTCAAGCATTCAGGATTTTTATTCTATGGGGAGCAGAATAACTGACTGAATTTACTCTTTCTACTTCTCCATACTTTTTGCCTTCTTTTTTTCTTGGAAAACATTTATTGTGCATCTGCTGATTCTGCTCTGGTTTGTGTAATGTGCTGTGTAGAAATGAAACAGCTCTTTAGCAGTTTATCTTCTTGGTCTGCGTTGGGATATTATGGGGGTTTTAGAGTGGAAAATGCAGGTTTTAGCCTGTGCATTTTCCTTTTGTTCTCTTGAGCACTCATTCTTCACCTGACAGGAAGGTAATTTGTTGTTTTTGTCCTTACAGCAGGGAATAAGGGCTAGCAGTCTTCTCCTCAGACACTCTGCCCTGAGGCACATGGTCAACTTTCTCCTTGGCCCCAACAGGCAGAGCAATCAGGTACAGTTGTGTTGTGCTGTCCTTTGGCCATCCCCACGTTTTTTATGATGTTTAAATGATGAATAAATACTTCTCATGTAGTAGAACAGACAAATCCTTCAATTATTCTGTAAACCTCTTGCAGTGTGAGCCCAACTATGTGTAGTTAGCATGGAAATAACTATTTTGGTAGAAGTGAGCACGATGTTTGTGATAATAATAAAATTTTTACCCACTCCGAAATATTAGACCATGGTGGTGGACTGTAAGAACGTTATTTTGGCTTGACAAAGTCAATTAAATAACCCAAAGTTAATTAAATCTGTCTTTGGCTCAAGCAGAACCGCAGGTGGAGTTCAGCACAGGCACGTGAGTTTGGATACCTTCACAACACTGTAGCACTGCTTGTCTTGCACTCTGATGTCTCCTCACAAAGAAATGTTGGTAAGAATTGTGGGGTTTGTCTTTTGGTGACTTGGCAATTCAGTTACATCCACTGGGAGTAACTTAATATTAGTGAGGAAAATACTGTAATTTTGAATTTAAGGCAGAAGTGGTTAATACAAGTTTGATTACTTCTGATTTTGCTGTAAATGCATTGAGAGGCTGTGGCAAACAGGTAGTATTTTGGGGGAAGGAAGTCTTGATACTAATAGTTTTGTACCTTCTTTCCTTCTCCATGTGCCTAAAAGGTCTTTCCTGATGTGAGTGGAGCTGTGTTGTTGGCTGAACAAACTCACAGGCTGTATTTTTTTAGACTTGTGCTGTCTTTTGCTAATCTAAAGGGCAGTATTTAGACTAAGCTACTGAATAACAAACAATTAAACACTCTCCTAGTTACTTCTTACAAGAGGCAGAAGTATCCAAATAAAGATAATAAAGGACTAAGTTAAAATCTTCAGTTTCCCGAGGGAGGAATTTGATGTTCTCTTTTAAAAGAATAACTTAATTTCTATCTGATGTTGAAAGCAGTCAAAAATCAGAAGGTAACAGGAGAAGTATAAATATTCTAGATATGATGAATGTGCAAAAGTGATTGGGAGCAAAACTAAAGCTCAAAGTACTGCTAGTCTGTGGGCATTTTGCTTTGACCTTCCTGCAGTTCTTTTGTCTGCTGTCACTAAAACAAGCAACGCTTCAATGTGCAAGAGATTTGTTACTTGGAGTGGTAGCACATGAGCTATAAACCAGTTGAGATGAGTGTCAGGAGGGATTTCATGGTGCCAGATGAGCAGCAGTGTCTTCAAGGTGTGTTAGAACGAACTAATCTATGAGTGGATTGTTTTTGTATTTGCTGTTATAGCTCCTGGTCTCTTTAAGCAGCGTCCACCTCTCAGCATCACCGCTTCAGGGCCGCTTCTGGCGCTCCATGAGGAGGTGGAAGCCTTGCTATTCCTGTCTGAGGGAAAACCCTACTTAATGGAGGTATCTGTTCTGAATTCTGCCCTGCTTGAACCTAAAACCTTACCTGATGTATTCCTTTGCCATATCCTTTCATAAAAAACAGCGAATATCCAAAAGCAGTGGCTATTTTGAGCCTAAACAAGAGGGCACCTTTAGTTTCTTGACCTGTTCATATTCTAGTATATCCCTAAGTTTTGGGGCCTGGTTTTATGCACAGTCTGGTTTTATACACATTTTGCAAGGGCCTGTGCAGCTTTTTCCCATGTCAAATGCAGGTGCTAACTTGAGTTGATCTCACTTAATGGATAATGCTCGACCAGGTCCTTGGGGGTGGCCATCAGCTGAAGGAGTGCTGTGAGGGCAGGGATTCAGCCTCCTGGGCCATGCAGGCACTGGAGAAAAGCACTGCATCCTTCCTGGGAAGGAGAGACTTCGTGTTACAGCCTTGTTTTGGGAGGACAGCAGTGTGCTGTGTGTGAGGGTGTGCTCTGCTCTGCTCTGCCCGCAGGTGATGCACGCGCTGCGGGAGCTCACGGGCTCGCTGGCGGTGCTCATGGAGATGGTGGTGTACTGCTGCTTCTGCAACGAGCACTTCTCCTTCACTGTGCTGCACTTCATCAAGGTACACACAACACCAGCACAAGCCTGTCCCAACAGGGTTTCTCACAGCCTTTGGTCATCCTGTGTCTTGTGTGCTGTAACAGCACCGCAGAACGATCAGTACAATGTTGGATTTGGAGGGGGTGTTGGGGTCTAGGTTTTCTTAGGCTTTAACTGTTTAAATTCATAAATTTTCAAAAAATCTGTAAAGCTGTCTGTCTTGAAATTCTTTGCTTCATCAGCATACTTTGCTGTCTGAGTAACTTTGTTTCTCACACGCAGACTCAGCTGGAAACTGCTCCACCTCATGAACTGAAAAACATATTCCAGTTACTCCATGAGATCCTGGTAAGTGAAGGGTAAAGACAGGATAGATTTTAGATTGATGTGTAACAAAAAAAAGTCGAGATTGCATTGGTAATTTCAACATCCGCACATATTTTAATCCTTCAGTTTGAGGTTTTATTACTTCCTAAATTTCTGTCTTGATAATCCAGTGCGACATGAAACTTCACAATCTTACTTGTTTTGCATGTGAGGGTGGGAAAAGCCATTCCATAGAACAGATACAGCATCACACACAATGTACCTAAGTTGATATTTTTCTTTCCTAACAGGTTATTGAAGACCCATTACAAGTAGAGCGCATCAAATTTGCCTTTGAAACTGAAAATGGATTAATAGGCAAGTAAGCCAGTGGGTGAACACCCCTGTCTGCTGCTGATCCTGATGGTGGTGGTGGTTCACTCCATCTCCTGGTTCCTAATCCTCCTAAACTGTTCTACTTCTCAGGGAAAAAAACTGACACATTTGATTTAGCCATTGTCACCCCAAAAATGCTCTAAGAAAATCCAAAATAAGCATTGGAATGTTGTAGTGACAGCAAACTAGAAAGGAATTGAACTGGGAAAGAGAGCTAACTTATTTAAATAAGGGGCAGATCAGGGTGTATGTGTAATGGGGGGGGAAAAAAGTACATTTGATTACCATAACAGAGGAACTGTTTGAATCCTGCAACCTTAAAGTTAATTTTTATTTCCTACATATCTCAAGAAACTGCCAGTGTTTTTGTTTTGTCAGCATCCTAATTACCATTGAAAGAAACTGGTTGAGCACAGCAGGATGCTTGCCCTGCTGTCTGCAGCAGAGCCTCACAGGTGGCTCCCACCTGTTGCTGCTCATACAAAGTGTTGTTCTTTCCATTAGATACAAAACTTTCCTGAAGGGAAGTGAGTGAAGCATTCAAAAGCAGCAAAAAAATCTCAGAAGTAGTGAGATCTTATTTCATGTGCATCAGGAGAAGCAGCTTTGGTGTGTAAATGAAATGTGGGTTAACACAGAGAGCCCCTCTGATGGGTTAGTGCAGCTCAAGCAGCTCTTTCGTGGCTGTTTGGGTGAGGAGCTGCTTCAGATTGTGGCTTTCACCTTCAGTTATTTTGGATTCTGATTTAGTGAGAAGGAATATTTAGCTTTGTTCTTTATTTCTCTCATCAGTTCTCCCCTGTTTAGTAGTTTCCATGTATGGCTGATGGCAGAGAAGGAAATATGCAGCAGTGTAAGGGAATAGCTAAGTGATTGTTTTAATTTCTGGATAAATTGGTCCCAGTTGGACCAATTCTGTGCTGTAACTTGGGCAATGCATGACCTTTTTTTTCCTCTGCAGAGAAGTGCAAGTGTTCAATTGGATTTTTATGTTGAAGGCTTTGAGAACTGCCCTGAGGTTTGGGAGTGAAAGTTGTAGCTTTACCTTGAAGTTTCCTCACAACAGCATTGAACAGCATCCCTCACATTCACTGGGTTTAAACCAGGAAAGGGAAATCAGCAAATAATAGGTTTTGGTTGTCCTTAATAGGATGTTTGTGCATAATTTGTAGTACAGCAGTGCTGTAATTTTAATCATCTGCTCTGCTTCAACAGTATTAGAACTGGCAATTTGCAGTTCCCAAACCATTTCTGCCAGCTTTGGAGGTTTCACTGTAACATTCTTTGCTGACTGCTATGGACAGAGCAACTTTTGAGTAGCAAATCTGATTGGGGCAGCTCCATGGAAATCTTTGTGCTTCTCCTCAGTCAATGAATTTTGTTCAAGAGGTGGGAATTCGTGGTTTAGAAAACTTCCTGCTAGGAATGGCCTGGGGTTTTGCCCGAGTCTCCCATTAACAGTTTCATGGCTGTTGAATTCTGCTGTGCTTGTTTATGTGAAGAAGCTTTGAACATTCCTCTGGCTTTGCAAACTTTGATCCAGGTGGAAGCTGGTGATCTGGTTCATTTATGGGGGTTTCAGACCCTTTTTTTTTTTCCCTTCAGACAAATGTAACCATAGTGATTATCTAACATAGAATGGATTATAGGGGAAGAATAACTGCATTAGGGCTGTTTAAAATTCAGGTACTGCATTTGAAAGATCAAAGTGAAAATGCAGCAGTTCTATTTTTAATCCAGTAGAGTTGTGGAAGTACTTAAGACTGCCAGCACTTACAGCAGTGTGCTTAACACAAATACTCATGCTTACATCTGTAGAAACAAAATCTAACTTAAAAATTTAGCTTCATCTTTGTTTCCAGACTGGCTGGTACATGGAAAATCAGGATGGTGGTTTCTAATCCGTGTGTTTCTCCCCACAGCCTTGATGCACCACAGCAACCACGTGGACAGCAGCCGTTGCTACCAGTGTGTCAAATTCCTGGTTACTCTGGCTCAGAAGTGAGTAAAGAAAGGTTCAGAGTTAACCTCATCCCTGCCTTAGGTCCCTCTGTGACTGTTACAAAACCTACTACTCCTATTTTTGATCAGTTTTGTCCTTTGTTACTGGTGCAAGGTCTTGGTGGTACACGTGCCAGTATGAAGTGAAATCTTTACTGGTTGGTACCTGAAGGGATTTCTCAGGTAACAAATGGGAATTTTTTTATAAAGAAAAAGGCCATTCTGCAGGGCAGGAGTCTGACATTAACACCAGATAAACATAGGGAAACTGTTCCAGATTTTTGAAATATTATGATTCCTAAATTCTCTTTGTTTAGAACTTGGCGTATATCCCAATAAAGCATAATTCTGAAATATGTGAACCTGTGGGGTAGACTGCTTTGAGTAAATTTTACTAGGCATTATTGTTCTTGCTAATTCAATTAACAACAGGGCTGTAAGAGCTGAAGTCAGTTTGCAGTGATAACAGTGGACACAGAGGGCAGCAGTGCAAAGAGAGAGGAGTCTCTGTATTTTTTTTTGTGTTGGCCAGGATACTTTGTTCCTGACTAATGAATATAATTTCAATTCCCAAGGTGCCCTACTGCAAAAGATTACTTCAAGGAGAACTCCCACCACTGGAGTTGGGCTGTGCAGTGGCTACAGAAAAAGGTAATTTGGCTGGAACAGGGAAATTGTCACTTGTTTACAACAATAATCAGGGGTGGATAAGCTCCATCCTCTGCATGGCTCTCTGAGATGGCTCCAAAGACAAAATACAAGTTAATTCATTTTTTACAAGGACTACTTGGATGCAGCTAAATCTGATGGAATGCCAGAACTTCAGTAGCCCCCCACGTGTTTCAGGCATAAATGCATTTACAGTGAATAAAACCAAGTGTGAATGGTTGCAGTGATTATTCTTTGCTATGTGGGAAGCTTTCAGTGCCACTGTATTCGTGTTGGATGACTTCATTTTTTTAAAAAAAGCAGTTTTCCATTGCCTGTGTGTTGATGCAGGAGAATGTTTAGATGATTGGATTCCTTACAGAATCATCACAGCTTTGCACAAAGCACAGCTGTTGACTGATACAGCTTTTCCTCCCACACGTGTAGTGTTTGTTCTTCCCTCTAAACTCAACATAGTTTGGCCAACATATCTTTCAAAAGTATCCAAGGACACTTTGGGAACTTGGAGCTCAGCAGAAGCTGGGTGCTGGTTTTCAGCTGAGGAACAATAACCTTTGTGACTGCATTTAAAGTGTCTGTGCCCCACATCTCCAGCTCGCTGCCAGAGGATTCAGGAAGATTGTTCCAGTCTTAGTTCACCCACCAAGTGGGTTGAGGCTTTACACAACTAAAAATCAAATTTGTGGCTTTCTTGGTTTTTTGTGCAGATGTCTGAACATTACTGGGCTCCCCAGAGTAACGTGTCCAATGAAACATCCACTGCAAAAACCTTCCAGCGCACGATTTCAGCACAGGTATGTGTCAGTCCTGGCAGAGGATGTTAAACTTGCTTACTTCTTTTCTTAGAATCATCTTTGGGTTTGGCAATTTTAGTCACCACCCCTGGAAGTGTTCAAAACATGTGGATACAGCACTTGAAGCCATGGTTTAGTGATGAACATGGGGGTGCTGCTGGTTTGGCAGTTGGACTTGATGATCTTGAAAGGTCTTTTCCAACCTTAATGTGGTATTTCAGTGCACATCAGGCTGTTTTTCCTTTAGAAGCTCAGACCTTCTGGTTGTTCCTGAAAAAAAAATTAACCCTTGAGTGATAGTAGTGAATATTGACAATTACCTGTGGTGACTCAGCTGTCTCACTACAGCAGCTATTATTGTTTTAAAACAATAAAAAATTTTAAAAAATAATAATTGTGAAATGAAGGGATCACCATGAGCCCTGACACTCTCTTGGACTGTTTCCAACTCAGGACACTCTGGCCTATGCCACAGCCCTGCTGAATGAGAAGGATCAGTCTGGAAGCAGCAATGGGTCAGAAAGCAGCCCTGCCAATGAGAACGGAGAGAGGCACCTGCAGCAGGTAAAACAAGGACAGATTGACCCCCTCTGTGGGGCAGCTGCTCCCTGGGGGTCAGAGCCATCACTGACCCCACACACAACAACTGTGCACCTTACAAAAGTAACTGTGTCCTTCTCTCCCTGTCCCTTGTGTGTTTGAAAGGGCTCAGAGTCTCCTATGATGATTGGGGAGCCTAAAAGTGACCTTGATGATGTTGACCCTTAGAGGAGACCCCTGTGAACACAAGAACCAACTCAAACATTCAATGCCTGGTACCTGCTGGACCTGGAGTCGTGTTGTTTGTGCCATTAGAAGTCTGAGGGAGCAGTGGCTGTGCAGGACCAGAGGAGATGCTGGAGGAGGTTGTTTCCCTGAAAGATAAAAGCATTTTTATAGCCACGGAGGCTTCAGATCAACAAATGCTCTAGAAAACTGCATCTTCACCTGCAGTAGCTCGTGACAGTCCAAAACATCGAAACCAAGTTTGTCAAGAAGATTTTATCAAATACACAAACGCTAGTGGTTGAATTTTTATGTGAACATTAAATGAGTGAATGTAAAACTGTTGCTTTTCTGTGATGCTGCAAAAAAAAAATTCTTTTGGTTTTTATACAGGAAAAAAAAAAGAAACAGACTTGCCCTTATGTATGGAGGGCAAATTTTTAATCTTTCTGATAATATTGAATAGGAATATTCAAACTTCTGTAAAGATGTGTGATGACTTACATTTCATTGTAAAATATTAGTTAAAGAATGGGTTTACATAAGGACTTCTGTATTTAATATGTCTCCCTGCTAATTTATAAAGTTCTTGATGAGAAAGATCAGCAGGATTGCTCTGTAAAAAGAGTGATTCCTTACAGAATGGTTTGGTAAAGGAGCTCTGGAATGAGTCATCTTTCCCAGTACCCTTCCAAAAAAACCCTCAGACAGCTGGGAAGGGCAGTAAAAGAAAAGCTTTGTTCTCGAGGTATGCAAGCATTTATTATTCAAGGATGTTGGTGAATTTAAAAAAAAAAAGTTAATGAGTAGTTTAAAAGAAAAAAGCACTTTAAGAAGGAATTCTGTTGCAGTTTTACTCATTAAATTTTTTTAACCTTTGGAGACATATTGAATAAAATGTAGTCTCAATCATGGATCTGCAATCACTTGCTTATGCTTTGAAATTACTGAGAAAGTTGGTATTGGTTGTATATGATGAATAATTCCTTGAGTGAGCTGGGAACACTGTTGTGAAGATTTTATAGCAATTTTAACATGGGGAAAGAAAGAATTGGCTTTGTTTGTATTTTCACTTGACCAGGCAACGTTTAAAATATCACAGCTCTTTTAATTTGCTCACAAATAACTGGAAACCAGTTGGGATGATTTGAGCACAGTTTTGTTTTCTATGTCAAGTGCAGTTCAGCGATTTCTGGCTCTGGATTCAAGCTTCTTTTGTGCCAACTAACTTCATCTTTTGTACATTTTGTGTTTGTCACATTTTCTGCACTGCTTTTTGCCTTTATTTATGGATTCTGCCTTACTTTAAAAAAAAGTTATATAAACAAACATGCACAGAAACGGGGGACATCTTAAGGAGTGCCTGGGTACCTCCAAAATCAACAAATTTGCCAAGTTAAAGGCACAACCAGCCAAAAAGTGCCTTTTTTTGTTTCTTTTCACACACTGCTGCCAAAACACGGAGCAGCAGACAGCCTCTCACTGTTGTGCACTAGTATTGAAAGTAAGCAGTCATTTCACTGTTGGAAGCAAGCACGGGATGTGGTGTCAGCTGTACAGCTCTGTAACTTATTGTGGGCTACGAGAGCCACGGGCTGCAGGGGGGCACCACAGGGAACCTCTCCCTCCCCTTTTCCAAACGCTGTCTTCACGGACACACGGCAGAGTTAGCATTTTATAAATGTTTCTGGTGATGTGCTGGGGCGTTTTAAACGTGACGCGGTTTAAATTGATTTTGAACCAATCATTTCTTACGGACACCCCCTTCCTTCCTTCCTTCCCTCCCTCCTTCCTTCCCCCACCCCCAAATGCTTTGGTAATGGCTCATGAATCTTCCCAAGGAGTCAGTACACAGCGGTGATGGTGGTGGGAGAAGCTGGCCGTGTTCCTGTGGGTTGGCACCACTTGTCATTTCAGGTTCCTGTTATTTCCTATGGAAACAACATCCTCGACAGCCACAGGCCCAGGGAAGCACTGGGATTGCAGCAGGGGGCTCATCACCACTGTGTACTCCAAACCAATACAAACTTTTTCATGGTTCTGCTCACGCTTGTACAAAGTCAGTGGTTATAATTTGCAATCAGGTGATACTTGGTCACTTATCTTTTGTTTCCAGCTGCTGTCATTTGAACCTGCTGAAGATTATTTTTTGGAAAATAGAGTTAAACGAAAACAAAAAAAAACAAAACTAGTTTTTGTGTAAATTGTGATGCATTTATATGTTGTAATTTTTACTGCCAATCTTTTTGGATGAAAATGTTTTTATACAGCTTACAAAATGTTCAGTGAGGAGCAGCCACAGCCTGCCTGTGAGCACTCGGGGAGATATTGTCCAATTATTGCGTAGACATTTGGCACTGGAAAAATAGGCAGTCTTGATGAACAGTCTTGGGATTCCTGGTCAATGGAATAAAGTTATTCCTTTCACAGAAAACTAGTGTAATCTTTAGACTATGCACACACTGCTACACTCCTGTCTTGCTGATCCTCTTATTCTGAACCTCCTTGGGCCAGCCCTGCAGATGCTGAGCTCCTCCAGGGTGCCCTGGTTGCTGTTTTGGCTCCTGTCCAGTCAGTGGAAGCAGCTGAGTGGCCCTGGAGCTGCCCTGCTGTATCTCCTCATGCCAGTGCAGGGGCACTGTCACATCTGTACCTCTGTGCAGCTCCTCCTGCCCTCAGCAGTGATTCACCCTGGCCAGGCTCACAGGGGAGGATTTTGTGTGTCAGATCCAAGATTTGTGGGTGAGCTGGGCGTGAGTTCATCCTGCCTCCCATAGGGGCAGAGGTGCACATGGAGCTGGTGTTCCTTTACTTCTTTGGAAACCAGGAGCTCCAGCCAGGGCTGCCATCCCCACTCTGTGCCCTGCTCTAAGGACAAGGACTTCCACTTTTCCAGCCTGACCCAGCCTCTGCTCTCCCCTGGTGGTCCTGGGAGCATGGACTGGGCACTGCAGACTGCTGCCAGGACTGGGATCAGCATCCCTGGGATCAGCCCTGCTCTGAATGTGAGAGGCTTTTGTGCCTACCCACCTACAAGGCACAAAGCAAGGGCTAATCTTTTAATATTGTTTCCTTCCACCAGGCTTATGAAGGCTTGAACTGAGCTGGGGAGGCTCTGCCTGGCTTGTCAGGCGTGGAATGTGCTCACACCTTGTGCTGGATCCTCCCCTCTCACGGGGAGGGCACCAGAGCTGAAATCCTGATGTGTTTTGAGAGGTGACAGCCCAAGGAGTCTGCTGAAAAATCACCCTCGGTGTCAGAGCCTGTCCAGGAGCTCTCAGGCTGACATCCCTTTTTCTTTTCTGCCTCTTTGTGCAGAATTCAGGTTCCAGATGATGAAATTATGGGCTGTAATTATGTCCATGTTATATAATTACATGCTTAGATTAGGGTTGGGCTTTTGCCAGCTTCAGGTAACAAGTTAGAATTAGTTTCAACCTTTCAAAGTGGTGTTTTGTGCTGGGTTTGTCTTTTCTTGCCAATTAAAGCCAGAGTAACAGCTGCAGGGGGCTTTTGGATTGGGAAAAACATCCAGCCCAGCCAAGTCTGACAGGTTAACCTGAAGCCTGTGGTATCAAACTGCTTTTTTTTTTTCATCTATCCTCAGATAACTCCACAAAAATTATATCTTGTAGTACCAGGAGGCTGCTAAACACCGAGAGAAAAGTGAGACCCAGCTTTGGTGACTTCTGGTGCTTCTCAGCCTTTCCCTGCTGCTGGCATCTCTCTGAAGGGCTCTCCTGAGCCCCTTCCTGGGGCTCCAGCCCTTCCCAGGTGAAGGAACAACCCAAGTTCAAGGGCACATTCCCAAAGCTGGATGATGTTTGTTTCCATAACTGGAAGCTCTTGCCCTGCACCACTGTTGTTAAAACAAACTTCTGGTCTTGCCTGTGTGTGTTCAGCACGGTCCCAGAGCTCAGCCCAGCTGTGGGGAGGGTGCCTGTGTGGTCTGTGCCAACTTCCAAAGGTGCCAGCTTTGTTCCTGGATGTTCCAGTCACCCAGGAGCACCTGGGATCCCAGGCAGGGATCAGATCCAACGTGGGGGCCTGGGGATGCTCATAACAAAGCAGAGCTCCTTGTGGGAGCACAATCCCTGCTGGATGGGTCCCTCTTCCAGACCAGTTCCCCAGGGGGTTGTCTATGAAGCCAGACAATGGATCACAAGAGCACAGGTCTATAAATTTTATTTTAAAAAGACACTTATAAAATGTTCGTTTATAAAACTCCAAATAAATATTTAAGGTACAAATGTAAAAACTAAGGTGCTATGAAAGCTTTTTCTTCATTCTATTTTTGTTTAAGAAATTACAGCCTCCTACAGTTCTATGGGTCTTGGGAAGACCTGAAACTGTTAACACATAACACCAGCAGATCATTAACTTTGACTTAACAACAAAAAAAGCACTAATGAAGCAGTAGCTGACTGTAGCAATGCAGATAAAAATCTAATTAACCAAGCAGGCTGTTTAAACTACAGCCCTTACACTTGACTCAAAAGTAAAGAAGTCTCCCAGGAATACGAACAGGCAATTACAAAACTGCCCAAAAATGGCTAAACTAAGATTTTCCAGGTGCTAAGCAGCATTAGCTGACAACTAATGAGCAACTAACCAGGAAAGGAAGGAGCAATCCTCACAATACTTTTTTCCTTTTAAAAAGATGGTGGATTTTTCCAATGCTGGGTGACAACACCATGGCTTGTTCTGTGGAGGTGTTTATAGGAGAGACCCGGTGCATGGCAGGGAAAGGATTCCCAGTGGTGGGACAGGGCTCCAGCTGCACGGGGGATGCTTGGAGAGCTCTTGCAGAGCCTCCCTGGATGCTGGTCTTGGATCCTGACCCCGTTGTGTGGGAGGCACAGACAGGTTCATCCCCTGCCAGCACGGCAGCCCAGGTGTGGAGCTCATCAGCTGCATGTCAGAGTATGGATTGTTCTGGAAACCCTGGGAAGGCACCAGGGACACAGGGGCCCAGCAAAGGCTCCATCCCTGCCGTGCACAGGCACCACCTCTGCAGCTCAGCCTGGCACTACTGCCGGCCCCGGCAGCAGATGGCGATGGCCACGGCCGAGCTGCCGCCAGGGCCAGCGGCTGCCACACAGGAATTGTCCACGGGGAAGGCTCCCCTGGAGCCCTGGGAAAGGGCGTGACAGCCCGCCAGCACCCAGCCATCGTCACAGGACACTGTCACCTGGCGGGGAGGAGAGGTCATCATCCCTGGGTCAGCAAAGGGCCTGCCCACCCCCCATGTCCCCACAGGTCAGGGTGAGGTGACTGCTGTCACCCAACTGGCTGGGATGTCCCATTGCAGGTGGGGACAGCAGTGAAGGCAGGGTTGGGACAGCCACAATGGGTTGAAGCCAACCCAAAACCCATCAGGGTGGCAGAGGGACAGGCAGAGACAAAGACAACACCATGCCAGAGGAGCGTGGCCCATCCCTACCTTCTCCTCAGGCTCCAGGGCCATGTGCTCCTCCAGCCGGCACTCGAGGCTGGCAGAGGGGCAGCACAGGGCGTGTGCCATCGCCCCTGTCCTGCTGGCACAGCGGCTGGGCCCCCTCCCCAGCCCCGCCACGGGCCTGCCACTGGCTCCCAGCACCACGGACGGGGAGTGGAAACTGCAGCCTGCCCGGGGGAGAGGGGATATTGGCACAGAGCAGCCATGGCAGCATCCCAGTGCACGCACACTGGTGCCAAGGATGTCCCGAGAGAGCCCTGAACCCTCCCCCGCTCCATGCACACAGCACATGTACCCCTTCCCTGCCAGCCCAGCAAACACACCCTCCCTTTTACCCCCAAATCCCAGAGTTTTTCTGGAAGAAAGAAATCCCAGAGTTTTTCCCTCAGGCTCAGAGGTGTGTAACCCCGTGTGTTGGGTGTTACCGGTCAGCACGTGGTGTCCTGGGGAGCACTCGGCCCCCTCGGAGCCAGCCTTGATCTGGCACTCAGCCCTGGGCCCCGTGCAGCACCTGGCGATGGCACGAACGCCCCGGGAGGCGCCATGGGCCACGCACAGCCTCTGCCCGTCCCTGTCCTGCGGAGGGACAGCAGCACGGTGTCACCTCGGCGGGCCGGGGGCACCCAGGGGACACCGCTGCCCCCGCACCCTGCTCACCTCCATGTGCTCCCCCGGCCGGCTGCCACTGTGGGAGACGCTGGAGCAGCCGAGCATCTCCTCGGTGCTGGCACAGCGAGCCACAGCCACGGCGTGCCGGGCCGGCCCTGACCACACCGAGCGGCACAGCAGCGGCTCCTCTGCAACGGGAACGGGGCGTCAGCGGCAGGGGACAGCCACAGGGACAGCCACAGTGACACCCGCAGTGACAGCCACAGTGACAGCCACAGTGACACACACAGTGACACACACAGTGACAGCCACAGTGACACCTGCACTGACACCCACAGTGTCACCCACAGTGACAGCCACAGTGACACCTGCACTGACACCCAGTGACACACAGTGACAGCCACAGTGAAACCCACAGTGACACCCACAGTGACACCAGCAGTGACACCCACAGTGACACCTGCACTGACACCCACAGTGTCACCCACAGTGACAGCCACAGTGACACCCACAGTGTCACCCACAGTGACAGCCAGAGTGTCACCCACAGTGACACACACAGTGACAGCCACAGTGACAGCCACAGTGACACCTGCACTGACACCCACAGTGTCACCCACAGTGACAGCCACAGTGACACCTGCACTGACACCCACAGTGACACACACAGTGACACCCACAGTGTCACCCACAGTGACAGCCACAGTGACACCCGCAGTGACACCCACAGTGACACCTGCACTGACACCCACAGTGTCACCCACAGTGACAGCCACAGTGACACCCGCAGTGTCACCCACAGTGACAGCCACAGTGACACCCGCATTGACACCTGCAGTGTCACCCGCAGTGTCACCCACAGTGTCACCAAGCACCCACCCCACCGCCCGGGCTCCATCTCTGCCCGTCCATGCAGGCTGCAGCCAGGCTCAGCACGGCTCGGGGACATTCCCCGCGCTTTCACCGCGGCTCTTCTCTCCTGCTGAGGGCAGAGCTCTGCCCAGCGCCCAGCCAGGCCCTCACCTGCCACCAGCCGCGGGGGCAGCCCCGCCACGCTGCTGGGTGTCAGGAGGCGCTGCTCCTCCGGGAACCACGCCGTGTCCATGGCGCTCTTGGTGGAGAAGCGCAGGAGGCGCTGCCGGAGCTCGGCCGGGCTCAGCCGGGGCTGGGCGCTGAGCAGCACAGCAGCGATGCCTGCAAGGGCCCGGGAGGCCGCAGTGAGAACCGGAGGGGACGCAACCACCCGCCAGAGGGGACACAGCCACGCACACAGCGCTCCCGTGGGCAGCACGGCTCCAGAGACACGGGAGGAGCAGCCCATCGCCCACACAAGGGCTGCAGGAGCACTGGGCAGGCTGCAGCACCCCAAGGAGACAAACCGAGCCCACGCTACACAAAAATGCCCCGGCTCAGGCATGCCTGAAGCCCTGTGCCAGCACCAGCAGCCCCTCCCCACCCCTCGAAGGCCGCTCGCCTGCCACGTGTGCGGCGGCCTGCGAGGTGCCGCTCTGCGCGGTGAAACACGTGCTGCAGTCGCTGGAGGCGCCGATGATGTCGTCCCCCGGGGCAAACAGGTCCACACAGCGGCCGAAGTTGGTGCCCAGGGTGCCGATGGAGGCAGGCTGGTCCTCGCTGTCGGTGGCACCGACGGTGATGACCTGGCAGCAACAGGGCAGCACGGGAGGGATGGCACGGCCAGCCCCAGCTCCGCTGACCCAGAGCCGGAGGGGATGAGGCGGCACCCGAGCCTCAGGGGTCGCCCACAGCGGTACCTCGGGCTCAGACGCAGGCGAGTAGAGGCAGGCGTCGTCCTTGTAGTTGCCGGCAGCCGCCACCACCGCGGCTCCCATGCGGACCATGCGCCGGCAGCCCGCGTTCAGCGCGGGGCTGTGCGCGCCGGCCAAGGGCAGCAGCACCAGCGGCGCGCTCGGCTGAGCCTCCAGCGTCCTCTCGATGAACTCCAGGGCTGCGAGGGACGAGACACGATCGCGGGAAGCTCCGCGAGGGGTCCTGCCCCTCTCCGGGGCATGGGGTCACTCACCCATGAGGGTGCCGCTGACGGTGCCCTTCCCCTGGCAGTTCAGCACCCGGAGGCTGCGGATGTTGGCGCCCCTGGCCACGCCGGCGTCGCGCCCGCTCAGCACTCCGGCCACATGGGTCCCGTGGCTGTCACACTTGCTGGCCTGGCACAGGCACCGCAGCTTCATTCCCCAGCCCAACGCATCCCACACATCCCTCCCAACCCTTCCCACCTTGATTCCCTCTCACCTGATGCACACCCATGCTACCCCAGAACACTTTTCAGAAAGAAGCCCTGCCCGGCTCAGCCCTGTCTCCAGCCAGACCACCTTGAGGGTCCCGATATTCCCAAAGACCACAGCTCCTGCTGCCCGTCCTGCCCAGCATTTTAGTCCAGGCCAAGGGTCTCCCTTGCCCTGGAAAGCCTCACAAGCCTGGCCAGGATGTGGTGGATGCAGGTGAGTGCTGTGGCCAGGATGCAGCACGTGGCACCTCAGGACTCACCTGCCCGTGGAAGTGGTTGCCATCCTCCCCGGGGATGCTCTCGAAGCCAGTCACAGTCACCCTGCCCTCGATCTCCCGGTGGGTGCTCTGCACGCTGCTGTCCAGCAGGTAAATGTCCACCAGGTCACCTTTATCTGCCAGGGATGCAGCAGGGGAGAAGGGCAACCACCATCACGGCCAGCACAGGCACCTGGGTCGCTCCAGAGGAATATTCCCATCCCTCAAGTTAAGGAGAGGAGACCTGACTCTTCCTCCAAGAGTCACCACCCTCACACATCGCAGCGCTTACTGGGAGGGCTGTAGGCGCCTGAGCCGGGCTGTGGCTGCACGATCCTGCCCAGGTTCCAGGGAATGCTCTGGGCAAAGACGAAGGCATCCTCCTCAATGGACTTCACATGCGGCAGCTTCAGCGCCTGCGGGGAGGACACAAAGCTCCTCTTTGCCCCCAAGGCTGGGGCTGCCACTCCCACCAGTGCCCCCCGCAGCTGCTGTCCCCTGCCACGACCCTGTCCTCCCCTCCACGTACCGTGTCCAGGATGTCGCTGCTCATCCTCACCAGGAAGGCGGGCAGGAGGTGGAAGACGTGCAGCAGCTCTGCCCGGTGTCCCCGGCGAGCCGCCCGGGCCTGCAGCCGCCGGGCCGTGCCTCGCAGCTCGGCCTCGCTGCCCGCCCGCAGCATCACCACGTAGCGCCCGGGCAGCCGCCACGACGCCTGCGGGGACACGAGCACCGGGCTGGGCTCTGGGACACACACACACACACAGAGAAGCGTGGCTGTCCCCCCTCCCCACGCTCCTCACCTTGGCGGCGCGATGGAACGCAGCGGGTCCCGGCGGGGCGGCCCCGACGGCGGCTTCCCCTTCCTCGGCCGCCCCCGGGGCCAGAACCAACTCCGCCAGTGCCAGCACCAGCGCCAGCGCCCGCGGGGACATCCCGCACCCGCGCCCCGACGGGCAGCGCCGGGAGACGCCGGGACCCTCGGAGCCGGGGGTGGCACCGGCGGGGACCACCGAGGGGCCGGAGCGCACCCGCGGAGCGCAGGAGCCGGGGCGCACCGGCGGAGCCAATGGCCCGGAGCGCACCCGGGCAGGTCCCGGAGCGCACCCGCGCAGATCCCGGAGCGCACCCGGGCTGATCCCGGAGAGCACTCGGACAGATCCTGG